>NW_027397088.1:13274164-13539927 GCF_003265705.2 Callorhinus ursinus | reverse complement strand
GTGTGTGTGTGTGTGTGTTTTCTGCTCCTGACTTTCATCAAGAAGGGGATACAGCTTCCAGGCTTTTTTATATTTAGTAGAATGCATTTGTATGCTGAGCAAGGAGACATGAGCAGAGCTGGCTGCAGGAGGCCAGTGAAAATTCTTCGGGAAACACAGGGATGTGTGAGGAGAGCTCATACTCAGCCCCGAGTAGGGGTATGGCTGTTGGCATCCTTGATGCCTGGCATCTGTTCTAATAGGTGGAGTATACTTGCCTACTCTTACAAGTCCAGTTACTAAATATTTTGAATGCCACTCCTGTAGATAAATGTTAGAAAGCAGCTGCATGATTAGCAAATTTTTATTCTCCTAAAAGAGGGTTTCTCCCACAATGTTCTTCTTAAGAATGTGTTTTGGAGCCTACAGCAAACATTCTTCTGGATTTAGCTTTTCCCTTATTATTTCTTAATCGAACCTGGCAGGTTTTTGGTATGAGAGCCAGAGAGAAGTCCCTGAACAGTTGTTTTGAAGAGCCAACTTCATATGTCCGTTTTTAGAACTTGAGTTCTTAAAAATATAGTTGAGACATCTCAATGGTGTGAGCAGTTTGTGTGTGCATGTGTGTGTGTTTGTGGGATTTTTGTTTTGTTTTGTTTTAGCTAAGGCTTTGCTTTTCTTTTTTTTTCCCCCCTAAAACTGAATAGAGAGCAATTTTCCTTCTAGGCTTGTGGTGATTATGCTTACTAAGGGGTTGTTCTGTGCAAATTGTTCTACAAACACTTAGCAGATAGCAACCCGATGGGAAGGGAAGATTGGAAGCATTTAGACCAAACAGGTGGCAAAAGAGGTGATCTGAAGGACAACTACTATAGCTCGGTTGCAGCGTTATCTGGCAATGTTTCTTTCTCTTTCTGCATTGCTGTGGATGGGAGGACTGGAGTGGTCTAGTTCTCAAGTCCAAAGAAGAGGATCTTTGACATGAAGTCAGAGTGCATCTAATCTTTGTGGCTGAGATGGAAAGTTCAGTGTGGTAGGACGTTTTCTGCAAGGTCTAATTATGTCAAGCATCCTTACAGTCTATATTGCTGATACTGAAGGAAGACTCTCAGTCTACATTTTAAAATTTGGGATTAGGTATTTCTATTTATGTCCAGGGGAAGACAGGATAGAATAGGTAGAGGCTGAGAATTGTTAAATATTAGGTTTTGTTTTTTTAAGATTTAATTTATTTGAGAGAGAGAGAGAAAACGCATGAGCGGGGCTGGGGTAGGGGAGGGGCAGCGGGAGAAGCAGACTCCCCGCTGAGCAAGGAGCCTGACCCAGGGTTCCATTCCAGGACCCTGAGATCATGACCTGAGCCGAGGTCAGACACTTAACCTACTGAGCCACCCAGGCACCCTGAGAATTGTTAAAGATTAGTAAGTGAGAAGTCTGTTGTTCCAAAGTAGTCCATTTCTTTACATTGTGCTCCAAATCATAAATCCCATATTAAATGAGATTTATAGCCATGTAAACATAGCCTTATGTTTCTTTTTAGAAACAGGTTGATTTTGGCGATTTAGACACTTCTGGATATTTATCTTATAGAATAAAAGCACCTGAACACAGAGATGCCGTTAAGTGTGTTTCTATTACAATAAAGTAAAAAAGTCCACCGATCAAGAAATGGCTGCATAAATTACAGTATGTTAAAGCATGATGCCACTAAATGAGTTCTATCTTAACAAATCTGCTTGGAAGGATTTCCACCATGTATTGTTAATGAGAAAATTCACATACAGAGAATGGACTCATTTTTGTTAAGACATATATTGTGAGCATTAGTATTATTCTCCAGATATTTCTGATTCGCTATCTTCAGGTATGTGGTAGGATTGCAATTTATACATCTAATCCCCTCGAGGGTAACGGATGGAACCAGGTGGCCAATTCTAACCTATGAGTGATGAGCTGAAGTTTGAGATAGCAGCTGCTCTTTTCTTTTGTGTTCTGAAGTGAGCTGAACCTACCTGCCGACCCACAATGGCTGTGCAGTACGGGAAGTGAACTTGTGCTGTTCTAAGCTACTGGAATTTCGGTGCTCATTTAGCTGAAGATTAATCTAGCCTATCAAGACTAATACAACAATGACAAATGTGGGTGAGAGACGTATTTGTGTATGTATTTGTGTATTATCTATCCCTTTATTTAATTATCACACCAACACCTTAAAATGGAACTATTATTTCCATTTTACGCTTCAGGAAACAGACGCTGGATAACATTAAATAAATTCCCCAAGTTACACAATTAGCATTTTGCCAGTTAGAAATCTGAGCCCAAATATATTAAACTGCAAAGCATACTTTTCCTTCTCCAACCGTCCCACTGACAAGCAGAGAGCTGCTAGGTGGTTTTCCTTCAGAGGACCCTCCGCACTATTCTGGGACAGAAACGTAGGGCATCAGGAAACACAACCAAGAAGGGTTATCAGGATACAGGCATGGGACACAAAAACCTTGCCTGCCATGTAGAGCGCAGCTACTGGGGGTAAAGAGAACAGGGGTAAAAATAGGATGCACGGGTCCTTACCCATCATCTATATTGGCAGATTCCTGCCATTTAAGTCTTGAAACAGACTGCGGTTGATACCTCACTGATGTTATCCTTTTAGGGCTGGGATTATATCTACAGTGTGGTGAGCCCCTCGGGGCTGTCAGACAAAAGCTCAGGATCAGCTAATGATAATTGGTCATTAGGACCGAATCACAATTGTGTTTGTACAGAGCAGGTGTGGGAATAAGGTAATAGGATAACATGACATAGGCAAGAAATGCAAATTGACCCTCCCTCCCCCCTTTTTTTCCCAAGTGTGAGAACTTTAGTTATACAAGAAACATAATTGTGAGTAGCTGTGAGTAGCCAGCAATGGGGAGTTCTTAAGTGAGAACTGCAGGTGTACAAATGTATGACATGCAAATTATTTCTTCCATGGAAAGTAAGATGGTCTAATTCACTGAGGGAAACATTACAATATGCTCTAAGACTTGTGAAGTGAATGATCAAAGGGATATATCTGCTTCCTACAAGCCAGGTTGTTCCCTTCCCAACACAACAGGGTCCTGTGATCTGGTGAGTTTCCAAAACTCGTGTGTGTATGTGCGTGCGTGTGTGTGTGTGTGTGTGTGTGTTTACAGTAGAGAAGTCTTGCTGAAGAGGAATTTTCTTTTTATACATTATATGTCAGTAGGGCTTTTCCTCTGTGATACCTATTATTTCCACACAAATTATTATAACAAGAGTTTGTAGCCATGTTACATGGAAAAGGAATGTTATTTACAGGATGGGAATGGTACATGAAAAAGCTAAGAAGAGTCTAAAGAGAGATTTCACAGAATGTGCTATTGGAATTTAAGAATAGAAGAGTAGATACACTTGTAAATAGAGATAAAAAGATATGCTCTAAAACCCCATTCAGGGTCACGATGATGAGTCTGCAGGGAAAAAGTCCATTGTAGGGGGGAGGTAGGGAGGGACACATCCCTTGTTGAGTTTCCAGGGTGCTTGTGAAACTCTGCTGGGCTTTTTCCTAATAAATATGCTAAATGTTTTTATTTGCACACTTATTTATAAAATATATTTATGTAATAACAAATACATTAGATATTGTATATTAAAATTAAATGTTACATAATACTGTATATGTTATATATGTTTTCTATTTTTAATTGAAAAATTCTCAGGTAATCCTCACAACAATTCCAAGATGTGAGGTGTTCCAACCACCATCTGACAATGAAGGATCCAGGCAGATGAGAGAGTTTGCACAAAGCTGTATCTTGTCAACAAGGCAGAGATCTGCAAGGAATGCGAGCCATTCGCCATTCAGACACACTCACTCTCCACTGTATCACGCTGCTGTGCAGAAATGTGTCCACAGGAAAGAAGCTGTAGTGAAAGTAAAAATATCCTTCTAAGCCAGCCCAGGAAGAAATTCCTGGAGGGTTTCTTAAAGATGAAGGGCAAGCCTATTAGAGTCATCGGGATCTGCCCATTTACATTGGAGGTCAATCTACTTTCCCATTTTCTGGATTTAAAAAAAGTACCCAAATGAACATTCTTTCATTTGCAAATTTTGTGATTTATGTTTAAAAACATTGTAACACATGTCCTTTTTTCCTTGTAATACGGGAGGTTAAAGAAAAAAAAGCCTTATTAAACCCTTGACAAAAATTATCAACTCTTAGAAAACATGTGAGTTACGATAAAAAATGAAGGAAACATCCAGTCTATAAACACCAAATCAACATATTTTTCTATAATACCAAACATAATGAATAGAAACTATTTAAAGTAAATCTGGCCAAAACTTTTAACTTAGTGAAGTCCCTTTTCCAGATTCTCTTCCTTTTCCAAAATTGGCAATATGGCAGGGGAAACCTGAAGCCCAGGTTAAGATCCCCTGATTTCTTCTTATTGTTTAAAAGATTTTATTTATTTGTTTATTTATTTGAGAGTGTGTGCACACTTGCGAGCCGGGACGGGGGTTGCAGAGGGAGAGAAAGAATCTCAAGCAGACTCCATGCCAAACAGAGAGCTCCACACAGGTTCAATCTCACAACCCTGAGATCATGACCTGAGTCAAAATCAGGAGTCTATTAACCGACTGAGCCACCCAGGTGCCCTAAGATCCCCTGCTTTCAAGAAAATAACCATGCCTGCCCAGGTGAGCATCCCCCAGATCTGTCAATTCCCTGAAGGTGAAGAAGCCATCCATGATTCTAAATCCTAATCTCAACTTTACCTTAAAAATAAAATATTCCAGGGCGCCTGGATGGCTCAGTTGTTAAGCATCTGCCTTTGGCCCAGGTCATGATCCCAGGGTCCTGGTCCTGGGATTGAGTCCTACATTGGGCTCCCTGCTCACAGGAAGCCTGCTTCTCCCTCCTCTACTCCCCCTGCTTGTGTTCCCTCTCTCGCTGTGTCTCTCTGTCAAATAAATAAAATCTTTTTTTTAATTTTTTTTTAAAGATTTTATTTATTAATTTGACAGAGAGAGAGAGCATGAGAGCAGGAACACAAGCAGGGGGAGTGGGAGAGGGAGAAGCAGGCCTCCCACCGAGCAGGGAGCCCGATGCGGGGCTCGACCCCAGGACCCCGGGACCACGACCCAAGCCGAAGGCAGACGCTCAACGACTGAGCCACCCAGGCGCCCATAAATAAAATCTTTTAAAAAAATAAAACATTCCTGTTTTGCTTGCAAGAGAAGATGCAGACACTGCTCCGCAGCCTAAACCTGATGTTCCAAAGTTACAAGTTCTCAGACAAGCTGAAGGCATTGGCGTGTATGAATTACAACCATTACTCATAAAGCTTTCGGGCTAATATGTCCATGAGCCCACACGGGGCATGTCTGTATATGAGGATCTGCTCATTTTTCTTAAATGGTGCATATTAAGTCAACTGTGAGTTGTTCAGAACACTTTATACACAGTTTGGGAACTATTACCCATCATTATATTCATGTAGAGTGAACCCCCAAGCAGGCATTGGCAAGACTAAGCTGAGTTTTTGACAGTCGCACATGATCTGCCAACAACTGACATCATGTCAATCCTTGGTATACTTTGAAACAGAGACAGGCTTTATTTCTGTTACTGGGCTTTGAAATATGAGGGTGATATAGAAGCCGCAGTAAATCATAGGACTGTAATGTAAAGCTTTCTGCTTACATTTTTCCTTGTGTTTTGTTAAACATGGAAATAATGGGAGATACAGATATGTCCACATGTAATAGTGGAATAAAAAGAGAACTGAGCTATTTTGCTATGAATAAATATTTACAACTGAGGACGAGAGTGAACAGAAATGTTTAAAATGCTTTGTAGTGCATGCTGGCGTTTTGCCAAGTCAAGAAAGAAACTGGAGGGCAGAGCTAACTAACATAGCAGGCATTTTTGCCTTAACCTGAGACACTGTGCTGTTTGCTAAAACAGAGGAGCAAGGTGCTGCTGTGTTCGCTAACATGACCTTAGCTCCAAACTATATAAGAGGGTCAAGAGGGGCCCCCCGGGTGGCTCAGTGGTTAAGCGTCTGCCTTCAGCTCAGGTCATAATCCGGGGAGTCCTGGGATCAAGCCCGGCCTCGGGCTCCCTGCTCAGTGGGGAGTCAGCTTCTCCTTCTCCCTGGACTCCTCCTTCTTCATGCTTTCTCTCTCTCTCAAATAAATAAAAAATAAATAAATAAAAATGAAATGAGGGACAAGATCGGTAACCCAGGAAGGAAAGGGTCCATTCCATGCAAAGAAATAGTTTGGGGTATTCATTATAAATACAAGGATAAGTTTGATAACATGAAGAGACTGCCCAGAACTCTTTAGATTGCTAGCTGTTGGAGGAAGGAATGAAGGAGTCAATGGAATCCCGATCGGCAAATCCAGACTGAGGCTACTATGCAGCCTAATCAGCTGTCCGTGTCAGCTGGACCAAGACCTCTGGTGATGGTAGTCATATGAACTAGAGGAATTCTTCCTGGACATTTAGATTTACCTATGTCTCAAGCCTGATCTGGAGGATCAGGAAACACAAAGGTTTCAAACCAAAGTGAGAAGGAAAAGAGCAGACCAGAAACAAGAGAACACTTCCCCACAGTGAGGGCACACTGTGTATTCAACTTCCTGTGTCAGGCTGCCACATTTTTCTTAAGAGGTGGAGTCGAATGAAGAAACTGAATTTCAGAACATTAGAGAGAATCCTTGAGAAAGACTTGATTATGTTTACCTGAGCTATTGCAGGTGGTGGTGCTGGGGGAAGGGCATGAATCAAATCGATTTGGAATGTGTAGTGTCCTATTTTGAAATCCAACAGTCTGTTCCCAAAGCTTTCTCTTCATTTCCTTGGGTAGACTGTTGCTCCTTCCCAGGTCACTCATTCCTCCCTGCTGCTTGGACGTGGATCCTCTCACCTCATCAATCCATCACTCCATCTTGTGTACACAGTGACCAAGCTTTATGCATTCTTCATCTTAATTCTTTTCTCATTTGTGATAAAAATCCCCAGAGCCAGGGGTGGGATGAGATGGCACCCCATCTCTCTCTTCAAAACATGAATTTAATCTTTTATTAACTTTTGTAATTAAGAACCCATTAAGGGGCACCTGGGTGGCTCAAGCAGTTAAGCGTTTGCCTTCAGCTCAGGTCATGATCCCAGGGTCTTGGGATCGAGTCCCACATTGGGCTCTCTGCTCCTCGGGAAGTCTGTTTCTCCCTCTCCCTCCACCTGCCACTGCCCCTGCTTGTGCTCTGTCAAATAAACAAATAAAATCTTAAAAAAAGAATCCATTAAAATAATGTATAATACATTAAGGATCCATATACACACATCACAGTGTTACTTTCATGAAATTTTCTACCAATGAACAATAAACTGTCTCTGGACACAGTCTTCCCCCTGCCTCCTTCATAAATCTTTTCTAGGAATCAATTCTCCCAGAAAGCCAACTGAATTGACTTGGATTGCAAAGATAAAACCCTTCAGAGTGGCCTGCCATCAAAGTGATCCATACATTCTTTGGGGGATAAAATGAAGGGATTGGACTGGTAGATAATTGCTAAGATGATCTTTCCAAAAACACAATCTTTGACTCTAATAGTTGATATGTTGCAACCTCTGGAAGAAGGTCTCAGGAGGAAAGAAACATAACAAGTATTGACTATGTTGGAAGAAGGAAATGACAGTCTAGGTAGAAGTGCTTTCGGGGAGCATTTAACTCTCCTGAGATATCAAACCTTGACCTATAGCCAAGACAGGGCAAATCTTCGTCTGTAGCCACATCTACTATCTTGCGTTATCTCCTAACACTTCATGGTGACTGCAGGTGACGCGCACTTCCCAAGCACTATGCCTTGTCATGCCTTCCCATGTGCTACTCCCTCATCTGGAAGACCTTTCCTTTCCCCTTCCCTCTCCCAGGAGCCTTTTCCTCATTCATATCACAGGATTAAGAGTACCATTTTGGAAGGCTCCCTTAGCCTGCTCTCAGTCCTCAGAGCCACCTGGGAACCTACTGCTAACTGGCCATTTATTATAACATTATGTAAATATTGTTTTTACTTATAATATATTTCAAAGACAGGGAAAAAGACAGTGAATACAACACTATTCATGTGTGTGTTATTTAGGTTTAAAAATGTTTACTTTTTTTAGTGCTTTAGTTCTAGCTACTTTAGTGCTTTAAAAAGAATACAAAGGACTACAAATTATAGATTTAGTGAAAGACCACCAATCCTCACTTTCCTTACCCCCTTTCCCAGAAGCAACTACTCTCCTGATGTGGATGCGTGTGTATCCCATCTAATTCCTGTACTCTTACTGTATGTGTATGTGTTTGCAAACATTATAATATTGCTTTGTGGGTTTCAAATATACATAAGCGGTATCACATTTTAAGAAGCATTTTCTAACATTCTACATTGAAGTCAATATTATGTTTTAAGATTATTGCATGTTGATTCATGTAAGTCGAGTCCATTCACATTTCCTGCTGTATCAGTATTCCGATATAGATTATATCACAATTTATTTACAGATTTCTTCATGGAGGGCTAGTTAGTTGGGTTCTGACTTCTGGGTAATTACAAGCAATTCTTCAGTGAGCATCCCAGTAAAGTTCTCTTTTGTACACTTGTGCAATAGTTTCTCTAAGGAATATAAAATTTGAATAGCCGTGTCACAGTATATGCCCATCTTTAGCTTAACTGGATATTGGCAGCACTTAAAGTGATTGTATCAATTACCATTCCATCAAGAGTGTATGAAAGTTTCCCTTTCCACCTCACCACCACTTGGTATTACCGATATTTTGTTTCTCAGTATGCTGGATGTGATTTAATTGCGATATCCTGATTACCTATTAGATATTCAGATTTCTTCTGCTAACTGCTTACTCATATTTCTGTCCATTGTTTTCCGTTGTTAAAGTTGTGCTCTGCTTTTGGATTTTAATGACATTCTTGGGGCCCCTGTCTGGCTGATTTGGTTAGGCATATGACTCTTGAGCTCAACTCAGGTCTGTATCTCAGGGTCATGAGTTCAAGCCCCATGTTGGGCTCCACTCTGGGCATGGCGCCTTCTTAAAAAAAAAAAAAATTCCTTCCCATGAGGTTATGCACCTGTTACTTATGTTTTCTTTTAACAGTCTTAAAGCTTTGCTTTACATATTTAGGTGATTAATCCATCTGGAATTTGTTTTTATACATGATGTGAGCTAGACATCCCACTTTATTTCTTCTTCAAAATGGAGAGACATTTTCTTCCTGATTACTGTTTATTGCCTAGCACATTCTTTCCTCATTGATTTATAAAGTTACTTTTGTTGTACTCCAATGTAGTGAGCTATACTGAGTGTTTTTATTTATCTATTGAGATAATCATTGTTTTCTTTTTGATAAGTTATGTGGTGAAATCCTAAATAGAATTCCTAGGTTAAACCAACCTCACATTCTTGGAATAATTCTAATCCGCTTTAGTATCTTACTAGTTTGCTGGCTTTGTTTTCAAATATTTAGTATTTTTGTGCTCACGTTCATAAATTTCTCTCTTATATGGTCCTTGTTCAAGGTTGTATTCCTTCTTTTTCAATTTCCTTGAATAGTTCGTGTAAGATGGAGGCTACATCTTTATTCTCTAGAACAGCTTTTATAACTTAAAGATAAACCCTCTTTTTTGTTGTTTTTGCTTTTTGAGAGAGAAAGAGAGAGAGAGAGGGAGAGAGAGAGCAGAGAGAGCATGAGCAGGCACGGGATGGGACAGAGGGAGAGAAGAGAGAGAGAATCTTAAGCAGTCTCCCCGCTCAGTGCAGAGCCTGACGCGGGGCTCTATCTCACAACCCTGAGATCATGACCTGGGCTGAAGTCAAGAGTCAGATGCTCAACCAACTGAGCCACCCAGGTGCCCCTAAAGATAACCCCTCTTGAATGTTCATTAAAACTCACCAGCAAAATGTTCTAGTACTAATGATTTCTGGTTAGCAGATTATTTTTTAAATTGTGGATTCAACTTCTTTAGACATTGTAGAGATTTCAGTTTTCTATTGGTCAGTACTGGTAATTTATAGTTTATCTAGGAAATTCCTCATTTTACCTAAGTTTTCAAATCTACTTGCATAACCTTGATCATAATATTCACTTAAGATGTTTTAAAATTATCTGTTAACTATGCTCCTCTAATATTCTTTGTATGTTCCTTCTTCCGCTTTGTTCTCAATGAAACTTGCCAGAAATTTGACTATTTTATCACGATTTTCAATACACTCGCTTTGTTTTTTGAGTCTTTTATGATATCTTGGTTTTCCTTCCCATTAAGTTCTTCTCTTATTTCTCTTCTTCTTCCCTGGATTAGCTCTATTGTATCCTTTCTTACGAGGACCTTATTGTTATTATTTTCCATATCTCTTAATACATATTTTTATTATTTCTCTTGGCCTCATTATGAATGACTTCCTTAGATGATCCAGTTTATTGAATAGTCTCTCTTCAGCTGTGTCTACTCTGCTATTGAATCCAACCACTTACAGTTTTCAAGACTATTTTTTATTTCTAAAGATTTTATTTATTTATTTGACAGAGAGAGACACAGCAAGAGCGGGAACACAAGCAGGGGGAGCGGGAGAGGGAGAAGCAGGCTTCCCGCCGAGCAGGGAGCCCGATGCGGGGCTTGATCCCAGGACCCCGGGATCATGACCTGAGCCAAAGGCAGACGCTTAACGACTGAGCCACCCAGGAGCCCTATATTTTTCATTTCTAGATGTTGCATTTCCTTTTCTAGTCTGGCTCTTATTTTTCATAGCTGTCTATTCTTTCATGGTGGCTTCTATTTTCTTATTGTAAGCATCTTTATTTTATAATCTCTAGATTTTTCTCTTACTTCTAGTTCTTCCTTTGTTACATCCGCTGATCCTCCTTCTTGGGGTCTATCTCTTCGTGCAACTTTTGAGTTTTTCACTGTGAATTTATGCTCAACAGGATGGTTTATCATTCTGTATAGATTTTTCATTTGCTTCTGTCAGTATCCCAGTGATTCCAATGACCCAGGGGGCAAAAATTACGTTCACTTTTAGCACTGGCATTCCCAAATTTTATCAGCAGTATAAATTCGAATCCCTAACATAAAGAGTGGGAGTGGGACAAGTCTGCAGTTTTGATTTATCCCAAGGACATTCCTGCCTATACCCAGACCCCCAGAGCTTAAGGCTCCTCACTACTTCCCTGCCTTTACAGGCAAAAAAAAAATTTTGTTTTTATTGTCCTATTTCCAGGTTTAGGTGTGGGAAGACCCTCGAGGAACCTTCCCATAAGCAGTGTCTTTGTTCATTGCCTTAAGCAAGGTCAAGGCCACATTTTTTGTCCCTGAATTTGGCATTGGAACTCTAGCCCTCAGGGTCTAAGGTGTATATCCAGGCCAGGTACTCTGGGGGATGTCAGTTCAGTTGCCTGTATTGCTGAAAGTCCTTCTAATTGTGTCCCTGCTTGTTTGTCTCCCTCACTGTCCATAAGCATCGTTAAGGCAAGAACCACAGTTTATTACCTATGATTCCCCTCCACTCTGCTCCCCCAGCTTCTCGCATAGTCCTGGCACTTGGTACACAGAAGCTTGGTAAATGATGGATTGATGGATGGATGGATGGATGGATGGATGGATGGATGCATCGATGGATGACAGCTTCAACATAGGTGAGTTTGACATCTACTAAAAAGTTCCCTACAACTTGTCATTTGCAGCACGATGTAGAATATTTCCGAGACACAGACAGGAGATGTGTCAGAGAATAAGGAGGATTGGAGAGAGACACGTGAAGATTTCTGTGGTACCTGATTGTGCTGACCCAGTCTGCAACTAGTTTTCTCCCTCACTGAAACACTGTGTAAATTAAATAATTAAAACTATATTAAGAGCCAAGAATAGCATTCTGATGCTATATATAGCTTCTGGCTACTTAGTTATGCAGAGCACTGAAATGAGGCAAGAAGCTTTTTGACAATTTAATTAACATCTTTCTAGACCTTCAATTTCTTAAAAATACTGGGATGCTTCATTTTCAAGGTGCTTACAGAAGAGGAAGATGCTCTGATTTGTCCTTCAACATCTATCACTGAGGAATTTGGGCAGGGAATTGGGAGGAGGGAGAAAGAGGGAAGGGGAGCCTTGTCTTTTATTAACCCAGGAGTCGTCCTTTTGCTCACCTTCCTTTAAGTCAGCTGTTTACCTTCTGGACATGGTAAATAACAGTGCGAGTGTCTTCAGCGGATTTGGGGTATAAAAAATAGCTCATATGGGGAATTTAAGAAACAAAACAAACAAGCAAAAAAAAAAAAAAAAAAGACAAAAAAGCCAGACTCTTAAATACAGAGAACTGGCGGTTGCCAGAGAGGAGGTGGGTGGGGGATGGGTGGAATAGGTGAAGGGATTAAAAGTACAGTTATTGCTATGAGCCCTGAGAAGTGTGTAGAACTGTGGAGTCATTATCTTGTACACCTGAAACATATAACAGCATATGCTAATTATTCTCGAATAAAAAAATAGCAGATACTAATTAGGATCAAAAGACCTTTCATAATAGTAAAACACACATGCGCGCACACACACACAGTTATGTCAATGCCACAACTGAGAAAGGTCTTGCATGGGGGTGTGCAATTTACAAGGTTTATCACACTCAATACTTGATATTTTCATTATCTGAGATCCTGAGCAAGCCTTTAATGAGGTGTGCTCAGAAAGTGGTGTTCATGTGCTTCCCCGCCCCCAGCCCCAACAGATTAATTTAATCTAATTAAATGAAGTCCATTTCCTTCTCAGTGCTATCATGTGCTGGCCACTCTGGAGAATGTGCCTCGTCATCCCTCCAAGTCCCAAGCTTATTCTTCTGAGACCAGCCACCTCCATATGGCAACAAAATGCTTAGGAGGGAGTTTGAGTTCTTCAGTTACAGTTTTTTGTGTGATTTTTTTTTTTTTTTAGAGGAAGAAAAAGATATAGGAACAGAACTGTGTCAGAGAATAAACCAAAGAGCAGACGGGAATATTTTAATGAAGTCAGAAAAAAACGGCAGACAACTACTTTTCTGTATTGCTGGCTTCTCAGAAAACATTCTGTTGGCAGATTTTTTTTTTGTAGGTGGAAATCAAGCAGGGACATGTCCGTTTTATGCTCAGAGGGTTGGTCCAGGGTCACTAGATGCTGCTGGAGCTCAGACATGTGGTCCTATCACCCAGCCCACCTGGCTGACCCTGCTAGAGCTTTCTTCGTCTCTCCCAGCTCCTGGGCTAGGCATATGTTTATTTATTTATTTATTTTTTAAGATTTTATTTTTAAGCAATCTCTATACCCAACATGGGACTTGAACTTAGAACCCCGAGATCAAGAGTTGCACGCTCTACCAACTGAGCCAGCCAGGCGCCCCGAGGTGCATGTTGAGATCCATCAGGAGGAGCCCCAGTGTCTCCTGCAGGACACCTGAGCCATTGAATTTGGAGGCTTGGGATTGAGTTAAATTCAAAAAGCAATTATGAGAGAAAAAAATACCTTTAAAGTTTGTAATCGGCAATATGGGACACTGGTTTCATTCATTCAACATATTTTTTTTTCAGTTCAATTTATTTAAACTAAAAGCAAAACTAAACATGGTTTACCCATTTCTCCTACTCCTCAGCTCAGGCAACCAACAGTCTGTTCTCTGTATCTATGAGCTTAGATTTTATCTATTTTTAGAGCCACACATAAGAGAGATCATGCTGTATTTGTCTTTCTCTGTCTGACTTATTTCACTTAGCATAATGCCCTGGAGGTCCATCCGTGTTGTCACATAACAAGATTTAATTCTTTCTTTATGGCTGAGTAATATTCCCTTGTGTGTATGTAATACATACCTACATACATATATCACATCTTCACCCACTCATCCATCAGTGGACACTTAGGTTGTTTCCATGTCTTGCCTATTGCAAATATTCGGAAATGAATGTGGAGTGCATATATCTTTTGAATTAGTGTTTTCATTTTCTTTGGAAAAATGCCCAGAAGTGGAATTGCTGGATCATATGTTAATTCTATTTTAAACTTTTTGAGGAGCCTCCATATTGATTCCCACAGGGGCTGCACCAGTTCACCTTCTCACCGACAGTACGAGAGGGTTCCTTTTTCTCCACATCCTCGCCAGCACTTGTTGTTGCTTGTGTTGTTGATTTTAACCATCTGGCAGATGTGAGGTGGTATCTCATTACAATTTTGATTTGCATTTCCCTGATGATTAATGATGTAGAGCATCTTTTCATGTACCTGTTGACCAATTGTATGTCTTCTTTAGCGAAATGCCTATTCAGGTGTTCTGCCCATTTTTTTTAATTGGATTGTTTTTTATTGCTATTGAGTTGTATAAGTTCTTTATATGTTTTGGACTATTTGTCTCTTATTAGATATATGATTTGCAAATATTTTCTCCTATTCAGTAGGTTGCCTTTCCATTTTGTTGATGGTTGTCTTTGCTGCACAGAAGCTTTTCAGTTTGATATAGTCCCACTTGTTTATTTCTGCTTTACCTGCTCTTGCTATCAGTGTCAGATTAAAAAAAAAATCATCACCAAGACCTATTCCAAGGAGCTTACCACCTAGGTTTTCTTCCAGGAGCTTTATGGTTTCAGGTCTTATGTTCAAGTCTTTAATCCACTTTGAGTTAATTTTTGTGTGTGGTGTAAGATAATGGTCCAATTTCACTCTTCCTGTCACAGTGGAGTGAGCTATTGTAATTAGCAGGCACTGCCTTACTGGTCAGCTCTGTAAGTGGAGAGTTTTCCAGTGTGGGGTAGTCCTGGGAAGACACACACTACTGCTCTACAAACCACAGCTGTCCCTATGGTGCACAGAGTCTTTGTCTACAGAAACTATTTGAGTCCACGCAAATCAGCATGTCACCTGATTTACACACACACACACACGCACACTAGCATGGTGGCCAGTGGGAACAATCTGCTAAATCTGCTAGGTAGTCCACCTTCCTGGACTCCATGGCCCACAACCAACCCATGGTGAGAACTCTGAGCTCCTTGGGGCATCTGATCAACCTCACATGCCAGGCATGGCGTGGGATGGAGTTAGAGGGTTGGAGATGATCCCAAAAAGGAGAAACAGCGGTCCAGGACCCACAGGGGTTCTGGTCTAGGTCCAGGGCTCCCCACTCAGATAGCTGCCATCTCTCTGGTCCCAGGCACCTAATAAGGTCTTAGAAAACTTCAAGGAAAATGCTTCCAAGTGGGAGTTGGATGGGTGAGGGGCTGAGGAGTGCAGGGCCTCAGTCAGGAGCCCGGAGGTTACACTGCTGTAGACTGCCCACAACCCCAGTATCCTACCTAGCCGGTTTGCCAAACCTGCAGCTCACGTGTCGACTCCTGGATGAGACTTCCTTGCCTATATAGGCAGAGTTATTCACTCTTCCCCCTGTGCTCCTATAACATTTTCTTCAGGCCTCAACTCTCACGTGGCTGTGTGAATATGTGGTTCTCTCCCCCCCCCCGTAGACTCTGTGGAGAGCAAGTATATCTTATGTTTCCTTGTGTCTGCAAGGGCCTGTACACATGGACTAGCAATGATGTTTGGAAAATGAAAGAATGGCTTGTCCACCTGGAAGTCACCTCATGTAGTGGTATCCCATACGCTGATTCCTAATTACCATGTAGAGGACTGAGAGCTCTATGACACGCAGTGTGATGCTGTGTTAAATATTCATACGAATGGTTAAAAACAGTGCTTTCCTTTTTAAACCTTTGTTGCAGCAGCAGGCTGAACAAGAAGCACATTGTTCTAGGGGATCGATATTCCTTAGTGGGCTCTGCAAAGTTCAAAAATGTATGGTAACTTCACATTCTAGTCACACTGACAGGATCTCACATTTGAACCCTGCTTTCACTTCCATTATCCCTTTAATCCTCTCAAAAACCCTGCGAGATGGGGAGGCTCTTTCACTTTGTAGGAAAAGAAACAAGACAGACTTAAGGTTAACTGATGCATCCCTGGTCCCCCAGATTCAAACATGACTTTCTTGACCAACTCAGAGTCTTTCCTACTATCCATTTGTCACTGTGATGGCAGCCAAACTGCTTAAACTCTCAGCAATCTTTTACAACTTCTGATCTAAAAAGAAAAATGTATTCTACGCAGTGGGGAGGTAAGATCAAGGAATTTAAAAGGTTGCTTAAGTAATTTGCAAATATTATCATTTTGCATCTTGGTGGTGGTTTTCCATGACTGTTTGATGGACATGTTATTCACATGCATTCATAATGCATCACCCCTACTAGCATTGTGGATAATTTTGTAACCAAGGATCAAAGGGGAACCTCTGCTTCGATACTTCATTATGAATATTTAACATGGCATCCAGGCACTTTTCACACCCTTTTGCTATCCTCCCAAGGTAACTGGTGATCTGTGTGATGTGACTTTGTGGCACATAATAGTCTGAGATGATTTCTAGGTCATCTACAGCAATCAGGCCAGATGGAGACTATTTAATTTGTAATTGCTTATGACATTTCCTCCATATTTTAAGAAGCTGTGAAGGAAATGGTGCCCTTATTCCCCTTGTCTTTTGCCTCCCAAGATACACGGCAATGGAGCCCAAACCCTTTAATTTCCAATGTCCATTCCCCTCGATTACCTTAGTTGGCTGTCACATGGTATGCATAAGATTAGTGTTAGAGGTTGTGTCCCTGTTATCAGATAGGCTTGCTCTTTTTCATGGCCATAGGCTGAACAACCCTTTCATGAATGCCCCCTATGGGTCACAGCGGGGCCTCAGCAGGAGAATGAGTGGCTAGTCCAACCCAGTCCAGTTGCTGGAAAAATGTACACCTTCATAATGGGGACTGGTGTTGACACATCCATTTGAATGGGATTCTATGACAACTTATAGTTATCCTCAGGACTTTGGAATTCTGTTCTACAGTGGAAGAACCATTAACTCTTTCCTCTCATTCAGTCCCTAACCAGTCTTCACCCATTCAGTTGACTTTTTAATTTTAAAATTTCTACCTCTGCTGCTCCATTCCTATTGCTTCTACCAGCTCACCCCACATGGAGATTATTAGTGTTCTGCCCACCACATCTCCCTGAGCACTGCTGCTGAATGAGCTTTATTTGCTAAAGAACTATTTTTATCCCATCATTCCTCTGCTTGAAAAATCTCCCCTGCCTTATACAATCAAGTCCAAAACCTCCCTTCTAGAATTAGAAACTGTCTTAACCTCCCCCGATTTCACCTAGGCACCCTCAGATCTCATTATTTCCAAACAGAAGAATCAGTCCTCATCATTTTGCTTTTGCTCACACTTTGCTTCAGCCTAAAATGTCCTCTCCCCTGCTTTTTCCTTGACCTAATATTAACAAATCTTTCCAGGAGGAGCTCCAGTCCCATGTCTTTCCATGAAGCCTATCATTAACATTCTGGTCCACAATGCTGCTGTCTTCTCTGACCTAGTGCATATGTTGATATAACACATTTTGGAGCTGAATCAAATACTGTTCTGAATTGTTCTCCAATTGTTGAAATTGATGTCACTCTTCTGTAAAAAGGTCTTTCTTATTTCCCATTTACCTACAGAATAAAATCCAAATCTTTAGGATTCTGGATCCTTCTTAACCTATTCATAATGGATTATTGGCTGTGATCCTAACATTTCAAACTACATTCCTTTAAAAATCATATATACATATGTATTTTTTTCTGATTGTGAATATAGTACATTCTTATTGCAGGAAATGTATAGTGAGAGTCTTATATAAAGAAGTAGGAAAAATCTACTGCTCCAAGGCAGCCCCATTAGCATCTTGGGAGGTGTCCTTCAGGTGTGCTTTCTACCAAACCATGCATTTTCATTTGTCTTGGCCTTTCCTTATTTACTTTATACTTATTTACATTATTCCTCTTACACTATATTGTCCTACTAGGTCTTCTCACATGAGCATGACTCAAGAACTATCCAAATATCACCTCATCTGTGAAGCTGTCCTTAAATCCCATCCTCAAAGATAGGATTAATTCTCCTCCTCCACCCCAATCTTCCATTGGTTTCTAATATACTGGTGTCATGTACCTGGCATCATGTCCGCAGGTCATGGAAGCACGATGCTTGCCCATCCATTACCCCAACAAGACTGGGAACTCTCTGATGGCAAGGAGTATTTTATCTATCCTTGTATCTTTAGCACACTTGACTGCACAGAGCTGGCATTTAAAAGAATGCTAAGTGAATAATGAATGTATCCATATTACTTATGGCTTCTCATCTGGTGAGCTGATGACTGAAACCATATTTATTTATTTTTAAGCCCCACAGGAATAAGCACATAATACTCCATGAATATGTTTGATTTTACCTATGTTTCCAGAACATCATATCTTTTATGATAAAAATATTGCCCAATTAGGAATGAAAGGTCTAGATCTAGAAAATCCAATATGAGGCAGAGCAAGATGGCGGAGGAGTAGGAGACCTGGATTTCGTCTGGTCCCAGGAATTCAGCTGAATAGGGATCAAACCATTCTGAACACCTACGAATTCAACAGGAGATCAAAGAGGAGAGTAGCAACAACTCTCTGAACAGAGAAGCGACCACTTTCTGGAAGGTAGGACGTGCGGAGAAGTGAATCGGAGGCGATATTCGGGAGGATAGACGGCGGGGGAGGGGGCCTCCGTCGGCCGCTTCTGGCAAGTGATAGAGCCGCGGAGCACAAAATCGGACCTTTTAGAAGTCAGCTCCGCTGAGGGATGTCGCTGCAGTGGCTAAGCGGGGGGTGGAACCCTCGCGGGACAGTGTGGTCTCAGGACCCTCGGGGTCACAGAAAGACCGGGGGTGCCTGAGTGCAGCAGAGCTCCCAGGTATCGGAGCGGGGAAGCCGGCTGCAGAGACAGAGCCGAGGCTTGGGTTCTCAGCTCGGGGTGGCCATAAACTGTGATCTGCGGCCCAGTCGGGCCATTGCTCCTCCAGCAGGGACCCAACAAGCAGCAGAGCCGGGGAGACTCCCCTACCTTCCCCAGGAGGAAGGGCGCGGGAGCGCACCGCCGGGATCTGCTGGGTTTGTAGACTCCACACGGGGTCGGGGGCCAGAGATAGAAACGCTCGGTCACAGACCAGGTGAGCGCGGAGTGCGGCCCGAGACCGGGGACACGGGAGTGATTGCTTTTCTCTGGGGGCGCACTAAGGAGCGGGGCCCCAAGTTCTCGGCTCCTCCGGGTGGGGATTAGGAGGCCACCATTTTCACCCTGGTCCTCCAAAGCTGTACTGGACCTTGCAGGGAACAAAAGCTCCTGAGAGCAAACCCAAGCAGCTTGCTTAGCCCAGACGGACAAGGGCGGGCCAATTCCGCCTCCGGCAAAGACATTTGGAAACCACGGCAACAGGCCCCTCCCCCAGAAGATCAGCACGAACAACCAGCAAGCCAAGACCAAGTTTACCGATCAAGGAGAACGGGAGAACTCCAGTGCTAGGGGAATACTGCACATAGAATTCATGACTTTTTTTTTTTTTACCATGATTCATTAGTTTTTTTCAAAGTTAATTTTTTTAACTGTTATCTTTTTTCTTTCTCCCTTTTTCAACCAACATCTTATCAGTCCCTTTTTTAAAAAAAACATTTTTTTATTTTTCATTTTTAGAGTCATATTTTACCCTTAATAGTAGTTACCCTTATTTTTGGCATATATATATACACATACATACATACATATATATATATATATAAGTTGTTTTCTCTTTAAAATTTTGAGATACAGTTTCTTCTAACAGATCAAAATATACCCTAAATAACTACTGTATGGCTTCGTTCTAGTCTCCTGACTGATCACATTCTCTCCCTTTATTTTCTTTTTTTTTAAATCTTCTTCTTTCTTTTTTCAAACAACTTCTTATCAATTCCTTTTATAAAATCTTTTATAATTTTCATCTTTACAGTCATCTTCCATCCCTTCATTGTATCAACCCTTATTTTGTACATATATAAGTCTTTCTTCCTTTAAAATTTTAGGAGGCACTTTTTTCTAACAGACCAAAATACGCCCAAAATCTAGTGTGTGGCACTGATCTATGCACTAGCCTGATCATATTTGATCATATTCTGTTTTTTTTTGTATTGTTCTGTTTTTGTTTTTATCTTTTTTTTTTCTTTCTTTTCTCTTTCTTTTTTCTTTCTTTCCCTTTCTTTTCCCCTGGTTTCAGGTCTTTTCTGATTTGTATAGAGTATATTTGCTGGGGATGTTGTTAACCTGTTAGCATTTTGTTCTCTCATTCATCTGTTCTCCTCTGGACAAAATGACAAGATGAAAAAAATCACCTCAGCAAAAAGAACAAGAGGTAGTACCGTCAGCCAGGGACCTACTCAATATGGACATTAGTACGATGTCGGACCAAGAGTTCAGAATCATGACTTTAAAGATACCAGCTGGGCTTGAAAAAAGCGTGGAACTTATTAGAGAAACCTTTCGGGAGAAATAAAAGAACTAAAATCTAACCAAGTCGAAATCAAAAAGGCTATTAATGAGGTGCAATCAAAAATGGGGACACTAACTGCTAGGATAAATGAGGCAGAAGAGAGAATCAGCGATATAGAAGAACAAATGATGGAAAATAAAGAGGCTGAGAAAAAGAGACAGAAACAACAACAGGATCACGAGGGCAGAATTCGAGAGATAAGCGATACGATAAGACGAAACAACATTAGAATAATTGGGATCCCAGAAGAAGAAGAAAGAGAGGGGCAGAAGGTATATTGGAGCAAATAATAGCACAGAACTTCCCTAATGTGAGGGAGGAAACAGTCATCAAAATCCAGGAAGCACAGAGAACCCCTCTCAAAATCAATAAAAATAGGTCAACACCCCGACATCTAATAGTAAAACTTACAAGTCTCAGAGACAAAGAGAAAATCTTGAAAGCAGCTCGGGAGAAGAGATATGTAACCTACAATGGTAGAAACATTAGACTGGCAACAGACCTATCCACAGAGACCTGGCAGGCCAGAAAGGACTGGCAAGATAGCTTCAGAGCACTAAACGAGAAAAATATGCAGCCAAGAATACTATATCCAGCTAGGCTGTCATTGAAAATTGAAGGAGAGATAAAAAGCTTCCAGGACAAACAAAAACTAAAGGAATTTGCAAACACGAAACCAGCCCTCCAAGAAATATTGAAAGGGGTCCTCTAAGGAAAGACAGAGCCTAAAAGCAGCACAGATCAGAAAGGAACACAGACAATATACAGTCACAGTCACCTTACAGGCAATACAATGGCACTAAATTCATACCTTTCAATAGTTACCCTGAATGTAAACGGGCTAAACGCCCCAATCAAAAGACACAGGCTATCAGATTGGATTAAAAAACAAGACCCATCAATATGCTGTCTGCAAGAGACTCATTTTAGACCCAAAGACACCCCCAGATTGAAAGCGAGGGGGTGGAAAACCATTTACCATGCTAATGGACACCAAAAGAAAGCTGGGGTGGCAATCCTTATATCAGACAAATTAGATTTTAAAACAAAGACTGTAATAAGAGGTGAAGAAGGACACTATATCCTACTTAAAGGGTCTATCCAACAAGAAGATCTAACAATTGTAAATATCTATGCCCCTAACATGGGAGCAGCCAATTTTATAAGGCAATTAATAACCAAAGCAAAGAAACACATTGACAACAATACAATAATAGTGGGGGACTTTGATACCCCCCTGACTGAAATGGACAGATCATCTAAGCAAAAGATCAACAAGGAAATAAAGCCTTTAAATGACACACTGGACCAAATGGACTTCACAGACATATTCAGAACATTCCATCCCAAAGCAACAGAATACACATTCTTCTCTAGTCCCCACGGAACATTCTCCAGAATTGATCACATCCTAGGTCAAAAATCAGGTCTCAACTGCTACCAAAAGACTGGGATTATTCCCTGCATATTTTCAGACCACAATGCTTTGAAACTAGAACTAAATCACAAGAGGAAAGTCGGAAAGAACTCAAATACATGGAGGCTAAAGAGCATCCTACTAAAGAATGAATGGGTCAACCAGGAAATTAAAGAAGAATTAAAAAAATTCATGGAAACCAATGGGAATGAAAACACAACCGTTCAAAATCTTTGGGATACAGCAAAGGCAGTCCTAAGAGGAATGTATATAGCAATACAAGCCTTTCTCAAGAAACAAGAAAGGTCTCAAATACACAACCTAACCCTACACCTAAAGGAGCTGGAGAAAGAACAGCAAATAAAGCCTAAACCCAGCAGGAGAAGAGAAATACTAAAGATCAGAGCAGAAATCAATGAACTAGAAACCAAAAGAACAGTAGAACAGATCAACGAAACTAGGAGCTGGTTCCTTGAGAGAATTAACAAGATTGATAAACCCCTGGCCAGACTTATCAAAAAGAAAAGAGAAATGACCCAAATCAACAAAATCATGAATGAAAGAGGAGCAATCACAACCAACACCAAAGAAATACAAACAATTATAAGAACATATTATGAGCAACTCTATGCCAGCAAATTAGATAACCTGGAAGAAATGGGTGCATTCCTAGAGATGTATCAACTACCAAAAGTGAACCAGGAAGAAATAGAAAACCTGAACAGACCTATAACCACTAAGGAAATTGAAGCAGTCATCAAAAATCTCCCAACACACAAAAGCCCAGGGCCAGATGGCTTCCCAGGGGAATTCTATCAGACATTTAAAAAAGAATTAATAGCTATTCTCCTGAAACTGTTCCAAAAAATAGAAATGGAAGGAAAGCTTCCAAACTCATTTTATGAGGCCACCATTACCTTGATCCCAAAACCAAAGACCCTGTCAAAAAGGAGAATTACAGACCAATATCCTTGATGAACATGGATGCAAAAATTCTCACCAAAATACTAGCCAGTAGGATCCAACAGTACATTAAAAGGATTATTCACCACGACCAAGTGGAATTTATCCCTGGGCTGCAAGGCTGGTTCAACATCCTCAAATCAATCAACGTGATACAATACATTAACAAAAGGAAGAACAAGAGTCATATGATCCTCTCAAAAGATGCAGAAAAAGCATTTGACAAAGTGCAGCATCCTTTCTTGATCAAAACTCTTCAGAGTATAGGAATAGAGGGTACATACCTCAATATCATAAAAGCCATCTATGAAAAACCTACAGTGAATATCATTCTCAACGGGGAAAAGCTGAGAACTTTCCCCCTAAGGTCAGGAACGCGGCAGGGATGTCCCCTCTCACCACTGCTATTCAACATAGTATTAGAAGTCCTAGCCACAGCAATCAGCCAACAAAAAGAAATCAAAGGCATCCAAATAGGCAAAGAGGAAGTCACACTCTCACTCTTTGCAGATGATATGATACTGTATATGGAAAACCCAAAAGACTCCACCCCAAAACTGCTAGAACTCATACAGGAATTCAGTAAAGTAACAGGATATAAAATCAATGCACAGAAAATCAGTGGCATTCCTATACACCAACAACAAGATAGAAGAGAGACAAATCAAGGAGTTGATCCCATTTACAATTGCACCCAAAACCATAAGATACCTAGGAATAAATTTAACGAAAGAGGCAAAGGATCTGTACTCAGAAAACTATAAAAATACTCATGAAAGAAATTGAAGACGACACAAAGAAAAGGTTCCATGCTCATGGATTGGGAGAACCAACATTGTGAAGATGTCAATGCTACCTAGAGCAATCTACACATTCAATGCAATCCCCATCAAAATACCATCCACTTTTTTCAAAGAAATGGAACAAATAATCCTAAAATTTGTATGGAACCAGAAGAGACCCCGAATAGCCAGAGGAATATTGAAAAAGAAAAGCAAAGCTGGCGGCATCACAATTCCAGACTTCCAGCTCTATTACAAAGCTGTCATCATCAAGACAGTATGGTACTGGCACAAAAACAGACACATAGATCAATGGAACAGAATCGAGAGCCCAGAAATGGACCCTCAACTCTATGGTCAACTCATCTTTGACAAAGCAGGAAAGAATGTCCAATGGCAAAAAAAGTCTCTTCAACAAATAGTGTTCGGAAAATTGGACAGCCACATGCAGAAGAATGAAACTGGACCATTTCCTTACACCACACACAAAAATAGACTCCAAATGGTTGAAAGACCTAAACGTGAGACAGGAGTCCATCAAAATCCTAAAGGAGAACACAGGTAGCAACCTCTTTGACCTCAGCCATAGCAACTTCTTCCTAGAAACATTGCCAAAGGCAAGGGAAGCAAGGGCAAAAATGAACTATTGGGATTTCATCAAGATAAAAAGCTTCTGCACAGCAAAAGAAACAGTCCACAAAACCAAAAGACAACCAACAGAATGGGAGAAAATATTTGCAAATGACATATCAGATAAAGGGCTAGTATCCAAAATCTATAAAGAACTTATCAAACTCAACACCCAAAGAACAAATAATCCAATCTAGAAATGGGCAGAAGACATGAACAGACATTTTTCCAAAGAAGACATCCAAATGGCCAACAGACACATGAAAAAGTGCTCAACTTTGCTCGGCATCAGGGAAATCCAAATCAAAACCTCAATGAGATACCACCTCACACCAGTCAGAATGGCTAAAATTAACAAGTCAGGAAATGACAGATGTTGGAGGGGATGCGGAGAAAGGGGAACCCTCCTACACTGTTGGTGGGAATGCAAGTTGGTGCAACCACTCTGGAAAACTGTATGGAGGTTCCTCAAACAGTTGAAAATAGAGCTACCCTACGATCCAGTAATTGCACTACTGGGTATTTACCCCAAAGATACAAATGTAGGGATCCGAAGGGGTACGTGCACCCCAATGTTTATAGCAGCAATGTCCACAACAGCCAAACTTTGGAAAGAGCCAAGATGTCCGTCGACAGATGAATGGATAAAGAAGGAGTGGTATATATACACAGTGGAATATTATGCAGCCATCAAAAGGAATGAGATCTTGCCATTTGCGACGACGTGGATGGAACTGGAGGGTGTAATGCTGAGTGAAATAAGTCAATCAGAGAAAGACATGTATCATGTGACCTCACTGATATGAGGAATTCTTAAACTCAGGAAACAAACTGAGGGTTGCTGGAGTGGTGGGGGGTGGGAGGGATGGAGTGGCTGGGTGATAGACATTGGGGAGGGTATGTGCTATGGTGAGCGCTGTGAATTGTGTAAGACTGTTGAAGCACAGATCTGTACCTCTGAAACAAATAATGCAACATATGTTAAGAAAAAAGAAAAAGAAGAAGATAGCAGGAGGGGAAGAATGAAGGGGAGTAAGTCAGAGGGGGAGACGAACCATGAGAGACGATGGACTCTGAAAAACAAACTGACGGTTCTAGAGGGGAGGAGGGTGGGGGGATGGGTTAGCCTGGTGATGGGTATTAAAGGGCACATTCTGCATGGAGCACTGGGTGTTATGCACAAACAATGAATCATGGAACACTACACCAAAAACTAATGATGTAATATATGGTGATTAACATAACAATAAAAATTTAAAAAACTAATGATGTACTGTATGGTGATTAACATAACAATAAAAATTTTAAAAAAGGAAGCATTTGAAAAATGCACATAAAAAAAATCCAATATCCAGTTCCTCAGTATACCAATGTACACATCATTGTGAATGAAATTCCAGGAATATCCATGCAGACATCACCCAGATTAAGATAAGCCCTCACTGATGCTCCCTCCCAATCACTAACCACATCCTCCTTCCCAGTTCAGGGTAACTAAGTTGTTTCTTACAGTATAATTTAATTGTGCATGTTTTTGAACTTTACACGGATTGAATCATACAGTATGTATTCGAGCTTCTTTCTCTCAATAATGTTTGTGGGATTTATCTATATTACTGTAGTTTGCTACTTTTACTGCTATGTAGTATACCATTATGATTATAATTTATCCATTCTATTCTTGGTGGACATTGGGTTGTTTCTAGGTTTTAGCTTTTATGAAAAATGCTATTACCCTTATATAAATACGTACATATACACATTGATATGTACAAAAATATTTAGAAATTTGTCTTAGCTAATATTCTATAAATGAAAGCTATAACCTGGTTAGTGTCTAGGAAATGACAAAATAAAATTGAAACTTTTCTTTTCTGGAACTCCAGAAGGACAGCTTAAAAGTAAGCAATGATATAAGTTTCTAAGGGCAGAATTTTAGTGTACACACACACACACACACACACACACACACATATACACCCAAGTTAATAACACTTTTCATAAAGAAAAATTTTCATAAATATATATACGTAAATAATTTAATTTGCAGTACTTTACAATCTTCTGATGAAGCAGCATGTTCAGTGTAAATAGCAGCCACAAATAAGTACAAGTGAACTTGGTTTTTCATTGGAATGAAAATTAAGGGAGTCACTTACTAGAATATAGGAGGTCCTACTCTATCCACTCTGAATTTAATTTTTAAATTTTTTAATTTTTTTAAAGATCTTATTTATTTATTTGGCAGAGAGAGACACAGCGAGAGAGGGAACACAAGCAGGGCGAGTGGGAGAGGGGGAAGCAGGCTTCCCAGATGCGGGGCTCAATCCCAGGACCCTGGGATCATGACCCAAGCCGAAGGCAGACACTTAACGACTGAGCCACCCAGGAGCCCCTATCCACTCTGAATTTTAAACCTACATCTGCTGCTTTGAGCCCATGAAGTCAGATATCTAGTCTCTGCAGGTTAATGTCTCATTTGGAGATAAGACCTCAGGCTTAAATTATTGCCTGTAGAGGAGATCTGAGCCATAGGAAAATTTGGATTATTGAGACAATTTATGGTACATCAGGTGTGAATTAGAGAAATTAAGAGTATTTTTCAAAGTGCTTCTTAAAATATCATCTTAGAACAATGGTAATACTGAAAACCCCATGTTCTATTAATGAAAATTCAAAATAGGTGGTTTCAGTTAGATGAAATTTCAGTCGTATACACCAGTGGAATACTGTGGTTTAGATGATGTTAACTTAAGGGACAACCTGGCTTTTGTTAAGTATAAAACTTATAAATCAGAAGTTTTAAGCCCAAAGTGACTATTCTAGTTATACACCCTTGGTCAAATTCTGTTCTTACATTTCCATGAATGTGCTATAAAAATCTACACAGGCTTTCTATTTATTAAGCACATGTTCCAAAGCCATCATCAGTGGATATTCCAGTATTATCGACCCAGAATTGGAAGTTTTGCTGCTTCCTTACGAAACAAGCTACTTAGTGGTGTAAGCAACATTACCTTATTCTTTCCCTGGCAATAATACAAAAATATTTAGGAATTAATGTTAGCTAATATTCTATAAGTAAAAGATATAACCTGGTTAGTGTCTATAAATCATGTTGAAAGATACCCTTTTGGGGAACACCAGAGGGGGTAGCTTAGAAGTGAGCAATGATGTACGTTCTTGAGGTTAGACCTGTCCATTTACATTCAATCCTGATGTGGCATGTTTCCAGAATCTGCCTTCTTCTCTCCATTACCATCATGCCTGTCCTTTTGGCTTTCCCAACCCAACCTAGACTCAATTTTTAGGTGTTAACTTTTTTTTTTTTAACATTTAGTTATTTATTTGAGGGTGGGGGCAGAGGGAAAGGGAGAGAGAGAACATCAAGCAGACTCCACGTCCAGCACAGAGCCTGATGCAGGGCTCGATCTCACAACCCTGAGAGCACGATCTGAGCCGAAATCAAGCGTTGGACACCCAACCAACTACACCACCCAGGTGCTAGGGGTCTTAGCTTTAATGATAAAAGAAGACATTTAAAAACCCTCTCTTTTACATTGAATGTCGCATTACCAATTACATAGTTATTGTGAATATACACTCATTAATTGTAGTTAGGAAGATCATCTTTTGAGGGTCAGGGACTGGATCCACTGGACAGATAAGAAAGTAGAGACTCTAACAGTGATAGACACTGGACTTTGGACCCATGTTGGCTGATTTCAAGTCTAGTGTTTTTTTATGTAGGTAAACTGTCTCTTGAGAGCCAACCTAGAAAGGGAGGTTTAGGTAGGTTAATCTTTATAATGAGTAACTAACTGACAAGCAGTAGAAAGGTCATCATTCATGTCTCAGGGGAATGAACAAAAAAAATGGATTTAAGCAGTAGCTGGTGAAAGTTGGGTTGGGGAATTGGAACTTGGGCAGTTCCAGGCAGAATATCAGGTGTGTGGTGTTGCAAAAGTAGCAGGTGTGCGGCAAGCAGAGGCCAGTTTATTCAGGGGAACTCACACTGGGGAAGCCACATCCCTATTAAGAATATTCTTAATAGGGCTGTGGGGACCTGCCAGTTAGGGGAAATGCGAAACTCACGGTTTATCTCAGTTCCAGTTCTGGGATTTCTGGTCAATAGGCAACCATTTAATCTCTTCCCAAAGACAACCAAGAAGAAAGGCTTCCCGGGATTTGGAAAGAAAAGATGCAGGAAAGTAGATTCTGGGAATACAAACAATGTGACAGGGTTCAAGTAACTGGCATCTTATTTTGGCCTGAAGAAGACCCTGGGAATAAACATGAAAGATTTTATATATATATATATATATATATATATATATATATATGAAGTGTTGGATGCCCAACCAACTACACCATTTTATATATATATATATATATATGTATATATATGTATGTATATATATGTGTGTGTGTGTGTGTATATATATGTATGTGTGTATATATATATGTAAGTCAAGATAAGCTGAGGTCCACAATTCAGCTACCTGGTACAACTATCCACTTACATATGGTTTGTACCTTGAAGAGTCCTTGCCCTGCCATTCAGGAACTTTCCGGTTCAATCAGCTCACTGGCCATGAGGTGCCCTCGTGAGGGCTGGGAATGAACATAGGTCAAGACAGTGATCCTGTGGTCACATTCTCAACTGGAAAACTCCTAATCCTTTAACTAGGGTGAACATATGTAGAAGTTAAATAAAATGTAAAGAAAAGTGCCTATATTTGTGGATGCTCTGTGGACTTTTTCCTATATAACCAGAAATCTTTCCAACATGAGTTTTTCTCAGATGGCTCACATTCTAACAGAAGAAAGAAGGGGCACATATCCTATTTCTTTCAGCCTAAAGGTTTTCTTCCTATTCGCGGTAGGACCTAGGAAGTGCCACGGCACACAATCACAATAAGACACTTGGCTGAGGGCATCTGGGTGGCACAATCCATTAAGCTACTGACTCTTGACTTTGGCTCAGGTCATGGTCTCAGGGTCATGGGATTGAGCCCCACGTTGGGCTCTGCTATGAGCACAGAGTCTGCTTGAGGTGCCCTCTCCCTCTGCCCCTCCTGCTCACGCGTGTTCTTTCTCTCTAAAAATAAATAAATCTTTAAGAAAAAAGAAGACACTTGGCTAATGTGAGTTAACATCCGTTTGCTTTGTGAGAGAGGCAGAGATGCGGAAGAGTTTTTACGGGATGGTCTTCAGCCTCTCTTGGATTACTTTTCTGCAGTATGCCTTATATTGTTACATTCACAGAACCTGCTCTGAAAAATTGCAACCTGGTAATTCCAAAATTAGCCACATTAGCCCATCAAAAAGGCCGGTATTCACACCGTCTTCCAAATGTAGCTGATGCAGGAAGAGAAACCAAAGGCAATCTTGCCTGGGCAAGCCTGTGGCGGGCTGCACGCCCAAGGACTTCTGATGTTTGCCGAACATTCCCGCCAGTAAACTTGGGGGGAAGTTGGCCCGGTTTATGTCAGAGCGAATGGAAGCACATCCCCAAACATCTGTGTAACCTGCACCCAGCCCCCAAATGGGAGGAAGAGTAGGCAGAACTATGAATATTGATGCACAAGTTTAATTATGTAGAAAATGTGTAGGCAGACTCAGTTCTACAAGGGAATTTCTGAAAAGTTAAAATAAGATGAAGGAACAAGTTTATAAAGGCATATAAATAACAGCAAGGCTCTCTCTCCCCCGGCTGTCTTTATCTTTGGTCTGCACCCTATGTCTCTAGGAAACGGCAAAAAGAATTTGTCTAAGGATTAGGAGATTGAGTCTCAAATCCACAGTTTTCACAGACATGCAGTGGGCAGCTTTTAAAAACCTGCCCACTTTAACCCACTCGCCTCACCACAACCGCACAGAGAAGTCGTTCTATTTGTGACTCAGAAATGTGACTGCAAACGCACCACAATGCCGCCCCCTAACTCGTCCATGCATTCAATCCAATGCTTTTTGGGTGCTACTAAGGAAGGACAAGGCACCATGTCCCGTAGCCCCAGGCGAGCTCATTCCCTTGAAGACTTTACGGTGTAAGATGGTAAAGACAATTAGAATAACAGCAATGCAAAGAATGCCAATGAGCAGCATCATAAGAAAGACCAAACCAAGTGTTACTAGAGTATGGCGCTTCCGGTTTAGAGGGTCAGCACGTGATCCTGGGGCAGGTCACACCCAGACCTGGACAGGCAGCCATGGGGAAGAGAGCAAAGGAATATTCTAAGCAAGGAGCAAAGCATGAGAACAAGCAGAGAGGTCACCAGGCACAAAGCACTGCCTGCTGCTCCACGTGGCGCATGACGCACTCCTACGGAACTCACCTGATGTGCCTGGCCCAGGGTTGGGGAAGGGGGAAGGGGGAAGGCGGATGGGATTATGAATCCTTCTCTCAACTTGGTCACTTAAAGGCCACTGTGGGATGGGTGTGCTGGAGCAAAAAGAGTGAAAGATGCAGAATAATAAACTTTTTCAGTATTTGTCATCTGTCGTGTATGCGTGCGCGTGTGCGCACACACACACACACACACGGTGATTTTTTTCTGCAAGTTTTTTGAATCACCAGGGTTCCACACCGTTCAATGAAACTTTGTTGAGGACTTGGACTTTTCCCACCTTCCTTCTGCTACAACACAAAACCACCCTCTATAATTTGATCATGATGTCATGATGATGTTATTATTTTACCAGCAGTGAGGTTAAACATTTCTATATATCGTGAGGAGAATTCTGTCTCTCTACTGTGGCTGAGAAGTCTGGCTGACTGCGAAAGTGACTTCATTCCTATGCAGACATAAAGGAACCATTTGGAGAACAGAGTCGTCCTGGGAATGAGAAGCAAGTTGTGTGTGTGTGTGTGTGTGTGTGTGTGTGTTTAAAGATTTTATTTATTTAAGAGAGAGAATGAGAGAGAGCATGAGAGGGAAGAGGGTCAGAGGGAGAAGCAGACTCCCTGCTGAGCAGGGAGCCCGATGTGGGACTCGATCCCGGGACTCCAGGATCATGACCGGAGCCGGAGGCAGTCGCTTAACCAACTGAGCCACCCAGGCGTCCTGTGTGTGTTTTAAGATTTATTTATTTTAGAGAGAGAGAGAGTGTGTGTGCACAAGCAGGGGGAGGGGTAGAAAGAGAGAGGGAGAGAATCCCAAGCAGACTCCCACTGAGCGGGGAGCCCCAGACGGGGCTTGATCCCACCACCCTGAGATCATGACCTGAGCTGAAATCAAGAGTCAGATGTTTCTGAGGTTCAGAGTGTTAAATAACAACTACATTGGAGAAAATCAGGCAAAGAGAAGCTGACAGAAGCAGGACAGAGGACACAGAAATATTTCTTTAAAAAAAAAAAACAAACCACTAAGTGGTCTATGGTATGCTGCTCAAAGCGGAGACCAACTACAGACCAGGTCCAGAAAAAGACGATCTCTGGGCAAACACCCCCTTTCTCCATTAATGACATGCTCACTCAACGTCTGTCCTTACAGAACGGTAAATGATTTTGTCCTCCGTGTTAAACAAATAACCACAGTGCAAACCCTTGCAAACCTTACCTGACTGGGGGATAAAAGTGTTTTGCTTTTATCATTGTAAAACCAAAGGCAACTTCACAACTTTTGGGGGGGGGCTATGTGTGAAGCTATTACATTTGACATAAGGTAAAAGAAATGAATCCTTGAGAGTGGTCCTTTCAAATCAGGGGTTTTCTTGTTTAAATGAACTTCTTGTTTTGAGAGGAAGAGAGAGGGGGAGCGGGAGAGGGAGGGAGGGAAGGAGGGGGGGGGGAGAGGAGGGGGAAGGACTATACAGCCATGTGATGAGGTAGAAAGAGCACCGGATACTTGAATCCATAAGCTCTCCAGCCCTGGTGGACAAGTGGCCGAACCTTTCAAGGTCTTATTTTTTTTTTCCTTAAGTCAAATAACAGGGTTAATTTAGATGCTCTGGAAAGTCTGTTCTTATTCTAAGATGCTAAGTTGCATGTAAGTCAAATCTTATTTTATATTCACCTAAGGAGTTTCACTTTTTACTAGTTTGACGGTTTCCTAAAAGAGTTACACCTATACTTGGCTTTATTAGACTCTTCAATATGCCATTAGCATGCCACCTCTCAAAAGAAATGTAAAAGTCAGCAATCCTGCTCTCTTGTCTTGAAGCACAAAATGATTGAAGTTTAGAGCTCCTTGGTCAGCTGCCTCCTTCCTCTTCCATCACCTCTTTCCCTACTGATTGACACTAAAGCCTCTTCTATAGTTCATAGATCTTGGCAAGTTGGGTTCTCAGAAATAAAATTCAGAGGGGGAAATGAACTTAATTATCCCGTTCCTCCCACCCCACTTATTTCTAAGAGCATCTCTGAATGCCAAAGCCTTTCAAGGAGCAATGGATGATGATAGAACCCACTGGCCCATTTTACACATCACACTGGCTACGCATGAAAGGAAAGATCCAAACCCGTAAGGGAAGGCTCCTAGCCAAACTGAACCTTCTATACCAGCAATTGAAGATGAACTCTTTGTTAGTTAAAATGTCATAATGCTATGACATTTTAATGTCCTTTGCCTGAAGAACAGGTCGTGAGAGAAAATTGCATTAGATTTTTGCAGAGGGGTGTTTTTAGAGTGTTTCTATGTAAATAACAGAGACCATCCATAATTTACTAACATACTGGTCAAGATTTCACTCTGGTCAGGATTTCTGTAAACCCTTCTCCAACACTGAGCTACAAATTTATTGTGTTTCCTATACCCACCACAAAGGTAGCCTGGATACGCTGCTAAACACCGCTGACCAATGCTCTGTCATCTCTGGAACCTTTGTGGCACATTTAAAAGAAACCAAAACATCAGACCACCGCTCTCTCATTTCCTAATTGACCATTCATTTCCCTTCCTTCCCTGCCTCTCTCACACACATTTTAGCAGATGCAGTCAGCACCCCGCCCGTATCCCACTGGTACTCACTTCCATAATTAGAAGGCTTACAGGGAATGCCTGCAACTCTGTACAGAGGGCTTTTTTTTTTTTCCTGATTGTAGGAGTAAAGGAGAGAGAAGTACTTGAGAGGCAATGCCCCGCCAAAGCAGCATTCAACCCATGATGGAGAAGGAGCATGTGAATAAATAAATACCTAGTTTCTGCACCCCCAAATTGGAATAACATGGAGGCTCACTGCATAGAGTGGTGACTAGCTTGATAATGCTCTCTTGATCGCCTTCCTTCTCTTTTCCTGTCTTATCTCCCCAAACCTCTGCCAGTATTTCCTGAGTGTACCTCCCAAATAAGCTACTTACACACAAAATCATATCTATCCCTGGGTCAGCTTCTTGGAAACCCCAAATCAAGATCCAACACATAGTTCCCATAGCCACTAAATGTTCTGAGCTTGTAAGATATTGGAGCTAAAAGGCACCTCACAGTCCTGTAACACAACCCTGGCTGGCTTGAACTTCATGAGGAAACATGGGAGATCCAGATAGGCTGAGCCCCAGGTCACATAAGCAGTTCATGGTGGAGAGCAGGGCCCCTGAGTCTCTGGGACTCTATTCTGTGAGACTAAATCTGGTTAACCACCTAGAACATTTTTTAATGACAACACTACTTTTCGCAGAAGTCAGCCAGGGGGTTCAAACTAAAGGATAAAGAAAGTTCATATTGGTAGGCTGAGTGTAAGACAACAAAAAATGAAGAGGGTGATCTATTCTATGAAGGTGACAGGAGTTACCAGAGAAAGGTATTATTGTCATTGGTCAAAGAGAGACAAGAATATACAGGAGAATTCTGCATAAGAGCCAAGGGAACATTCCATCCTCTCCCAACTCCCAAACTCCTATGAATATGTAATATTTGAATGTATATTAAAAATGCATATATATCTCTATATATCCTATATAGGTATCCTATCTACCTATGTATCTATCTCTACGCCCTATATATAGGATAAGGTCTCCCACCTTTGGAGGAACAGCCCCTCAGAGCCCTGAACCCTTTAATAACAACAACTAAGTCTCTTTCTCCATATTGTGCCTTCAGTCAGCAGATTCAAGGCTGCCTCATGGCCTCTGGGTTTGCTCTTCATCTTCTGTTGTAATTTGGGGCCTTGACTTTGACAATTTACAGCTGTTGTTGTAGGAGGTAAACCTAGAGGAAAATAGACACCACAGAACCTTTAAAAAAGACGACACTGGCCTATTTAAACAATGCTTCACGCAGCACATATTTGCCTTAAGTGACATTGCAGAAGAGAAAGGATGTCTCAAAACAGTTTTTGAGCAGTATAAGTATTATTCGACGTGTGTGTGTGTTCTCATTTGTCCAAACTTCCACATTCTTTCGGTGTGAGATCTCTCTGAGGGCTTGACATATAAAAGCAAGCCTGAGATTTATCAACTAATAATAATACCTTCAAAGGAAAATAATATTCTTCATGGCACATCATCAAGTTTTTAATTTATTTTATTCCTCTAAAGTTTCAAGAGGAGGACATTTTAAAATGGGAGACAAATAATAGTATTATTTGATTCTAGTCTTCATTTGGGTTATGAAAAAAGAGCAGCTTTTGAGTTTATGTTCAAGGTCAAGATATAGAAGACTACATTTATTCTTATACTCCTTTCAAACACATGTTTCTCCTTTCAAATCAGGGGTGTGGCAGGCTGAGTAATGGCCCCCCACAAAGATGTCCACATTGCAGTCCCCCCACCTGTGAAGATGTCACAGCGCAGGGCAGAAGGGACTCTGCAGACGTGATGAGATTAAGGCTCTTGAGATAAAGAGATTCTTCTGGGTTATCCGGATGGACCCAGTGTAAATGACAAGGGTCCTTGTAGGAGGAGACAAGAGGATCAGATCAAAGAAGAAGGAGATGTGATGGCAAAAGCAGAGGTTGGAGTGATCCCATTGCAAAGAAAGAACCGCAAGCCAAGAGATGTCAGTAGTCTTGAGAGGCAAGAAAATGGATTCTCCCCCAGAGCCTCTAGAAGGAGCCTTCTGACCCCCAGAAAGAATATATTTGTATTGTTTTAAGCCACTCAGTGTGTGGTGATTTGTTAAGGCAACCACGGGAAATACAAGGGGCTAAGTACTTCAGCTGCGCAATCTACCAAGTTATTCTGCTCCGTGCTGTGCAGGCTCATTCGCCCAATCTCAGAAAAGTAGGCTGAGCAGAAAGACCCAGCCTTAGATCAATCAGACATCTCCTGAGCTCCAGTCCCCGGCTCTGCTACTTACTGGCATGGTGCTTCTGGGCAGGTGACTTCTCCTCCCTGAGCCATGCATGTCTCATAGGTAAAGCACGGCTTGTCTATATTTCAGATCCAATAGAATTGCATCTCTATTGCAACAGCAACAAACCATCCAGTTAAACTACCAGTAGGCTGTGGTGGGATTTAAATGAGATCACGCACATACGGTGTCTACGCAGTGTCTGTTATACAGTAGCTGTTCAACTGAGGTCAGTTCTTTTCCCCTCACCTGAGCAGGGGTTGTGTATGCTCCCTGCTTTCTAAAATGCAGGTGCAGGAATCTGTACCACCAATACCTTCTTGCCTCAATTGTGAGAGCATCAAAACTCCTTAGCAGGGCTTATAAGATGCCTTTTTATCCTGACGGCTCTATGGAGACATAATTTACACACCATCACATTCACCCATCTTAAGTGTACACGTCAATGAACTTTAATATTTTTGCAAAGTTGTACAATCGAATTTTTGAACATTTCCAACCTCCTAAAAAGAAGACAGGTGCTATCACTCCTAATTCTCACCCTAGCCCCTATGAAATCACAAATCAATGTTCTGCATCTGTAGATCTGCCTTTTCTGGCTACTTCCTATAACCATACAATATGTGGGCTGTTTTCCTGGCCTGTATTTACTTCTCCAGGCTCACACCTTACCTATCTCCCATCCCCCAACCTGCTACAACAGCACAACAGAATTATTTTCAGTTCTCGGATTTTTCACAGTTTACACTTCCCTGCCTCCAGCCCTATCAATACACACGCCCCTCGACCTGGAACAACCTCTATACATCCTTCAGAGCTCAAGGGAGATGCTGCGCTTTTCGAGAAGTCTTGGACAGGTGCAGCCATGCTGTGCTTTCTTAGCTCCTTATTCTACAGCTCATCATGCTACATTATAACTGCCTGTTTGTCTGCCTTCCCTGAAAGCCTTGAAAGAGTAGGACCTGTAATCCATCTTACTCATCACTGTATCCTTAGGATCTTGCATGGTACTTGGTATTGTAGATATTTATCAATAGGATGGATTAAAAATGTCTCCAATTTGAATGAGTTCACACTTTCTGTTTGCTAAATTCAGGGAAGCTAAACTATGGCTGATATATCAGACATTATCTGGATCCATTTGTCACCTACATATTACTAATGGATATTTGGGGGGAGTGTATACAAATGTGTTATATATCAAGAAATATATAACATTATATAGCATTTAATTTTCTTCCACTAATTTCTGGACAAAACGTGGCTGAATGACATCCATAGCAGTATTCTGCTTAATCTGGGCAATATTTCCACCTGGGGTAGGTGGGGAAGTCTCTTTCATTCCCAAAATCTCTACTGAGTAAGGTTCTAACCTTTGTGAAGAAGGGATCTACTGAACTAAAAAATAAACAAACAAAAAAGTACAATTAATTTTAAACCAACGTTTTCTAACACAACCAAATAAGTAAACCCTAATTTTTAAAAAAAGTCCTTCATTTCTATGTTCTTCTCATTGCTTCTTATACTTCATAGAGTATAACTTTGCTTTGTTTTATCCACAGGTTCAAGCATAGCACTGCCCACCAGAAATATAATGTGACCCACAAATGTAATTTAAAGCATTCTAGTAGTTATATTTAAAAAGTATAAAGAAACAGGCGAAATTCATTTTTTAAAAATATTTTCTTTAACCCAAGGTGTGTATGTTATTCAACATGTAAACAATATAAAAACCATAAATGAGATGTTCTCCATTCTTCCTCTTTCTGCTAAGTCTTCAAAATTCAGTGTGTATTTAGCACATTGCAATTTGGAGTAGGCACACTTCCAAGTGCCCATTGGCCGCATGTGGCTGGTGGGTGCCATATTGGACAGGGCAACCACAGAATGTCCATCCCTGGAACTAACTCTTGTCCCAAAAGAAAGCACAAGAGAAGGTTACTGGTTGGGCTGGTCGATTCTCAGCTCTCAGTGTGCATGTAAATAACCTCGGGGATATTTTAATGAAGTTCCCATCCCTATGTCCCACACCTCTAGAGATTTTAATAGATCCGTGACAAATCCTGGAATCAGTATTTTGAAACTGGTCTGCTTCCAGGCTATTCAAATAAGAACTACCAGAAGAACGAGGCTAAGTTACTTACGTTTGTCTTATTGCTGGCGTTCTTTATCAATTTTGGCATCCATTTCTGTCTGGATAATTTGTTAGGCTTTTTGAATTCCCATCTACTTGGGCTACCTTTTGGTGCTCTTGAGTTCCTCAATGGACCTATCCTTTAGGTTCTGAAGATGACCTTCTAATTCTTACTTAATGCAATTCTTACCACTTTTCTTGCCTTAATTCTTGGTATTATTTCTACCTGATTCTGTGTCTGCCCATCCTCTCTTATTATTTGTGTCATTTTTAATTTTCATGGTAATTTTCTCTTCTCTTGGTGTGGCCCACTTCCTTATTGAAAACCTACCTACCTTAAGACATCTGATCAATCACCAAAACAACCAGTAGCTATTAGAATTGTAGGGCCTATCCCAGTGATTGTCAAGGATGGGATGTTAGGCAGTGTTCCCTCAGATGGATTCCAAACGTGGTCCTCCCTTGCTTCAAGAAAATTTCACTATATAAGCAAACAGACACCCACGAGCTTACTGGCCATCACTTCAAAATTCTACATCAGCTTCTTTTCTTTTTCAAAAATGAGAAACTGAGTTTACCTGGAAGGGCCTCTGAAGGAAAGTGGGTTTTATTGGTCAGAACTTCCAGTATTAAAGGCAACAGAAATTCAAATGGTACATTTTCAAATCATGACTTTTCAAGAATGCACAAGTTTAAAAGCTCCCCTCCTCAGTGCTCCTCCTCAACCCCCACCTCCAAAACTCTAGTCTGAGTGGTGAGAGGCCCCATGACTCTAGAGATGAATATAGATAGACCTGAAGTCCAAGGGAGGACCATCAGCCCCCCAGGGCATGCAGGGTGATTCCTACCCTCTTTCCAGCCCTTACACCCCACACAGGTGTCTTCAGTAATCTGAGTGCCAAAGCCATGACGCTTGGCTTGCCCCAGGCTTGTAGGTGGTCTGTTGTAATTGTAGCTCAATGGGCCTGACTGAGGTTGTCAGAGTGGGACTGGCTTCCTGGGGGATCAGGCTGGGTAGTAAGTTTCTACCTGGAACAGTGGGGATGTTATAAGCCATAGGGTGGCCACACCCAAGACTGCAAGAAAGCCTGAAGGCTAAGTATTGACAAGAATGCAGATAAAAGTTGAAAATAGAGCTACCCTACGACCCAGCAATTGCACTACTGGGTATTTACCCAAAGGATTCAAACATAGTGATCTGAAGGGGCACCTGCACCCCAATGTTTATAGCAGCAATGTCCACAATAGCCTAACTATGGAAAGAGCCTAGATTTCCATCAACAGATGAATGGATAAAGAAGATGTGGTATATATGTGGTGTGTATACACACACACACACACACACACACACACAGAGGAATATTATGCAGCCGTCAAAAATTAAATCTTGCCATTTGCAATGACATGGTTGGAACTAGAGGGTATTACGCTAAGCGAAATAAGTCAGAGAAAGACAATTATCATATGATATCACTAATATGAGGAATTTGAGAAACAAGACAGAGGATCATAGGGGAAGGGAGGGAAAAATGAAACAAGATGAAACCAGAGAGGGAGACAAACCATAAGAGAGACTCTCAGGAAACAAACTGAGGGTGGCTGGAGTGGAGGCGGTGGGAGGGATGGGGTGGCTGGGTGATGGACACTGGGGAGGGTATGTGCTATGGTGAGCGCTGTGAATTGTGCAAGACTAATGAATCACAGAACTGTACCCCTGAAACAAATAATAAATTATGTTAATTAAAAAAGTAGATGGGTAAAGAGGCTGAGAGAGGCGTTCCAGGTGTTACAGTGTTAGGCGAAGATGAAATCAGAGAAGAAATAAGCAAAAGGGTTCCTAACGCATTTCCTCCAGCACGGGTTGCTTTGTGCTCCTCACCCTGGTAAGCGCGACGGTTAAATTAACTCCAAATATACAGGGGGTGCCCAATAGCGTATTGCCCTGAAGAACAAGAAATCACTCTTCATGACTATTCCACCACGTCTGTTGTATTTCTGATCATTCTACTGATCACCGCGATACAGGTGGAATTCCCGGAGATATGGTGAAGAAGACCACTGTTACAGTGAGGACGGTTTGGGTCAGTTTAGATTCATGCCTATGATCTACCCATAGCATAAAGCGGGAAACATTCACGTGGCATCCAAAATTTCAGTTCTTTACAGACTGTTGTACTACTACTAGCAAAAAAAAAAAAGTGGACGTGGGATAATAACGGCTTTTTGGTGGATTAAATTTAACTTCTAAAATATGCTGTGCATTTAAGTCCCCTTCTTTGGATACAGTTATTAGACAAACGGGGTCTGCGTTCCTCCGCCAGAAAAAATAGGAATATATTCTTTTCTATCTTGCCATAGTTTTATTATCAGAAATTAGGAGCAAGCTGAAGAAGTAACTGCAACCATTGGCTAATTATTGTGAGAAAGAGAAGTTCCGCTTCAGCTAAGCTAAAACTGAAATAATTACATTAGGCAGGTATTCTCCAATATTTAGGTGTATGATATTTAATTACCCCAACCACAGCACATTCAGCTACTTCAGGGTGCGTTCTGCAACTGACTCATCCAACAAGGTCCACTGGGGTGCAGCTACAAGCAGAATCAGATGTTCCACAGAAGTAATATTACATTTATTTTATGCCAGAGACAAGTGGATTGTAACATCTGCTCTTAACATTTTTCAGGCATTTTTTTTCCTCTCGATTTTTTTTTTTTTAAGGGCAGGATTCTGAGTTCTCAACTATGTGTCTAAGTACTTGAGCATATCAGGCATTTTTTGAGTGTCAGTGTTGGTTATACCCACAGTTATATCTGTAGCTCACCTGAAAGAGTAAACAGGGAGAACCTCTGTAGGGGTGAGAACATGTGATGGGTCGCTAAGTTTTCATAGCCAAATGTCAAGTTGGTAGTCAACACTTCTGGAATCTAAAGCATTTGGCTCTTTCCTTTATCAGCAACCTAGAAATAGGCACTTATGACACTTACTCGAGAAGTCAAGTGTGAGTTCACTGCAATGGAATACTCACCAAAGACTCAGGCAACAATCTGATTTGGAGAGAGGCAGCCTAGGACTGCAACTGATACTCTTCCAGGTCAGAGCTCCTCCATATTGGATGCACATTAGGATCACCTGGAGTGCTTTAAAAATACCGACATCCACGTCCCACCCAGAATATTTGATTTAGAATCTTTTCAAGGTTTCCCAGGGCCATGAGCCACTATTCCACAACCTCGCTTCTCCAAGTGTGGTTCATGGTCCAGCAGGATTAGCATCACCTGGGACACTATTAGAAACGAAGTGCCTTGAGCCCTGCTCCAACCATACCTATTGAACCAAAATCTGCCTGTTGGCAAGATTCCCAGGTGATTCTAATACATTTGAAAGTTTACGAAAGACTTTTTTAAAAAAAGAAGGTTCTATAAGCTCTTTGTTTGTATTGTCAGATCATCAAAAAGCAGCATGCCCGCAGAACTCTCTGGTGAAATGCCCTCAATGAGCTCCCGTTTCACGGTTTGCCTAAGGATCAGTACAGCCCATTAGTGTGTATTATATAATTCTCATCAAGGATATTTTCCTATTACATACCCAATATTCCTCATACAAGAATCCATGCAATAAAAGTCCTTTAACATTTTAGTGACAGAAAAAGCTCCTGTCACCAGGTGAATTTAGTTACTTTTATGTAAGTTTAAAGTCTACAGTCTAATTCATGAAGGTCTCTAAAGATGATAAGCGTCTTATATAAATTGGCTTGGTGGTACTATTTCATCAACTAAATCTCTGCGGAGGCCAGATTTATACAATCATTCCAAGAATTATGTAAGCTACTTCATTTCTTTGGCCATGAACAATGGTCCATGGGAATTTCGAGATGGCATCCTTGCAAAATCATTAAAACATATCCCCAGGTAACCATTAGCGGATGCACCTGGAGTAGTTCTTCACTTACACCTGCGATTCAGTACCCCCCTCCCTGCCACTCAATTGCAGGCCAGTGGTAAGAACTGGGAAGAGTCTAGAATAGTGGTTTTCCAAGTAGGGTCCTGGGACCAGTGGACCGCCTGGAGGGCTTGTTAGAAATACAAGTTCTCAGGTCACACCCAGGCCTACGGAATCAGAAACTCTAGGGATGGGGCCTCCCCGATTCTGATGTACATGGAGTGTGAGAAACGCTGGATACAGATGTGAGGTGGGCTCAGAGAATTTTCATTTCTATTTCCCAGGTGAAGCTGATGGGGGAACTTTAAAAACCCCCAATGAAGAGCAATGAGAGAGAAAGTGACATAAACATTACTTTATTGAAAGCAATTTTAGGAGGCTTCAATTCTGACAATTCTAGTTAATTAAAAAAAAAACCCTCAAAAATAAAGAGAAAAAAATTATTTTTCCTATTCCTGAAGTCAATGGCTCCTTCGAAGTTACTGTTTTCTAAGCTCAATGATGAAATTCTACCTTAGGTTTTTAAGGGCTACGACACTAGCAAGATTTCAGTAGAGAAGTTATCTCCTGACTTATCACTTAGCAAATGGAATGTAGTGAAAGGGTGTGAAAATCCAAGAATGGGAATGAGTTTGAGCAGAAATCACAGAAGCCAGAGGTCACCTGCCCCTTGGGTTATTTTCCCTGAAGGATTTCTGTTATTCTGGTGAGTGGAGACAGACACCAGCACAGATTCCCCCAAAGGCATTATAAGGTTGGCTCTGTCAGATTTGGAAATCTCCGTTTCTGCCCCCACAACCAAATTCAGAACCTCTGCCCAGGCATCTGTTAGCTCTTGGCAAAACAGTGCTTCCTGTTTTCAAGACAATGTTTTAAAACGGCTCATAAAAGGTTTCTTGGACATAACTAAGCAGTATTTTGCAAAGCAGTATTTTGATGATTAAACTATAAATGAATCAGAAACACATGGAGTGAATTTCCCTCCGACTTGGCAAAACACACTTTGGACTTGATTCTGCCCAGAATATTTGAAAGATGGTTTCGGGTGTTTGTTGAATCAAACCAACATGGTTTCACTTTTCCCAGTTCCCTTTTATGCTGTAGTAGTTTAAGAAGAGGACAAAGATTCCTCTGGGTTTTCCTTAGCCTTTGTCCCTACCTTACCAGATCTCTATTAGAAACGCAGACTTGATTCACCTAAGAGTTACTTACAGCTGAACGAGGACACAGTACAGTGAGCAGATGCATTGCAACTCTCTCTTTTGACTTCAGAATAGTTCAAGGGGTTTCTTTTTAATTTATGAAGGAATGGTTTCATACTTGGGTTATTTCAAAGAATAGACAGTCCCTTATAGGTGAACTCTTTCCTGCTTGCCTGCAGAGATTCAAGCTAACTATTCTTGCAACCATCGGCATTTGAACTCTGTGGGCAGAGGTGTTTTGATGAAATGCCACAGCTCTGGAGAGCCCCTTCTGTGTGGTGAGAAAGAATGCTCACCTTCTGGACATCTTGGAGGGGTTTTGCAGAAAGAAGGAGGAGCCCAAGATTCTGATGGGAATTTTATCCCCTATTATATATCACTAGTATGTTTTTGAATATAATAAACAGCTCTGGCACTTTTTAGATGAGCCCCCCTCTGTGTTTGGAAACTATTCCTTCCCCCAGCACAGTACTACCGAGAGCCCTGTGGAAATAACGCTTAATACCTAAGTGATGGGGGAATATTTAATTTCTTAATATCTCCGGGACATAGATAAGGAAGTCTCAGGGATATGGATTTGGAAAACTTAGATACTTCATATCTTTAAAAAAAAATTCAAAGATAATTGATTCTGAGATGAAATGCAAAACAGGGACTGTGTCTTTTTATGTCAGGTTATCCAAATCTAACACACAAATAGCATAATCATGTTTTCCTCTACTAATGAGCCCATTTGCCAATAAACCATAAGCCTATTAATGTGAAATGCAGAAGTGATTAGGAGAATAATTGTTGCTAAGTAACATGTGTTACATTCCTGGAAACCCTGAAATCTTCAAACATTTTTATGAAACAGCACAAACACAACGTAACATGTTCAATTCCTGCAGTTGTTCAATAATTTTTTTTGAGAGCGAGCAAGAGAGCACGCTTGAGGGTGGGAAGGGCAGAAGGAGAGGGAAAAAGAGAATTTTTTTTTTTTTCTGGAAGATTTTATTTGTCAGAGAGAGAGCACAAGCAGGGGGCGAAGCAGGCTCCCTGCTGAGCAAGGAGCCCCACGTGGGACTCGATCCTAGGACCCCAGGATCATGATCTGAGCTGAAGGCAGACACTTCATCGACTAGCCACCCAGGTGTCCCAGAGACAGAGAGAGAGAGTTAAGAGGAGGTTCCACGCCCAGCATAGAGCCCGATGTGGGGCTCAATCTCACGACCCTGAGATCATGACCTGAGCCAAAAACAAGAGCCAGACACTTAACCAACTGAGCCACCCAGGCATCCCAGCTATTAAATAATTTTAGTTATCCCTTTGTAACATCAAGAAAGAAAAAAGAAACAGAAGAAACCTAAATGCTAGGAGAAAAAACAACATTCCTGTGGGACAGAAGAATTTGAAAACAGGAAGGTAGGAAAACATGTGGTGAAAAGAGAAAACATTGGAAAAAATACAATTAAAAACAAGAAAATAGAGAACAAGACAAGGTATCACTAACATCTATGCCTCTCTTCCTCCAAGATCTCAAACTCCCAAATTTCTCTGTTATTACAACCTCCAGGGTCACTCTGCCTGGGTTTAAATTTCCTGTTTTCTGTATAAACAAGGTGCCCATAAGCAAGTTACTTTCTTTGAGCCTTACTCTCATCTGTAAAATGGGCATCATAGTCACTGTCTCGGGGCTGTTGTAAGGATTCAATGAGATTGCTCAGGCAGAGCCTCTCAACAGCACTTGGAATATATGAGAACTCAGAAGATAACAACTGGCATTTCTGTTCTCACACCCCAGTCCTTAAGCGCTGCTGAACCTGTTGCTTACCCTTCCCCGCAAATTTCGGCCCAACAGTCCACCACCTCCTCCTGACTTCAGAGTCCTCCTGGACCCCTACTCCTCTTTGCCTTCCATGTGCAATCAGTGGCCAAGTCCTATTGCTTATACTTCCTAAGCCATTTGCAATTTACCTCCTCTCCTCCATGCTTCATTTTCATCGCTATCACCTGATCCAGACCCTTGTTATGTCATTACAAAGGTAGGTTATTACACGATGACTTGCCATTCTGGCAGACTGGGTTTATGCCTGCTGTTTAGCTTTGGGCAAGGTCTTCATGTCTCCTAGCCTTAGCTTACTCCTCTGTGGAAAGGAGAGTGCTATAGGATTTTTGATATTCAAGTAGCCTTCTTCAATAAAGTCACTGTGAATACTGAATTAGTGAATACAAAACCACTGCTCCTTGGCGAAACATAAGCTAAGGTTCCCGTGAGCCTCTGGTCACAATATTTCCACCAACTCATCAATTTGTACCTTGTCCTATGTGTGTTTCTGTTTAAAGACATCTTATTTAGTATATATTTTTGAATCATTAACCTTGAAGTTGGCCAACAGCACTGTAACTCATTCCTGAATGAAGCTTATCTAACACACATATTTTCTCCGTAAGCACGCCACAGCCTTCTTGTGCTCGAGAACACAAGAGAACACTTCAGCACTACACTTGGGGACCATTTTAAACAGCAAAGTCACCAAGAAAAAGCAAAAAAAAAAATGTGGAAAACATTAGATTAAATAGACCATGAAAACAACACTTGTTTACAGTATGAGAGCTGAAACAAGATGGCAGAGCATCACCCTCTTCGATTTCAGCTGGGAATGTGCATGGGGTACAAAATTTTTTGCTGCCCTGAACATGTCTACGAATGACTGACAGCATCACGAGTATTGGTCTTGGGGCTACAAATAAATTTTAGCGAATAAGCAAATTTGCAAATATAGAAACCATGAATAATGAGGATCAAGTCTATTTGTACCTACCTCCCTGGTCTGCTGGGCAGGTGAAAGCTGATCATCTAAAGGAAATGCTCAGTAATTACTAGACCCTCAGCAAGTGAGAGCTCGTTGTATTATCATTATTATTGACCATTGTTTGGTTCTGCACTCCTGCAATAACATTGTAACTGATTTTCGCACTCACCATCTCTCTCCATTCACCCCATCCTAAGCGTACTTTTAAGCTCCCACCATGTCCTTTTCTGACTGATACTCAAGTTCTTTCCAATGTTAGGTACAAATGGTTTCTTTTCACCCACTCCTCCCACAAAACTGGCCTGCTCACCTGCCTCTGGCATGATTTTGCTTTCTGCTCACTCCCTCTCCATACTGAAATATACCTATTCATCCTTCAAGACCTTTGTTTTTTTTTTTAAAGATTTATTTGTTTATTTATTCATGAGAGACAGAGGAGGAGAGAGAGAGAGAGAGAGAGAAGCAGAGGGAGAAGCAGGCTCCCAAGGAGCAGGGAGCCCGATGCGGGACTCGATCCCAGGGCCCTGGGATCATGACCTGAGCCGAAGGCAGACGCTTAACCATCTGAGCCACCCAGGCACCCCCTCAAGACCTTTGTTAAAAGCATTCCTAAAGCCCTCTCTAGCTGGAATTAATATCTCCTTTTTTTCAACTTCACTAGCCATTTTTTTTTCTGTTCTCATGAAACTGTCATTTTCTGTATCTTCATAAAACTTTTATGTACATGTTTTTTCTCTAGCTACGGTAGATCTGATTCATCTTCTCTTCCCCTGCAAAACTCTCTTCACAACACTTTGCTCTTAGTTCAGTAGACAGTAAGTGCTTACTGATGAAATACAATAACGACAACAACAAAAACCCAAGGTAGTGACTTTTTTGCTTTACCAAAAAAAAAAAAAAAAACCCCACATTTTTACTTGGGAAGTTTTATATGTGAACAAACCAACTTAAGTAAGAGTTCCTGGGGCGCCTGGGTGGCTCAGTCGTTAAGCGTCTGCCTTCGGCTCAGGTCCTGATCCCAGGGTCCTGGGATCGAGCCCCACATCGGGCTCCCTGCTTGCAGGAAGCCTGCTTCTCCCTCTTCCACTCCCCCTGCTTGTGTTCCGCTCTCGCTGTGTATCTCTCTGTCAAATAAATAAAATCTTTAAAAATAAATAAATAGGGCGCCTGGGTGGCTCAGTTGGTTAAGCGACTGCCTTCAGCTCAGGTCATGATCCTGGAGTCCCGGGATCGAGTCCCGTATCAGGCTCCCTGCCCAGCGGGGAGTCTGCTTCTCCCTCTGACCCTCCCCCGTCTCATGTGCTCTCTCTCTCATTCTCTCTTTCAAATAAATAAATAAATAAATCTTTAAAAAAATAAAAATAAAAATAAATAAGTTCCTAATTGATGTTCCCAATTTATCTGAAAGCCTAAAGGAACCAGTATTAGTTTTTCTTGAAGTCTGATGGCTTGTTCCCGAGTGTGTGTCCTTAAAAGTTTTCAGGCTCCGGGTCCTTTTTCAGGCAAGTCATGAACCTTCAAATAAGTGCTAAGTAATCCAGGCTCTGACATACTCTAAATTGCATCATAGTTTCAACAGCCTCTTTCTAATAACCCAGACAAGAGCACCTGACACTTGGAGAGAACATTGCATCCAAACGGCTTGAAGGTTGGGCAAACTAATTTAGTGTACTAACGCCTTCCTTCCCCTGCCTTTGAAATGGATCCTGGTAGAAGGGGACAATTGTCTGCCAAGAAAGTAGTATGTTCTTTGTGCTGAGACAGCATGAGGAGCCGGCTCAGAAGGTATGATCATGATGCTCGGGGAACCAATTCTTTCCCCTTGGGCATGGAGGCACACATTATTTTTTTAAGATTTTATTTATTTGACAGATAGAGAGAGAGAGAGTGCACAAGCAGGCACAGCAGCAAGCAGAGGGAAAAGCAGAGGGAGAGAGAGAAGGCTCCCCACCGAGCAGAGAGCCAGACATGGGGCTCCATCCCAGGACCCCGGGACCACAACCTGAGCCAAAGGCAGACACTTAATGACTGAGCCACCCAGGCACCCCTAAGGCATACCTTGTTTTTAATGCAAAAGGACATGAGAGCGTGTTTTACAAATTCCTAAATGTGTGCTTCATTGTTCCTTCTAGTAGAATTTTTCACCACTGCCAGTTGTTTTAAAAAGAAAATCAAGGTATGCCTTGCTTGCACAATCTCATGTTTCCTGTTTGGATCTGGCTGGGATGTGCCTGCCCTACCACAGTGTGCAGATGGTCCCCCAAAGGTGAGGCTGTGAGCGGTAAGGGCCCACAGGAAGGCAGTGAGCATGCTCACTCTTATCTACAAACACCTGTGAATCACCTGCTTCCCCTTTCGAGCCTTTTCATGCCTGTGAGTGGAGAATAAGCGTCAGTTCCCTGGTGCTTCTCATATTTGTGGGGACACCTCAGCCATGAGCTAGACCCCGTATCTCTTTCTCTGAAATCAAAGATCTGACATTCTAAAAGAAAATGATGTGCAAATGTCACTTACAAAACACCTTCCTCTCTACTCACAAATTCTGTTTCAGGAATGAATAAATGTGCGTGTGTGCGTGCATATATGTGTACATGTGCATGTATTTCCAACAACCATGTCACTGAATGTCTGTTCACACTGCTGTGAACCGACTGAAGAACTGGGGAAAAGTGTGCATGATCACACTGAACATGGCAGGACCCCAGATGGTAGGATCAATCTTTGACTTCCTTCAAAAGATAGAATATTGAAAGGAAGTGGGAAATGAGCCGATGAAATGCCACAATCCTTTGGACCTCAGAGGAGCATCTAATTCCAAACAATGTGAAATCCATCTTTCCAGAACAGCTATCACCATAGAGATGCAACCGTGACAGGGACTAGTCTGCTAGTTCTTTGACAGAACACCTGGGAGGAAGTCAGAAAACAAGCTCCTCCCTTCCCCTCTTAGTGGAAATACACCAGGAAGCCAAACTCCTCTTGAATCTTGGGCCAGGTCTACCAGACTACTTTCTGTGATGTCTCTCCATCATGGTAATCTGGAGATTTCATTTTTCCTTTATGGAGATACCATTTTCCTTTAGGGAGCTGATACATTTCTAAAACAGGAACATACCTTTTAATGAGCTTTCTTAATTGGCAGATGTTATGGGCTGAACTGTGTCCCTCTCCAGTCCATATGTTGAAGCCCTAACCCCCTCAGTACCTCAGAATGGGACTGTATTTGGAGATACAGCCTATAAGGAGGTAGTTAAAGGTAAATGAGGTCATATCTGTAGAGCCCAAATCCCAATGGACTGGTGTCGTTATAAGAAGGGGAAGAGACCCCAGGGATGTGCATACACGGAGGTTTAACAATGTGAGGATACAGAGAGAAGGCAGCCATCTTCAAGCCAAGGAGAGCAGGGCTCAGGAGAAACCGACACTGCCAACACCATGATCTTGGACTTCCAGCCTCCAGAGCTATCAGAAAATAAGTTTCTGCTGTTTAGGCCACTTAGTTTGAGGTACTGTGTTATGGTTGCCCTAGCAAATGAATACAGTAGTTACTGGCTATTCATTAGCTATAGATTATCCAAAGTGATTTTCTTTTCTTCTGTATTCCTAAGAAGAAAATTCTATGGTTTTTTTTTTTTTTAAGATTTATTTATTTTTTAGGGATAGAGAGAGCACATGCATGCAGGAAAGGGGCAGAGGGAGAGAGAGAATCTTAAGCAGACTACCTGCTGAGCATGGAGCCCAACTCGGGGGCTCAGTCTCACAACCCTGAGATCATGACCTGAGCTAAAATCAGGAGTCAGATGCTTAACTGACTGAGCCACCCAGGCGCCCTCAAAATCCTGTTTTTTTAGTAATACGCACATTCCTTCTTTTTTGTCAATTTTCTTTAATCCTAAATAATTATTAAAACCTACTGACAGGTTCAGCTAAAGTTCAAGGTTTCAACAGTGTTGAGGGAATACTCTAAGGTTCTCGTCAATCTTCCCAGTTGCGACACAGTCTCTCATTTATGTCTCTCAGTAACCCCTGGAGTAGGGTAGGGATTATTGTTACCATTTTATCAATGAGGAATGATTGACTCAGGCTACAGGGCTGACTCAGAGAGCTACAGGGCTCTCTCTATGGTTTCTCCCACATTCTGCTCCTTTTTCTTTTTCCTTAGCATTATCATATTTCCAACTTCGGGGCGTTTTTACATTTCAAAATTTGCTTCTTTACTTTTGAATCTTGTGACTTATCTGTAATTCTACTGGATTTTGCTTCTGTTTCTATTCATTTTAGACTTTTGTGTTGTCTTTGTGGTGCATTTTTTTTTTACATTTATGTTATGTTAATCACTATACATCATTAGTTTTTGATGTAGTGATCCACGATTAATTGTTTGCATATAACACCCAGTGCTCCACGCAGAACGTGCCCTCTTTAATACCCATCACCAGGCTAACCCATCCCCCTCCCCCCTCCCCTCTAGAACCCTCAGTTTGTTTTTCAGAGTCCATCTCTCATGGTTCGTCTCCCCCTCCAATTCCCTCCCTTCATTCTTCCCCTCCTGCTTTTTTTTTAAAACTTATATTGTATCCCTCCCACCCCCTGCCACTCCAGCAACCCTCAGTTTGTTTCCCGAGATTAAGAATGCCTCATATCAGTGAGGTCATATGATATACATCTTTCTCTGATTGACTTATTTCGCTCAGCATAACACCCTCCAGTTCCATTTTGTGGTGCATTTCTTAAAAGAAGACTCTCTCCACCATTCTTAACTCTGCCATTGTGTATGTGTGTGGGTAATTTTTATTCAGTTAGTTTTCTTGAGAAGCCCAGGCTATTCCTGGATGATCTTTTATGAAATCCCTCTCTTAGCACCTTCCTGTAACTATGGATGCTGAATTCTACAGGAAGCAGAATACCCATGGAATGCAAAACTTTTGACATATTTATCCTTTAGATTAATTATACAGCTGTTTTTGGACTTTATAACATATGATCAGGAGTTTGCTTGATGGGAGGCATTAAATCTCCATGTTAGGAGACGGAGAGAGAAAAATAGAAGCAGAGCCTGTAAGGGGCTTACACAAGGGTAGCAGATTTTGTGCTGTCCCCGTTGGAGGCCTGGAGTCCTGATCACAATCACCCATCTGCATGAGCTGGTCACGTGGGCAGACACCTGTAGGGTGTCTGAGCCCAGCAATTCAGGAGGAAAAACCAGCAGAGCCACAACTAATAGCAGGCTGAAGTGGGGAAAACCAAGTCGGCCACACCAAACTCCATCGGCGGGAAGGTGTTTGAGGCTCTCTAGAGACGAGGGCTTCTTTGGCTTTGTTGCCCCACCTCCGCCCCTGGTGAGATCATCAGGAGCAGTGTGATCCAGGGGGTAGGGTGCAGCAAGTCTGGAGAGAAGCATTCCTACCCGCCACCCCCCTTCTGCCACTGAGGTCCTATGTGGCTTAAACCAGTTCAATAGACTCATCCCCCAGAGGAACAGATATGCTAATAACTTCATTCCAGAACATTCTGCGGATCTCGAATGTTGTTCTAAAGTTGCACATTATTCCTTACTCTCTGGGATATTAAAAGGAAAAATGTGGCCCCATTTTTCAACTATTTTGTGGTCACTAAATAGCACAAATCATAACAATAGCAGTTACTGTTTATTAGATGCTACTTATGCCAGAATTATATTATGAGCTGTTCTACTTATACATCATTTTATTTACTTCCCAGACAACCGATGAGGTAAGTACCGTTACGATTCAATTTTACAGATGAAAAAACAGGCTGAGAAAGGTCAAGAAGCTTGCCCAACGTCACTGACTTTATAGGTGGGAGAATAGGAAGGCAAACCCAAGTCAGCCTGAACACAAAAGACTTATGCTTTTAAATAAAGTATCCACATTTCTGCAAGGACTGGATTTTCAAAAGCCTGCCTGTCTCGCATCTTCTGACCAGCTGTCCCATGAATTACTGAACCGTCCCAGAAATGGACCTCCAAACCTGGTATCTTGGTCTCCAAACCCCATTTCCCAGACTGTGCCTCACCTTGAAATTAACACAAAAATCCCTTTGTAAAACCACAAGTTCTTGTCTCTTGGGGTGGAAAACCACGATATAGGCGGTTACCAAACTTCAGTGCACTGGAGTGCAAGGCAACGCACTCAAAAGTAAAACTAGTCAGAGCACCACATCGTCTTCTGTGATCTGAAAGGCCCTGACGGATCTTGTGGTGTCTGGAGGTCATCCTTATGAATCTCAGTTCTCATTATATTATTGAAGTGCAGAAATGCAGGTTTTCCATCGGTTTCAACAGGTGGGTTGAAGGAAAGGAAATCTGGATAAAAGTCCCCCTTTTTCAGGGGACTGCCGTGACCTGCGGAGGGGGCTCCATGAGCAGCTCTTTTATATTATGAATATTTATAATATTATACTGTCTCTATCCCAAACGTGGGCTTTAATTAGAAACCTCACTACGTACGTTATGCCTTTTGGCTCTGTTGTCATCGTTTAGTTGTGTTCGTTGAGCACAGGAAGAGATGGGGGTGATAGGGCCACAGTAGAGCTAGGACTCTAGAAAATTCATGATCAACAAAATCTTTTCTGTTCCCAAATGGGGTCCGTGGTCACACGGATTTAAGAACCGCGATCATTTTTATTGTGAAATCCAAACATCCTCTCACAGCAATCCCTGTACCTCTCTAAAGAGTTGTTTATATTAGACACATTCGGCTCCTATAATTTACCAAAAACTGGGGAGTAAAGTGGGGAAGGGGTGGGGGCAGCCAAAAACTTGAATATCCCTTCTTAGCCCTCTTACACAGCATGTTTTCTCTTTGGCTCTAACATCACCACATTTTGTTTAGGGCACCTCAGTGTGGCCAAAAAAGAAGAGCAATTAGAAAGGAACTCTTGGAAACTAACCCCTTGTTTATTTCCCGAGGTCTCTAGGAGTTAGTGAGAAAAAGAATCCATTATAGCTTTCTTATTGATGCCCCGGGAGCTGTTATCAGTTGCCATATTGATTTTTATCGTCACGCCTCAAACCTCAAAATGCCACAGCCCGCAATGGGGATGTCACCAAATCAGGATTTATCCTTCTATCTCCCTGATCATCTTTCTCTTTTATCATCCACAACTTTTCCCTGCGCCCACCTCCCCGGCAAATAGCAACTGCTGACCCAGTTTTTCCTTTCCTGTCTCTTTAAGTCAGAAACGTCCTGAGGTTCCTAAGTGCTGCCTGCCTCAGCCAGAGTCCAGGGCAAGCCTCCACTGCAGTGAGATTTGCAAGTGAATCCCCTGATTTGAAAAACATCGCCAGCCAGTTTGCCATCAATGTCCTCTGACTTCCAGGCATCTGCATCCCATACACCAGTGGGTTCCAAGACATCCTATGAACGGGGTCCAGAGACTGAAAAACCAAATCAGTCCATCCTGGCAGCTCCAAAAAGCGAAAATTCTCTAAACCCAACCAAACATAAAACCTATACAAAATCCAGCTAACAAATACACGAAAAGCAATAAAATTATTTAAAACTACTCAAACGCCTACCTTACAGGTTTCCCGAGGCTCTTTGCTCACGCAAGTATCCTCCCCTCTGGGTGTATTTTCTAATAGCTGGGCTTTCTTAGACTGAGCAACAGTCTCCTCAAGTGTCGGGCTCTGAAATACACATGCTACACACACCCAGGCAGTTCTTTGGTGCCAGGCAGCCCCTTCGCCTTCCTTCCCGGCCCCGGGCCAGCCGTGCCAAGTCCCTCATTGCTGACAACTCCTCCGTAGGACGGAATGGGGGAGGGAAGGGGGCCCACGGGAGTTGGGGACCGGTTCCCTTCACCATGGACGGGCTGGCCACCCATCTAGGCGGGAAAGATCCACCTTACCCCTTTGCTAACCTTAAAACCCCTCCACAGATGGTTTCTCTGGCCTCGTTCAGATCCCAGAACAAGTTGGCAGATTCCTCCTGGTGCTCCCTGCTCGCACCCAGACCACTGCGAGGCGGCCGCTCCCGGGCAGGCAGGGCACGGATGCCTCTTACCTTCACAAAGCCCCAGTCCTTAAAAGCCTGGCTGGAGTCTCCAAGGAGTCATGCGTTTTCTTTGACATTGGAGGCAACCAATTCCAGAAGCAGGGAACATTTCGAAATGAAACAGAAAGTAACCCGGTGATCCAACCAGAACCCCCGCCCGCGGACCTGTACTTGGTCCGCAGCAGCAGGCTCTGCGAACGAGTCTCCGGACCCAGCCAAACCCACCCAGCTGTTTCAGCTTGGGGAGAATTCAGAGCAAACTGCAGCTTGGAAGTCTGGAACTCACGGCCTGGGTTTGTTTGTTTGTTTGTTTGTTTATAAGTATTTGTTGAGCTTTTTAACATGCAGTTTGTCTCCTTCTGCAGGGGATTACTCAGTGAGCCTGTCACCTGACTCACAGCAGCTCCATTATATAATTCAAACTGTGTCTTTTGAGTTCTGATCAGAAAACCACACCCCCCTCGTGTCCCCCCACCTGCCTCCTCCTCCCCCTGTAAACACCACTGACAAGTAACCTTTTGTGAAACTTCTGTGGGGGGAGGGGCGTGCTACAGTTTTGCAGTGCATTTTTATTTCCCTTTGGTTTGATTCTTCTTGGGTAGAGGACCTCTTAAATGCCAATGCTGAGTTAGCAGAGATTTCTGAACGTGTAACATCTCAGGATGTAACTGTAGCACTTTCCTTGATTTTTCTTTTAGGGTGGCTGTAGATGTGATACATTACTGAGCGAGTTTTCAAATGGTGGAGTGCATAGATTTATAACACCTGTGCAAACAAACCCGGAGTGTTTACTACTTTTGCCACATATCTAAGTTCCCTGAAATGCCAAAGGGATAAATTGGGTTGAGGGGGTTCTTTAGTCAACCCCCCTCCCCAACCTGACCTTGATCATCATAAACCCTCCCCCAGCCTCCTCAAAAAAGCATGACATCCCACTGAAAGCCATAGCTTGCTATGCAAATACCTCTTAAAAGCCAATTCCCCCGACCTCTCCCCCAGACTGAAATCCTCAAGGCAAATCTCTGAGTATTTTGAAGACAGGACTGTCTTGGGTGAAGGTGATAAGAATCATCTCGGTCTATCCCAATTTCCCTTTCTTAGCATCTGTGTCATCTCTGAGATATTTATTGAGGGGCAAATATGTTAAAACATAGAATTGGCCCATTGAGAGACTCTTTGAGAAACTCAACATGGCATAAATGAGCCTAACACTTAAAGCATCAATGAAACAGGATGATCAACATAAAAAACTCCAGCCTGTTGGCTCTGTCCGTATCAAAGCCAGGCTGACCGGTATGTGGAGGGGTCCCTGGGCTCCCAGTCTTCTCCCAGCCAGTGGAGCCCTGTTGCTGAATGTGTTAAGTGCCTAAAAAGGACTGTTAAAGTCTATGGGAATAAATATTAACATTGATCACCCTTTTTTGGTTTGTCCTAGTCTGACGTCTTTCTCCCTTCTGCACCCCACCCATATCCACCAAAGGCAACTATCCTGCCCTTTCTGCCTGCCTCCAGCTTCCGACGTAATATTAGATACCATTACTATATTAAACTGTGTTGACGTTATAGTGATACTGTGCCCGAAGAATAACTTCCAAAGTCTGTAGTAAGTGTCTATCCACATATCCCTCTGAAGTGGGCACGGGATCATTATTATCCTTATACAGACCCAAAGAAGCCAGTGACACAGGCAGGAATTACAAGTCAGGTTCCTTACTCTCAGAGTTCGGTTTTTGCAAAGACCCAGATACGCATGAAAAAATATAAAGTGTGTGAACCTGAATGACAGATTGATGTCTATTTATTTCACCCCCTCTAGGTATAGTAAATACAGTATGTTGCCACAGTTGCTATGGTAACTACTTCTGTCTTAATGAAAATAAGGACACATAGTAAGATAATAGAAAACATCAGGTGGTGAGACCATCCCCAGTAATGGGAAGAAAAGCAATAATATAAAATATACCCTTGGTCTGTATATAGTCATTAAGTATTGATGCCACAAAAATTGAATTCCCTAGACCAGCGCCGTTCAATAGAAATATAATGTGAGCCACATATGTGATTTAAAAATTTCTAGTTGTTGCATTAAAAAAATAGTGAAATTAATTTTGGTAATATATTTTATTTAATACAATATATCCAAAATATTATATCAACATGTAATCAATATAAAATTATTTTGTATTCTTTTCATCGTACTAAATCTCTGAAACCTGATATGAATTATATGTATTGTATATCTACAACACATCTCAATTAGGAGTAGCCATGTTTCAGGTGCTCAATAGCCACATGTGGCCACACCTGGCCACATTGGATGGTCCCACCTCAAGACTATATTTGGTCATATGGGGCTTGGAATTTGAGTACGCATTTGTCTGTCCCTAACTGAAACTTTTAGAAAAATAAATTGCATTCATTTGGTTCTAGCCTTATGGCTGAACCAAGTGGTGTTCTCTTGGACGGAGCAAGAAAATATCAAATAAGCTTAGCATTGAAACAGTATTGAGGCGCCTGGGGGGCTCAGTCGGTTAAGCGTCTGCCTTTTGATCAGGTCATGATCCTGGGGTCCTGGGATCGGCTCACTGCTCAGCAGAGAATGTGCTTCTCCCTCTCCCTCTGCCCTTCCCCCACCTTATGCACTCTCTCTCTTGCTCTCTCTCTCAAGAAATAAAAGCTTAAAAAATTTTTAAAAGATTTTATTTATTTGAGGAGCGAGCGAGAGCGAGCACAAGCAGACGGAGGGGCAGAGGGAGAGAGAGAAGCAGATTCCCCGCTGAGCAGGGAGCCCGATGCGGGGCACGATCCCAAGACCCTGGGATCATGACCTGAGCCGAAGGCAGACACTTTAACTGACTGAGCCACCCAGGCGCCCCATAAAAATTTTTTTAAAAGTGTTAAAAAAAAAAGAAATGGTATTAAAGACTCAGCTTCTTTCATGTCACCAGAGGATAGAGAAGATTAAAAAATAAATCTCAGGTTTCTAAAAAATTCTTTCATTGGGTTGCCCCAAATGCCCAAGTTAGGGACCTCAGAATCATGTTTGACTGCACTTTCTACATCTCCCTCTGCTCCTTGGAGCCCCTCCAACAGACCAATCAGTCCATAGAGTCTACCCGTCCCCTCTTCTCCAATTTCAGGACTTCTGCTCTATCCCAGAAGATCCCAAGAACCTCTGCCTGGGTTCCCTGCCTCCACGCTCTACCCATTCAGGTTCAGTTTCTGTCCTGCTTTCAGTGTGAGTACACAGTGAAAGCAGATATTTAATCATGTAGCTTCTCAGCTTAAAACCTTTTTTTTGAAAAAAAAATTTCATTTATTTACTTGTCAGAGGCAGAGAGAGCACAAGCAGGGGGAGCAGCAGGCAGAGGGAGAAAGCAGGCTCCCTGCAGGGAGCCTGGCGCGGGGCTCGATCCCGGGACCCTGGGATCATGACCCGAGCCAAAGGTAGACGCTTAACTGATTGATCCACCCAGGCGCCCCTCATTGTAAGACCTTTATAGCAACCTGCTGCCTTCCAAATAAAATCCATACTCTTAGCCATGATATGCTAGGTAATCATAAACTGGCCTTCAGGGAACTTTCTGGCCCGTCTCCTGGCTACACTTTCTTTGATTTTACCCTGATTTACATTCTTGACTGTGCCATGATTTCCAGGACAACTTGCCTTTGTGTAGTCAGTTCCCTCTGCCAGGAATGTCCTATCTTAAAATGCCTACCCCTTACCAAATAGCAAAATCGTTTGAGCCTAGCTCTAGTATTTACTGTAGGTTTTATTTTTTTTAAAGATTTTATTTATTTATTTGAGAGAGAGAGAATGAGAGAGAGAGAGCACAAGAGGGAAGAGGGTCAGAGGGAGAAGCAAACTCCCTGCTGAGCAGGGAGCCTGATGCAGGACTCGATCCCGGGGACTCCAGGATCATGACCTGAGCCGAAGGCAGTCACTTAACCAACTGAGCCACCCAGGCACCCTACTGTAGGTTTTAATCTTGTAGTCCAAATTAACAGCCCCTTCAACTCTGTTATCACTCTACTTTTATACATAGATGTGTATAACATTTATCACATTCTACTGTAATTATATGACATGCTAGATGAGCTATTTCCTCAAGGAGAGGAACCACATACTATTTACCTTGGAATTCACTTTGGGACATAGTAGGATCTCAATTATTGTCGGAGGAATTCCAATGCCCTTCCTTTTCCATTGACCCCCTTCTTATTGTTGAACCACTTGATACATCATCACAATCATCACCATCATTACATACCAGCCAATATGTATTAGCACTGCTATGTACCAGGCACTGTGCTAAGTAAGTTTTACATACATTTCATTTAATTTCCACCACAAATCTGCAAGCACAAATCTGGAACTTCTCAATTTTTAATGGCTGTGGCATCTTGAATACGATTTCCTTCTTTCAACAAGTGTTTTAAGGTATTATTTTTTTTCAAGTTTTTATTTAAATTCTAGTTAACATACAGTGTAATATTAGTTTCAGGTGTATAATTTAGTCGCTTTATCATTTACATACAACACCTGGTGCTCATCACAAGCGCCCATCCTTAATCCCCATCGCCTATTTAGCCCATCCCCCCACCTCCCTCCAGCAAACCTGTTTATTCTCTACAGTTAAGAGTGTTTCATGGTTTGCCTCTCTCTTTTCTTCCCTCCCTTATGTTTGTTTGTTTTGTTTCTTAGATTCCACATATGAGTGAAATCATATGAGATTTGTCTTTCTCTGACTGACTTATTTCACTCAGCATAATACTGTCTGGCTCTATCCATGTCCTTGCAAATGGCAAGATTTCATTCTTTTTGATGGCTGAGTAATATTCCATTATGTATGTGTATATTATATATATTTAGGTGTATATATATATATCTCACATCTTTCTTATCCATTCATCAGTTGATGGACATTTGGGCTCTTTCCATAATCTGGCTATTGTTGATAATGTTGCTGTAAACATCAGGGGGCATGTATCATTTTAAGGTCATTCTTATAAACACCATTTCTGAGACATTGATGTGCAATTAGGACTCCAAAGAATGCAGGATCACATACTTGCTTGTTAACTCATTTATTAACAGGCTATGCATGTGTCTTGTTTTATAGTTTATTGTCTCCATCTATTGAATGCTTTTAATTCTTAATTGGTTGGAAAAGCAGGAAGTCCAACTTAATAGTATTTTGTACAGAGTAAGAATATGGCAGCTTTGAGGAGGTGCTGAGAAACCCTGTCACATGGACATCACAGGATGTGACATTTAATTTTGTTGCCCAGAATCATTTTTGGCCTTATTCCTGGTTCACCAGTAATTTCCACATAATTCAGTTCAGTGGGGCTTTAAAAAGTGGAAGGACCAACACCAAATGGTGGTGAGGATGTAGAACCATAAGAACTCTCATTCATTGCTGGTGGGAGTGCAAAACAGTACAGCCATTTTGGAAGACTTGTTTGGTGGTTTCTTACAAAATAAACTCTTGACATGGAATCCAGCAATCGCGCCCGCTGGTATTTACCCAAATGGATTGAAAGCTTTTGTCGACACAAAAACCTGCACATGGCTATTTGTGGCAGGTTTATTCATAATTGCCAGAACTTGAAAGCAACCAAGATGTCCTTCAGGAAGTGCATGGATAAATAAACTTGGTACATCCAGACAACAGAAAATTATTTAGCCCTAAAAAGAAATGAGCTATGTATGGGGCGCCTGGGTGGCTCCATTGGTTAAGCATCTGACTTTTGATTTCGGCTCAGGTCATGATCTCAGAGTCCTGGGATAGAGCCCTACATCGGGCTCTGCTCAGCATGGAGTCTGCTTCTGCTCCTCCCCCTGCTCGTGCTCTCTCACTTAAATAAATAAATAAATAAATAAATAAATAAATAAACAAATAAATAAATAAAATCTTCAAAGGCAAACAAAAAATAAACGAGCTATGAAGCCGTGAAAAGACATGGAGGAAACTTAAGTGTCTATTACTAAGTAAAAAATGCCAATCTGAAAAGGCTTCATACTGTATGATTCCAACTATATGACATTTGGGAAAAGGTAAAACCATGGTGACAATGAAAAGAACAGTGGTTGTCAAGGGCTAGGGAGGGGGTGTATGTGTGTGGCAGGAGTGAATAGATGCAGCACAGAGAGATTTTTAGGGCAGTGAAACTACTCTGTATGATACTATAATGGTGGATACGTGTCATCATACATTTGTCCAAACCCACTGAATGTATAACACCAAGAGTGAACCCTTATGTAAACTACAGACTTTGGGTGATAATGATGGGTCAATGTGGTTTTTGTAGTAACTGGACGGTGGTGATTCATCAGTTGAAACAAATGTAACACTCTGGGACCAGATGCTGATAATGGGGGAGGCTGTGGGTGTGTGTGGGTGGGGTAGGGGATATATGGGAACTTACCGTCCTTTCTGTTCAATTTTGCTGTGAACCCAAAACTGCTCTAAAAAATAAAGTCTAATTGGGGCATCTGGGGGGCTCAGTTGGTTAAGCAGCTGCCTTTGGTTCAGGTCATGATCCCAGGCTCCTGGGATGGAACCCCGCTTAGTGGGGAGCCTGCTTCTCCCTCTCCCTCTGCCCCTTCCCCCCTGCTTGTGCTCTCTCTCTCTCAAATAAATAAATAAAATCTTTAAAAGTAAATAAATAAATAAATTAATTAATTAAAAATAAAGTCTAATTAAGAAAGAAAAATGGAGGGGCCAGGGAATGGCTTGCTCATGGGTGCCCCGGGATTGTGCTCACTCAGTTCTGGGGTGATGTCTTGTTTTCCCACTACGTTGTCAGTTGCTCAAGTTTATTAATTGTTGTGTTTTTTTTTTCTTTTTACTTTTGTTTCCACAACACTACTACATAAATGGCAGTGCATGTACTAAGGGATTAATAAATTCTCATTTAAATGAAATGAAGAGAAAATACACTTATGCTTCAAATAATAAATACATATTTCCACCCACATAAACAGCATAATAGTCTTAGTGTCAACAGAAAAGCTCTTACTGATGCAGTTTCTGGAAACTCTGGAGCCTGGGACAGCCTCAGAGTCGGGGAGGGTTGTGCTAGGAGGCCTGGCCCAGGGCTGGAGGAGTCACTGGGAAAATTTAACTTGTTCTTGGACTCAATCTATATGCCCCCAGGGATCGGCCCTTGCCATTACCTGCTTGATTCATAATACACTGCATGGAGCAGGGCTGCCTCTACAGGGTTGGGTACCGCGAGTCTCAATTTCTTCATCTATAAAAAGCAGATAAGTATATTGCGGGTTATTGTGTGTGCTACAGGAGATCACGTCTATGATCGGCTAAGGTCTGTGTCAATTAACGGAAAAGTTTATCCTTAATTTTTTAAGATTGATTTATTTATTTGAGAGAGAGCAAGCGAGCGTGTGAGTTGGGGGAGGTGCAGAGGGAGAGAGAATCTCAAGCAGACTTACCGCTGAGCTTGACCCTGAGATCATGACCTGAGCTGAAGTCAAGAGTCGGATGCTCAACCGACTGCGCCACCCAGGCGCCCCTTATTCTTAATATTAAGTATAATTAGATATCACGTGAGAGTAACAAAGCCCTGCAGATGGGATGGGGGAGCTCACGAGATGGCAGTGCCCATGTGAACGCCTTTTCTTTTACCTTGCTAACCTTCTTTCTACCAGCCTGGGGTTGGCACATATTCAGATGGTGAGCTGATTGACTTCCCCAACCTCTGTTTCCTTCCTTTCTTCTTTCTTTTTTTTTTTGAATTTTTCTTTTTCCCTTTTTCAACCAACATCAATCCCTTTTTAAAAAAATCTTTTTTTATTTTTCATTTTTAGAGTCTTTCCTTCTTTCTTTCCTTTTCCATCCCTCCCTTCTTCCCCCCTCCCTGTTCTCTTTTTCTCTCCCCTTCCATTGATTGTTTTTAAAATGAGTTTAATTTTTAGTTGGATTATTTGGGGTTTTTTTGGGTGTGGAGTTGTAACTTGTGATGAGCACTGGGTGTTGTATGGAAGTGCTGAATCACTATATTGTATACCTGAAACCAATATTACACTGTATGTTAACTACTAGAATTAAAATAAAATAAAATAAAGAAACATGATGACTAAAAATATAAAAATAAAATAAAATGACTTTATTTTGTCCCTTGGCCAACTAACTAAGACTCTGTATCGAGATCTTCTTGCCAAAGCCATATTAAGCTCACCAGGGTTGCTAAACTTAGACCAGCCTCTTTCTGCTCTCTCTTGGAAGGCCCATGATACCATAAACAAGAAAAGTATGAGGTCAAAAAATTCTTGTTCAGAGCAAAGGGGGCTGCTTCACACAGAGCTTCCCAGAAGGAAGGCAAAGCCTGACAGGAAAAACATCTGAGGCCTCCGGCATCATCTATAACAGAGCAGTTAATACCTCACTCTGCCAAGTCGTGCAACTGCCAATCTCCGAAGCCATTTTTCAAATTGCCTTTTGGCCAGCTCAGCAGAATGTCTATATGACAGCCTTGGGAGAACAATAGAAAAGGGCAGTTTCCCAGAGGGCAGGTGGTTTCGATGCTTCCTTTAATTCTCTCCAAAGCACCATATGGAAGTTCTGTGATGATATGCATCCAAAAAGGACTAAGACCCAAGAAAGACACAGGAAGGGGGAGGAGATACACAGTGGACCCAATAATGGGGCAAATGAATGAGGTTTTAAAAGGTGGAGAATATAGTAAGTAGAGAGAGACCTGGGATTGAATTCTAGTTCTGCTGCCTGCTCACTGGGGCAAGCTAGTTAGCCTCTGCTTCCTCCTATGAACAATGCAGATAAGAATAAATCAAGGGTAAGTGGGAGGTGGTGTTTGTAAAAAGCATCTGTCAGGTGGCCTGGTGTATAGCAGGTGCTGAATGACATTGGCCAGGTACGTTTCTGAGCTTCTGTTTCCTCGGGTCTAAAATGGAAAGAGATGACAATGCTCCCTTTATAAAGTTCCGTGGTGTTAAGTTAAAAGAGGCCTCCAGCAAATGGTAAGTACTCCATGCGTGTGCCTTCCCTCTTAGCCATCCCTAAACCTCCACGTTGCAGATTACGGTTTCCAAAGTCGGACACAACTGTATCTCCCATCCCACCTACTCTTCAGAACCTTGCCACTTCCGGGCCAGGGGGTGGAATCTAATTCCTCTTCCTGTGACTCCGGGTGGAGGGGAGGGCTTGGAGCGCGCTTGTAGTTGGTGTGGTAGAAATAATTCTGTGGGACTACAGAGGCTAGGTCGTAAAGGGCAATGCAGCCTCCATCTAACTAGTTGGAATATTTACTCTTGAAGCATTCAGCTGGCAAATGAGCAATTGACTTCTCCGTGCCATCCTAGGAAGAAGCCCAACCTAGCCCAGGTGGAGAGAGCATAGAGGAAGTTCCCAGATGCTCCAATCCCAGCCCCACGGTCACTGTCTGACCGCACCCTCATCAGAGACTGGAACCAGAATCACCCAGCCGAGCCCTTCCTGAATTCCTGATCCATGTCAATGAGAAATGTAGATGCTGAATTCGCAACAAAACCTAATTGGAAGAGAAATATGGCCTCTGTGACATTCTCCAAAGGCACAACAGCATTGGGTTCAAAGCCCAGGCCCTGGAATGGGGAGGACCAGGGTTTAAATTGGCCCTATTATTTAGCTGAGTGATCTTTACTAAGTCCACATGTATAAAAAGGTGATAAAAATAATGACTAAGTTGTAGGATTATTGTCAGGAGAAATGAGGTGGTTCTGGTTAAGTACTTAGCATCAAAACTGACCCAGAGTAGACTCACCTTAGGTATTCTTTGTCCTCACCACCCGTGCCAACACCATCACCAGAAACCCTGTCCCAATCATTAAGATGAGGTGTGCTCCCAAGGCCTTAGAGCTGGCTGGAATTTCACCCTTTTCTTTTTTTTTAAATTAATTAATTAATTAATTTATTTGAGACAGAGAGAATGAGAGAGAGAGAGAGAGCACATGAGAGGGGGGAGGGTCAGAGGGAGAAGCAGACTCTCCGCCGAGCAGGGAGCCCGATGTGGGACTCGATCCAGGGACTCCTGGATCATGACCTGAGCCGAAGGCAGTCGCTTAACCAACTGAGCCACCCAGGCGCCCTCACCCTTTTCTTTTTATAATCACATTTCCTTCCACTTAGACACTTTCCCTTCAACCCATACTTCCTACAACTACACTTCTCAGCCTTCATGCTAATGTCACAGTCATAAGGAATTGTTTCAAACTATCCAGTCCAACTTAGCTACATGGGACAGCACCCCCACAATCAGCTATCACTTTACCTTCAACGTTCTCAACTTTCACAGTCATTGTTGCTACTAATGGCCAAATATTCTGGAGCCAGAGATCTGTTTTGACCATGAACTATCTATCCCTAAGACTGCTGAACCCATTCAGTTCAGGCTTCGAGCACATACAAGGAGCCAACAGAAGAAAAAAAAAATAAGGTTCAAAAAGATAAAGTATATTGAAAACAGCATTATAATTTGCTTGGTCACTCATACATTCATATATTCATTTGGTCATTCAACAGTTATTAACAGCTTACTCTGTGCCAGACTCTGGACGCACAAACATAAGCAAAACAGATGTCCCGTCTGTCCTCGTGAAGTTTTCAGGCTGGTGGAAAGGAACTGGCTTTGTCATTAAATAACCTAGGGTTTGAATCTGACTCTCTCACTTGCGACATATTTAATTTGCTTAAACATGTCTGAGCTCATCCTTCCCCTAGGGTCATCGTGAGGGTGAAATGAATTAACGTACGGAGAGTGCGCAGCACGGCATCTGGCAATGTGTATGTTAGTTTTCCTAAAGGTCATATAACTGGTATATTATATGGAGAGAGTCCGGATGTAAACCCAGACCTGTCTGGCTCCCACATTTGTGCTTTTAAAGGACTTTTCTAATTATGTCTATTTTGATATTTCTCCCGTCATTAATTCATCACTCATTCAAAAACTGAAAAAAAAGTTTTTCCACGTCTTTTTTTTTTTTTAGATTTTTATTTTATTTATTTGAAGAGAGAGTGTGAGAGAGCACAAGCAGGGAGAGGGGCAGAGGGAGAGGGAGAAGCAGGCTCCCCACTGAGCAGGGAGCCCGACGTGGGGCTCGATCCCAGGACCCTGGGATCATGACCTGAGCCGAAGGCAGACCTTTAACTGACTGAGCCACCCAGGTGTCCCTTTACCATGTCTTTTTATCCTCCTCCTGCACAACCTGATGCAGTAAGCATTAACTGATATGAAAGTCGCAAGGCACCTAGTGCCATCACAGAAAAAAGTAACAGGAATGATTATGTTTCTTCGGGTTATACTTGGGAAGCTGGAGTAAAGTGTTGGTTTATGCAGGATCTTAGAAATGTTTTATTATCGGGGTAGAGTTGACATACAATATTATATTGGCTTCAGGTATACAACAGTGATTTGACAATTCCATGCATTACTCAGTGCTCACCACGGTAAATGTGGTCACCATCTGCCACCATTCAACATTATCACAGTATTATTGACTATATTCCTTATGCTGTACTTTTCAGCCCAGTGACTTATTTATTTTATAACTGGAAGTTTGTACCTCTTAAGTCCCTTCCCCTGTTTCACCCATCCCCCCACCCATCTCCCCTCTGGTGACCACAAGTTTGTTCTCTGTATTTGTGATTCTGTTTCTGTTTCTGTTTGTTTGTTTGTTTTGTTGCTTAGGTTCCACAGATGCATGAAATCACACTGTATTTGTCTTTCTCTGTCTGACTTACTTCACTTACTATGATATCCTCTAGGTCCATCCTGATCTAAATCGTGTAGCAAAAAGAGCCACTGTCAGCATCCAGCCAGAAAGAGCTTCTCTGGCAATGTGGTAATTGATGGGCCTGATTTTTTTTTTTATTTAAAAATTGGAAATATTACAAAATGTATTAGCAATCTAGAGGACTGCCATTAAAAATCCACCAGCTTGTTGCACTGTCTGTAAAGTCTTTCTAGGTCTCGGAGTCCTCTATCGTGTTGGACACCATGTTGCAATTCTCTCTTGCCTTCCACAACCCTACTTACTCTTGAGCTACTTTTGAAAAAATAAACAACTCATCAGACAATGCACTTCCCTTATTTTCTGTCTTTTGCACCATTTGTCACTATATTCTTTTCAGAATATCGGTCTTAGGAAATGCTCTACAGAAAAAAAAAGAGCTGTGGTCGATACAGTTCTGGGTAATACTGTATAATCTATGCCCATTCCACTTGGAGGTTATATCCACGTTAGCATTTCAGATGCTCTGAGAAATCCTGCAACAAGTAAACCTAGCTAGCTTTGTTTAACCCAATTTTTTCTAAATATTGGATTCCTCTTTTTCTGGAAGCCCTTAGGAACTATAGTTTATGAACTATTGTTTGGGAAACACTGATCTGTTCAACTCCTCTTCATTCTTTCATTCTTCCCTTGTCCATCATTCATTCGCTTGGCAAATATATACTTAACACCCTGCCAGACACTGGAGAATGTACGGGGAGAACAATAGAAAGCAAGATGGATTTGGTACCTGTTGTCATGAAGCTTATCGTTTTGCCTGAAGGGCAGACAAGTAAACATGCCAAAACCACAGAATATGGTAAGAGCTATCTTGGGGGAAATAGAATTGCAGCAGTGCATAGGGTTAGGACTTGATCAGTCTCGGGGAATGGTTAGGGAGGGCTTCCTGGAAGAAGTGGATTTATATGGGAACCTGAAGGAGATGTGGGAATTAGCCAGATAGAAACCAGGGGCAGAAATGGAAAGTGTGATGTGGGCAGGGTCAACTGCTTATGAAGAGGTCCCTAAAGCATAGAGCACATGGGCTGACTGCGTGACCAGAAAACATCTCAACTCAAAGACTACCATGAAGTCTTCGATATTCCTTTCATTCCCATTCCCAGAATCTTCCTCTGTCCTCCTGCCATATCTAGCTTGCAAAGTGGATGTTCAATAAATATTTGTTGAATTGCTATTTCCCTTATGGTATTCTGATTGCAGATATGATCTGCTGAAGCACAGAGATACACATATACCCCAGATACACACACACACACTCCATCCCCAACACTCTTAAATTCAAAATAAAGGAGTATATTTTAAAAAGGTTTATTGCTAAAATATATATAGAGATATTGTTTTATTAATTTTATTTCCAATGTATTTTTAATTAAAAAATTAAATATAGATATATAATTGTGAATAGTGAGGTGACTTTCTTCCTGAACTCCACTGTTGTTTAATCCCTTTAACATGGTTTTCCATTATTAGGCAGTTTGCTTTTGTGACCTAGCTAATAGAGAGGTACAAGTGTAATTGGGCTGATGGAGTCAGACGCTTAGAGCTGAGCGTACCTAAGAGCCCAGAGGTTGGACTCAGCATCTCTCCCTGCAGCTGCCATACTGAAATTCCTGCCCTCTATCACCTCCTTGGTTCTCAGACACAGAGCAATTTCTGCCTCTCTTTCTATGGCTGCTGCCTGGTCGTAAAAGAAGAACCATCCCTTTTGTCATCTGTAGAACAGAGGGTATTGTCTCTTAATTAACAAAAGGAAGTGGTGCAATGTAGTGAGAATATTGCAATTGTTTCCAATTAATCCCACATGCAGTTTGGCGAAGTTAATAATCCATAAAATGACCCAGGATCTAAATATGGAGAACAACCATCTTTTATCAGTCATTTCCCCATTGTTCTGGCAAAAGAAAGACAACTCAAAGGCTAGATGCATAAAATTTAGAGTATCATAAATTCTTAAATATAATCGAAAATAGAAATGTACACATGTATCTCAGATCTGCTGAGCCCCCAAATGTTTTATAACCTCTGCAAGTCATCACACATTGACTGGCGTCCATTCAACCACCAGTGGAGAAATTATTGGATTAGATACACCATTTGTCACCAAAGCAGAGACACCATCGTGGTCACGGAAAAACAGAAATTAATTAGTTGATTTCATCAGTAGCAGATCTAGATTCTTTGAGGATAGAGAATGTGTCTTATACACCCATCAGCTCCTACAAAGGTCTCATGTAATCACTTACCCCAGAGCCATTATGCTTTTTTTTTTTTTTCAGAGAGAGTGCAAATGGGGGTTGGGGTGTGGGGGGAGCCCAACACAGGCCTCGATCCCATGACCCTGAGATCATGACCTGAGCCCAAATCAAGTCAGACAACCAAATGAGCCATCCAGGCAGCCCAATGCTTTTTTTTAAGTTGGGGTGAAATGCATATAACATAAAATTCAGCATTTTACCCATTTCAAAGTGTATAATTCAGTGCCATTTAGTACATTCACAATGTTTTGTAACCATTACCACCATCTAGTGCCATAATATTTTCATCGGCCAAAAAAGAAGTCCTGTACCCAAGAAGCAGTCACTCTCCATTTCCCCCTCCCCACCAGCCCCTGACAACCACTAATCTGCTTTCTGCCTCTATGGATTTCCATATTTTGGATGTTTAATATAAACAGAATTGTATAATATGCGGCCTTTTGTGTCTGGCTTCTTTCCCTTCGCATGTTTTCAAGATTCAGCCATGTTGTAGGTGTAATAATACTTCATTCTTTTTTATGGGTGAATAATATTCCACTATATGCTACATTTGGTTTATCCACTCATCATTTGATGGACATCTGGAGTGTTTCCTCCTTTTGGCCATTGTAAATAATGCTGCTATGAACATTTCTATACAAGTTTTTGTTTGAACGCTCATTTTCAATTCTTTCGGGTGCCCACCTAGCAGTAGACTTGCTGAGTCACATGGAAATTCATATTAAACTTATTTAGGTGCGTGTATACTTTTTTATTGGATATTGCCAGTATTTCTTTTTAAAGATTTTATTTATTTATTTGACAGAGAGATAGAGAGAGAGAGCACAGACAGGCAGAGTGGCAGGCAGAGGGAGAAGCAGGCTTCCCGCAGAGCAGGGAGCCTGATGTGGGGATCGTTCCCAGGACCCTGGGATCATGACCTGAGCTGAAGGCAGACGTTTAACTGACTGAGCCACTCAGGTGCCCTGAATATTGCCAGTATTATGCAAAGGTTGAATGTGGTTGGTAGGGAAAAAATCTACCCTTGCTGAAATGCCTTAATGAAAATGCTATCAAGCCCTGGGATGTACTTGCTTATCTCACAATGGTTTAGGAAAATTTGTGTGGGGTCACTCCTCTCTCCACGAGCTCAGAGGCTACTTTCTTCAGTATGTCTTTGTTGGTAAGCACTTGGACACTGGAGTAGGATTATGTGAGTTTCAATACCAGGCCTGGCAGTTATCAACGTGTGATCTTAAACTAGTTGCTTAACCTCTAAAATGTCATCGTTTGTAAATGGGGGAACACAATGACAACATAGGATTGTGGTTACTTTCAAGGGGACAGTGTATTTAAAAGACTTACTGTATCAGTTGGCTAATAAATGCTCAAAAAATGCAAGCTTGGATTGTATATACACCCCTTGATATCCCCGTGGTGTTTAAAGAGCACAGGGTTGGGCACATAAAAGTCACTTAATTATAACTGAATATGTAACACGTTTAATGGGAATTGCCTTGGGTCATTTTGGGGTTTAAGAACCTCCCTGCTCCTTCCCTCCCTTCCTTCCTCCTTTCCTTCCTTCCTTCCTTCCTTCCTTCCTTCCTTCCTTCCTTCCCTCCTTCCTTCCCTCCTTCCTATTTTGTGTTGGAATATTTCATTTCCTAAAGGGTGAGCAACAGATGGAATTTGGCACTGGAGATCCATTGTCCATGAATATGGGAAGAGAGTCCCTCATGGGTGATTCTTGTTTAATCACTTTTTGGGTGAGGGTAGTTGTGAGGGCAGCAAAGGTGAATTCATGAATCTAGTGCTGCCTGCTCAAATTTGTGCACACATTGCTGAGGAGCTTCTCCAAAAGGAAACATCCAAAAACTCTGAGTATATTAGAAAATTTCTGTTTATTAATTCAGGTCCATATGTGGCATTCTGATTGCAAGCCCTACACAATTTATAATGCCCTATAACAGGCCAGTCTACTTTGCATCATTTTCTTTTTTTTTTTAAGATTTTATTTATTTATTGGAGAGAGAGAGAATGAGAGATAGAGAGCATGAGAGGGAAGAGGGTCAGAGGGAGAAGCAGACTCCCCGCTGAGCGGGGAGCCCGATGTGGGACTCGATCCCGGGACTCCAGGATCATGACCTGAGCCGAAGGCAGTCGCTTAACCAACTGAGCCACCCAGGCACCCTACTTTGCATCATTTTCTATGCCAGTGAATACCTTCAGCTCTACAAACATCAGATTGTATATACCTTGCTTGTGTACTTGTTTCTGGCTTCTAATCCACTCTCGGTTCTCATGATGCTGCATCCCTGACTCACAACTGGTGTGACATACATCCATAACTCACAACTCTGCAACTTCCCAGAATCCCCTTGTTAAACTTGAAGGACTTTCAGCTCCCACCCACCTCAGGTAAGGGAGCCAGGTTCAAGTGGAGAGATAGGAAGTAGTGAGAGAGGGAATGGTGTCCCGTGGTGAGGTCTTCATGCCGAGGAAAGATTTTGGAGCGATGTGTTTGTTGGGGGACTAGCCTCCTCAACTCTTCTTTTCTTTCTGTCAGCCTTCATGTGCCATGGTTTTCTACTTGCTACTGTTCCCCATTGTAATATTCAGGGAAGACCCTTCATCTACTTTGCAGAGGTGATTTATGTCATAACATAAGAGTACCCCATGCAATGGGCCAAGTGACAGATATGATATAGGAAGTTGGTTAATTATCATGCACCTATCACTAATTTGTTACTACTCTGGGGGTACTTAAAGGGGCATTTACTGCTGGTCTGGTTTATCCTTTTACCAGCCAAAGGTTTATCTAAAAGTACCAGGGCCCAGGGATTTTCTGTAGGTGAACTGACATATGCATGTCACCTTGGCCATGAACCTCACCAGTAGCGAGTGATTGCTCACATGGAATTGGTGCTATAGTGAGTCCAATAAACCTAATATCCAAGTGAAGACTATATGCTTGCTCTGCAAACACTTCTTAAAGGCCAAGCCCCCAGCCTCCTCTTTCAGCCATATTGAAATCCCTAAGGCCAATTTATACAGACATTTTGAAGCTACCATTGTCTTGGGTAAAGGTAGTCAGAATCATTCAGTCTGTCCCAATTTTTCTGTCTTAGCACCTGCAATGAGCAGACAGCAAGTGTCTCTGTCCAAATGATACGTAGGGGCAGGCATGTTAAGACATTGGAATTGATCTATTCGTGACAGACTGGGAAACTTAGATAGTATAAACCAGCATAACACTTAGGGCTTCATTAAACACGACCATCAACATAAAAATCTCCAACCTGTTTCCTTTTTCCACGGCAAAGCCAGCATGAGCTGCATGCAGGACAAGATACAGGGAGGCTGCTAAGGGGCATTTCGTCACTTCTTGGCAGCACATAGCTCCCGAACAATAAAGCTCTTGGAGAAATTACTCCTCCTTCCATTCAAGGTTTGACATGTATTATGAATTCTAAACTGAGTTCTGGTCAGCCATCTATGAAGCAATTTTATCTCCACTGAATATTTCACCATCCTAAAGAGAAACTTCCAGCCTGCTACCCTATAATTTAAGTTGCTCTAAAGAAGTCCTCTAAACCAACATATTGAGGCTTTCGTGAGTTAAAACACAAGCCTCTTACAACTCTGGTCTCTAGGAGAAATTCATCTTTTTAACACCAAAAGAGGAAAAGCAGCTTTAAGAAGCCTTAACCGTTCCATCCTGCACCGCGAGTTATTTAATTGCGGTAGGAATGCATGCACCAAGAATCGTTCCTTAATTAGTCGCAACATAAAACAGCAGTTGTTAAATGTGTGATTTGAGTTGATGCAATGGGGTGTGCTTTGCTGTTGTGCGGCAAAGACAGAGATGCTTTACAGGCTTTATTTTTAAAGTTTGGGTAATTATAACTTAAATTAACAGTGGGATGGGGGGGGGAGAATGAATCATTTATTTGCCTCTGGTATTACAGCTTCTCTCCCCCAAAAGCGTTTCCCTTTGTGTAGCATCTACCTAGCTAGCGGAGGTGTTACTCTGCGTCCTGAGGACTTCAGCATCTGCGATTTGATCACAAACTGTATCGTCAACATTCCGAGACAGGTGATGGCCACCTTCATCCATTATAAAACAGGAAAGACAATGCATTCATGTAATTCAGGACATTTGCTGGAGATAAACCTTGAAGAATCAACAAGCAGCGGTTTGGTGTAGGAAGGAGCGTTCGGTCCTCGATGTCAAGAAGCCTGGATTTGGACTCCCTTCTGCCAGTGATTAGTGGGGGGCACCTCAGGAACCCCCACTCCCGGCGCCTCGGTGTTCTGATGTGTTTCCTGGGGTTGCATGCTGCCCTGAGATGCCAGGATTCCGGGGACCAGGAAGGTATAACAGTAAAGAGGAGCGGGGCAGCCTGAGAATATCCAGCTATGCAGATGATCTCCTGCTTTCCTCTAATTGGTAGGATCCAATGAGTCAGCCTAGAATTTGACTGCCATTTTGACTGATGAGGAAAGAGTCTCGGGGAGGATGAGGGACAGTCACACCATTGTTGGTAAATGTAGGAGAGAGAATGCCAGCCGGGGATTTCTAGGCCAGGTTATCTAAGGCCATCTACCTTTAGATTATGGAGAAACCAAGTGACAGCTGAATGAAAGGCTTTACAACTGCATTTTTCGATGGCTGCTCATTACCTCAGACTAGGAAGGGGTCCCAGCTTTTGGCATCTGGTGGTCTTGGTTCCGGTTCAAAATGGTTTTGCCACACAAGACAGCTGCTATGCATTCTCTTTTTATCTTGTTTTTTGTTGTTGTTGTTGTTTTTTTTTTTTAGAGAAGCTTATGACATAATGATTAAGAGTAAGGGTCTGATACAAGGATTTGCGCATGAATGTTCACAACACCTGATCTGCAATGGCCCCAAACTGGACACAGTGCCATTGTTCACTAGCAGGTGAATGGATAAGCAAGCTGTGGCTCGTCTACACAATGGAACACTACTCAGCACAAAAAGGGATTGAACTGCTGATACAACAATGGGGACGGATCAGAAAATAATCACGTGGAGTGAAAGGAGCCAAATGAAAAAGAGTAGTTCATGTTGTATGATGTCACTTCTATAAAATTGCAGAAAATGCAAGTTCATCTGAAATGATGGAAAGCAGATCAGGGGTTGCTTGGTAGGCGAGCGGGGAATGGGTGGTAGGATTATAAGGAGGCATGAGTGTGGCATAGGTCTACAGTCTCTATGGTGGTGATGGTTTCATGAGTATAGACATATGTTAAAAGTCCTCAAGCGGTACCCTTAAAAATGTGCCATTTATCGTACACCTCCAGCTGCTTGGAAAAATAAAAATAAAAAGCCCACAGGGGCCTGGAGTTGAAACCCAGCCTCACTATCCACTTGCTGTGTAACCTTTGGTGAGTTAATAACCACATTGGCAAGAGGAGGGTAATCCTAATTCCTACCTCACAAAGGTGCCAGGGGATAAAGGTTCTGGGGGATTAAATTCATACCTGTGAGGTGCCCAGTAAAAACTAGCTCTTCTATTATTTCCCCAGAACGACTGAGAAAGGATTCTGTTTTACCTTTTGCATCTCATTCTCGTAAGACTTGAGATCACGAGTCTCCTTAAGGAATATTGAAGTGAGGCACGTTCATGCTGATTTTTCCCGTCTCTGCTCAAGCACCCTGTCTGGAAGCTTTCTCCTGGCCATGCTCTGAAACAGCACTCCTACCCTAATCACTCTCGAGATCCTTTTCTATTTTCTCTCCTGACTCTTAACGTTGTCTGACATTATATGACACATTTCCTTGTTAATTTGTTTGTTCTCTGTCTCCCTCCACTGGAACATAAGCTCCCCGACACCTGGGACCTTGTTGGGTTCACTGATATAAAAGTCACTCAATAAATATGTGTTGAGTGTTGAGTAAACGAATGATGGCATTATCTCCAAGAACTTTCCTTGGTGATGGGAGCAGGGTGATGGTGGTGGCATATGATGCTGATGCTGGGAGTGGGTACAGGTTTATGGTTCCCTGGGATTCCATGCAGCTGGTCCAACACACACAGGTAGCTGGGCAGAAAAATATCTGAAACTGTTGGGGCACCTGGGTGTCTCAGTTGGTTCAGTGTCTGCCTTTGGCTCAGGTCATTATCTCAGGGTCCTGGGATGGAGACCCGCTTCCGGCTCCCTGCAAAGCAGGGAGGTCTGCTTCTCCCTCTCCCTCTGCCCCCCTCCCAACTCGTGTGCTCTCTCTCTCTCTCATAAATAAAGTCTTAAAAAAAAAAGATCTGAAATTGTTGAGATCGGTGAAGTCCCCATCTCATTTCATTCCTGGCTCTGCAGGAGTTAAGAGACTGCATGGGCTGAGCAAGATATTTGAAAAAATAATAATAAGATCAGGGCCAGAGATTGTTACTAAAATGATGAAGAACAGAAATCTTAAGTTTTAGAAAGTTGTGCACATAATGGCTTTGAAGTGATGAGTCCTTGGACTCTTTCTTTTACAGTCGATAAGAAGAGAAATTGGACAAAAATTGGGTCTGAGGCACAAGTCACCCCTGACCCCCAGTGGCCCTTGAAAGTGCAAGCAATTTGTTCTGCTGTGGCTAAGCCCAGACCTGCCCCCGCTGTCTGTTTTCCTCCTTTTCAAAGTTACGGATGCAAATTACATGCCTGAACCTCAAAGGGGTTCGTTCTTGACTTGCTTCCATTTCCCTGCCTTGTCCCCCTCCTGCCATGTTTCCCGTAGAGCCTATTCCTTCAATTGTGTAGCTTTAGGAGAAATGTGAAAATGGCACTAATGCAGTTCAATGTTATGTCTTCTATAAAGATGCACCTGAACAATGCCTGACGGAATACACGCTTGGACGTGCAATTGCACTGCAATCAGTCCTTTCGCCACTACTTTTATTTGATGTCTGTGTGTAAACAGATCACCGAATTTTTCTGCCTTAAACTCCTTAGGAGTCTGCAAACAATGCCTTATAAATAAGTGGCATACTTTTCAGTGCACACAAAGGGATTCCTGACTTAGCATTTGTCATCTTTTATGTTTTAATTAACCTCATTCGATCTCTTTATTGTTACAATTACATTCCAATTTTGTGTGCAGACACTTGAGCGCCTTGGGCTAGATTAATCAATTAATATGACAATTAGTATTATACCAATGTAAATATGAGTGGAATGGTGGCTAGAGGAGCTCCAGGTACATTACTTTCATTCTGAATAAAGAGCCTGGCCGTGGAAAATTCTTTCAAGCTATTTTGAAGTACAAAAATCCTCAAGGCACAGAAGGGGTTTAGATGGGTTTTTGTCTTGTTTTGGTGTTAACTCAAGAGTCATTCTTTGCTGCAGATAGGCATAGTTCTTTAAGGGGCACCAAAATTGTCCCTTGATCTCATTTTCTCCGGTGCTCAATCTGAAAGCACCAGGCAGTGGCCTTCATCAAAGTCCTCAGTGAACAGGGAGTTTGAGCAGGTTGTAAAAAGATTAGGGTCCAAGGATAATCTCTTCTTGGGCAGACTAAGAATACATTGCTCAGCCATGGGGTGACCTCCCGGCTCAATGCACGGGCCTAAGAGATTTTTGAGGAGCCTGTCTCATTTCACCCAAGGCACACAAGCTGGCAGCCACCGTGAATGCAGGGCTGAACACGGAACAGAGTTTGTCCTTGAGGCTTTGCAGGAACGACACAGCTAGGTGGAAATAAAACGAGGAAGACTGGGTCCTAAATTCTTTTGCAGTCCCAGGAAAGATATCTATCCTCCAGATTACTGCTCCCCTATCAAACTAGACCCAAACACGCACGCACATGGGGTTACCCACATCTACCCAATCACACACAAACACATGCAGACCATAAATAAGGTATTAATCAATACCTGAGATGCCCTCCTTCCTTTGACTGAACTTCTATACTGCAGCATCAGTGGCTTTGGTTCTTATGTATTCTCTAAAGCATGGGTATATTTTGTGTACACCTCGGATTGTAGCAATCCGTAGCATTTACTGAACCTTAGCTATGGCTCACAAAGTATTTATTTTCTCCTGTAATCCTCCCAACAAGCCTATGAGGAGGGTGCTGCTGTTATCCCTATTTTATAGGTGGAAGAACTGGGGCGCAGAAGGGGTCTGTATCTGGTGAGGGGTAGAGCAGGGATTCAAAGTAGGGATAGGGTTTCACGCATCTTGAGTGTCCCTGAAAAAGCACTATGAACACATACAAGGTGACCAACAGGTAGCTATTAATTAGAGTTTCAACCCCATGGGATGAGTCAATGCACGCTCTGTCAGGGTCTTGGGGGAGCTGATACAGATCTGAAGTCCTGCTCAAAACCCTGTCTCACCAGAGCCATGGAGTAAATCTTATGCATTGTCATGGGTTGAACTGTGGACTCCCAAAAGATAGATGAAGCTCTAAGCCGTGGTACCTGTGAATGTGACCTTATTTGGAAATAGGGTCTCTGCAAATAGAATTAATCCTGTTTGAGTATGACCTCTGGGAAGAGAAGAGTGCCAGAGCCAGGCATGTAGGGAGGAAAGATGATGTGACGGCACCCAGGAGAGAAGGCCTGGGATGAGGGTGCCAGCGACTGTAGGGATGCATCTGCAAACCAGGAAACGCAAGGATTACAGACTCCCAACGGCAGCTAGAAGAGCCAAGGAAGGATTCCTTCTCAAAGACTTCAGAAGAAGTACTGCCCTGCTGATACCTCAATTTTGACCTTGAGCTTTCAGAACTGTAAGAGAATAAATTTCTGCTATTTCAAGCCATCTACTTTGTGGTACTTTGTTACTGTGGCCCTAGGAACCAATATACAATACACACCAACTCATAGTTTTCCCTCTTATAATAGATCAAATTGTTGATGCCCTGTAAAGTCCCCTTGAGCAGGGCTCATGAAAAGTAGAGACCTGTGCAGCTACAGCTGGGGCCACAGCAGGTATGGGCTGATGTAGTTTATGTAGGAGCTCTCTCGAGGAGTATGTGATTCCTACATTGAGCAATACATGAACTCTAGTTGAGGAGGCCGCCAAGAGTTGGCACTACTGGTCCCATTCTTGCTTCATCCATCTCCCCCCCCCCGCAAATGAAAAAAGTCTGGGCCTGGTGGGAATATGAAGACATCAAGGTGTGAGCCCAGGTCAGAAGGAGGAAAGTTATACCTACCTACTGTTAGGTATCTAATATCCTGGCACCGAGCCTCATTTGTTGGCTCTTTCTGACCTGGCCTAAAAGTTCCAGATGCTGGTCTGTGCTGGTCCGCTAAGAATCTTCATAAGCCTGTAACAAAAACAGTCTTTTTGGGGGGGGGGGGGAATATATTGTCTTTATTCCAAGATTATGCCCTTCCTATTAAAATGTCCGGGGCGCCTGGGTGGCTCAGTTGGTTAAGCGACTGCCTTCGGCTCAGGTCATGATCCTGGAGTCCCGGGATCGAGTCCTGCTTCAGGCTCCCTGCTCAGCAGGGAGTCTGCTTCTCCCTCTGACCCTCTTCCCTCTCGTGCTCTCTGTCTCTCATTCTTTCTCTCTCAAATAAATAAATAAAATCTTTAAAAAAAATGTCAACATGTCCTTTATCTTATGAAATAAAGATGACTCTAAATAGTAAGGTTTTTAGTCTTTTAATTTCCTTCTTTGGCTAAATAAACAAAGTTGTTCTAAGGACATCAAGTCTTGATTGTGTATTGAGGTTTTATAATGTGTTCCATGGAAATTCAAAGTCTGACCTTGGTTAGGCTGTTTGTCGCAGAACTGTATCAGCTACTTTTTTCCTGATTCATCCTATAGCAGGGAACTATAAAGGAAGAGAAATGACAGAAAAAAAGAGTGGGAAACACAAGGTTTTTTAAATGTAGCACTTACATACAGTGAGATGCACAAATCTAAAGTGTCAGTTTGATGAGTTTAACAAATGCATAACCAATGAAGGGAAGCTGACTTTTAGTTCCAATTCCACCACTATCCATCTGTAGGACCTTGAACATGTTACATGACTTCATGGTCTCCAGTTGTTTGTCTGAAAACAAAGAGTGTGGACCAGCAGGTCTCTAGGGATAGACGGTTGTTAAACCCTATCCAACTCTGATTTCTCTAGTTTTCCTCAAAGATGAAGAACCAACTGTTTTATTTATTCCACAAGTACATGGTGAACATATACCACGTGCAAAATCTTCCTCTAGTGCTGGGACATAGTGGAGATTGTCCATGAAGTAATTTGAAAAAGAAGGCACTTGGATGCTTTTGGTGCTCACCCCCATGAAGATAAAGTGAATCATGTTGGAGAAGGTCCATTATAGTCATCAATTCCAATGGGTCTCTTTGCTACCTTTGTCTTTTCCTATTTTCTCCTAGTTTTCATGGCATTGGGTTTCTCAAATGATGATGATTTGATCACCACATTTTGAAATATCCCTTTAGAACATCTACTTTTCTTAAATAAAATGTCATTTCCCATGAACATTTTAATTCCTATAATGTTATTTGTGGGACATTTCTTTTTTTTTAAGATTTATTCATTTATTTCAGAGAGAGAGAGCACGAGTGGGAGAGGCAGAGGGAGAGAGAGATAATCTCAAGCAGACTCTGGGCTGAGCTGGGAGCCCGACGCGGGGCTTGATCTTATAACCCTGAGATCATGACCTGAGCCGAAACCAAGAGTCAGATGCTTAACTGACTGGGCCACCCAGGAGCCCCTTATTTGTAGGACATTTCAAGCTTATAACTTACAATCGAATTTCCAACCTTAAGAAAAATATGAAACTATTACTTAACCAAGATTTGGAATACATTAAATGCCAGCCATATAGTTAGATAAGTAAGAGCCAGGGTAATGTGTCTCTCTTTGCAGATGTGGACCCAGCCATTTCCACACTCTGAGACCCCAGGCAGGGAGTTCAACCTTACTGAATCTCAGCTTCTTCACATGTAAAAATGGGATAAAATGTATTAGGATTTCCTCTATTACTTAGGGTTATTATGAGATAATATTGACTGAGTGTTTGGGAACTGTCTAAGTCCTTTTGGGTTACTATAACAAAATGCCATAGATTGGGTGGCTTACACAGTTTCTCACAGTTCTGGAGGTGAGAGGTCTGAGATCAGGGTACCAGCATGGTTGGGTGAGGGCCTCTTCCAGTTCATAGATTTCTTGTTGTATCTTGACACAGTCAAAGGGGCTAGGGAGTCCGGTGGAGTCTTTTCTAAGGACTAATCCCATTCGTGAGGATTTCACCTTAGTGATTTAAGCACCTCCTAATGCCGTCATCTTTGGGAGTTAGGATTTCATCGTATGAATTTGGGGAGATACAAACATTCAGACCATAGCAGAAGCTATCAAGATCATTTGGAATTAAAAAAAAAAAGGTGTGTATTGTTGAAGAAATTGAAATTGTTTAGCTTAGAAAAGAGAAGAATAAGCAATGATGTAAAACAGTCTTTGAGTACACAGATGATAACTAGAATGACCAAAGTTTGGAGGTCTCTTGGAAAGATTATTTAAGAATAAATCAGCTTGCATTATAATGAGAAGGAGTTTGGTTATTAAAAAACAAAAAAGGAAAAATGCCTTGCCTTATATGCTAATTAAACACTGGAACTATCTAACAAAGAACACTTAGGATTTCCATCCTCAGAGATATTTGGGAATAGTGCTGGTTACAATTGCTGTCTTGGATAATTTGCATATTTACTACCAAAGAGACAAACAGATGAATAAAAGAGTTTTTTTGAACGTCCTTCCTAGACTAGGATTCTAGCAAAGATCTGTAATTCCCAGTGAGATCCAGGCCAAACCAAGCTGAATCCGGGGCTACACGGTCTTCCTCAGAAGACATTTAATGATAATGGCTCAATAAGTGGCCAAATGTAACTGAAGGAAAGTAGTGTCTAAAGTTGTGGTCCTCAGACTTGAACATGCATCAGAATCATCTGGAGGGCCCCACCCTAACAATTTCTGATTCAGTGGGACGAAGATTTGCTTTTCTAAAAGTTTCCAGATAATGCTGATACAGCTGGTCTGGGAACCATACTCTGAGAACCAGTGATCTACAGAGAAAGAGATTCCATAGAGAATAGAAGACTCCTATTGTCTGAGTGATGTTGGAATGCCAGCCATAGTGGCCCCGGTCCCAGCTGGCCGAATCTCCCACCTGTGAGATGCTGAGACCATCAGTGAAATGACTGTTAGGTCTTTTCCTCTGTTTCTCAGCCCACACTTGTCAACCTCTGCTTGCCTGCACTTAGCAGGACATCTACAAGGACAGGCCAGGGGGCACACCCCTAGGTCTTGCGTGCTTATGTGAGTCTGTTTATGTGAATTCTGCTTTGTGAATATCCCACCTATTTAACTGGAGTCTCTGGTTGCTGACGGGAATATTTTCTTCTCATTCATCCGTTTACTCATTCGCCTATCAACCCTGCCTTTAAATATGTACTCAGCGTTTACAATGTGCATAGCTCTGAGGTATATACTTACTTTGACTCCACGCCCAGTCTTCTGCTGGATTTATTTGGGGTCCCTGGACATTTATATTAACTTGACGCAGTAGAGACTGCTGACTCCTTTCTTTCAGCAAGAGAACCTCCCGAGTTTAGCCGGGCATAGAGCCACAGTGCTCGAAACTAAATTTGCCAACCTTCCATGCAGTTAGGTTTGACCATGAGACCAAGTTGAAGCTAATATGAGATGAGCCAAAGTAACGCGTGTCACTTTTGGGTTGTCTTCTTTAAAGAGGAAGCTGCTTCCCCCAACTTCCTTTCTATCCTTCACTCCTTTCTAGGCTGTTGGGTTTAAGAAAAATTTCTATCTTGTTTAAGCTACTGTATTTGGGGGCTTCTTTGTGGTAGTAGCTTAGCCTTTATCTTAACTAATACAATGGCTTGTGTGTGGATCTCTGCACGTGTTCTTTCCGGACTCAAGATTCAGCTCAAACTTTAAGAATCATGGTACTGATAAAAATCTTTCTCGGACCTAGAACTGGCTTTGAAGTGGTATTTGCTTTTACTCCCTTCAACCAGATCTGATCCCCTGTGCCCTCCTTTATAGTGACTCACGGCTTAGGGTGATTGTCTAAGACAATGCTGGAGGACGAATGTGGCTCGTCATGCTGATGCACAGATGCTGTTAGAACAACCCAGGCAAAGACACTGATCATCCGATACTTGAGTAATTGTTGGAGGACCGAGTGTCAGCAATTTGGCATTCCTCTTTTTTTTCCTGCAGTCCCCAAAGAGATTCTCCGGACACGCAAAAAAGCTCTGGTCAAAGGGTGTATTTGCAGGTTTAACCAACAGATTAAAAAGTCTTTTACTTGCAGGATTTTAGAGATAAAATATTTTTTTTAAAAAAGCAGTGCCAAAAACTGGGGTGCCTGACCGGCTCAGTTGGTAGAGTGTGCAACTCTTGATCTCGGGGTTGTGAGTTTGAGCCCCATGTTGGGTGTAGAGCTTATTTAAAAATAAAATCTTTTTCTTTTTTTAAGTGCCGGGATGCCTGGGTGGCTCCATCAGTTGAGCATCTGCCTTCAGCTCAGGTGATGATCCCAGCGTCCTGGGATCGAATCCCACATCGGGGTCCCTGCTCAGAGGGGAGTCTGCTTCTCCCTCTGCCCCTCCCCCTGCTCATGCTCTCTCTCTCTCTCTCTCCCTCCCCCTCTCTCTCACACACGTGCTCTCTCTCAAATAAATAAAGTCTTTAAAAACAAGTGCCAAAAAAAATTAAAGGGAGACAGTACTATGTTGGTGACTCAAAAGACATCGTCATTTGCATCAACAATTAAAACAATGATTACTTAGCCGAGAAGTGCCATGAAGGCATTTACATGAAATCAAAATGATTACTCCTGACAAGCCAGAATGAAGGAGCAGTCTCAGTGGAGGCTGATCAGTGAGACACCATTCAAGAATATCATCTGGGGATCCTGGATGTGTTTTTCTAAACTAAGAATACACAGTGAAAAAGTGGCGAGCTTTGGCTGTGAATCAATAATCCTCAAAAGAGGTAAGATTGGTAGCTGTTTGTGTGGTGTGACTAAGGAACAGTGAGTCATTTGTTCTTCAGATTTGTGTGTTTCAGGTCTGAGAGTCACTGTGGGTCTTCAACCTCCTTGGGTTGAGCCACTGTCCTCCACGCTCTTCCAATGAAAGGATGATGCATCGTTGCAGATAATATTCTAGAGTCCATACATCCTTTGGCTAGGACATTTTACTACCATTACGACCATTCCATCCACACTGTCTATAATGAATAGTTCAGAGGACTGGGGAATCTGGAGTCAGGGCCCTGGAGCAGAGCTGGGACAGAGATTCAGGTGCATGTGACTTGCTCAGTGATGCTCTCAGGAGAAAGGGTGAGCAGGGGCAGGTTAGGGCAGGGAGGAGGCTCAAAGCAAGGATGTGGTCTCGGTTGGAGTTTAGCTTCAGCCTGACCCCATGGGGAAGCTCTGCAGCATGAGCTGGCCCACAGAGTTGGTCCCACCTGTAAGGCAAGGGAGCCAGCCTTTCATCCCCAAGTGCTAGTCATCCATTCTTAGGCTGCTGACTGCCCCGGGGTGGGGGGAGGATGAGTCGGTGTGGTGGGGAAATAAATGAATAAGAGGGCATCATTTCCCAAAGGAGCAGCTGTTTTGCTTAGGGCATTTCTCCAGAGTGGTGCTTCTCAGACTTTGCTACACATTGGAGTCTCCTTGGGGATCTTTAAAAAAATACCACGGTGTTGCATCCACAGTCAGACATTGTGATTTAAGGAGCTTTTGCCTGAAACTCCCTGACTTCCCCCTCTTCTCCTTCAAGACCTGTGTGCCCTTCCTCTGCACAGCCTTCCTTTGGTCCTGCCTTGGGATGGGTCAACACCTCAGTCCTGCTGTCTTCTGGCGCCTCTTCCTCTCTTCGTTACAGAAACCATCAGCCTCTAGTGAGGTGGTCTTCCTCCCCGTCGGCCCTGCCCATTTCGCTGGGCTCTCCCTTGAGGATGTGGACAGAGCTTTGTCTCCCCTGGCCCCTGCCACAGTGCCTGGCACAGAGGACAACTTCGGGGTTCTTGACTCGAATGAACGAATGGCTGGAACGCAACTTTTCCAATGAGTGGGACAGACATAGCCACTCCACCGCTGAGGAGGAGGCAATCCTTCAGGGCTGTAGCAGGCTTTGAGGGAAAGGTGGAAATTTAACCAGGATTCTGAAGAGATAAAGGAAAACAAATCCCTGCCATGTCCCAGTTTCTTGGTCTATCTAGAATTCCTGGGGGTTGATTTCAAGCAGTTTTGGTGGGAGGTAGCAGGATGGAAGCTGGGGGAACCAGGCCTTGTGGGTGTTTTGCTCGGCAACCTTCCAGGAGGGACCAATCATGGTTTTTAACACATGTAGTGAAAACTGCTCTGGAAAGTGATCTTGCCCTTCTCCGATGGTCATTTGAAGAGGGTCGTTCATCCATCAGCAGGTGTCTGTCTTTCTCCCATTCAATGGGTCAATGAATCCTGGGTGACACATTGGGGCATGGGGATGGGCGCCATCATTGCGGCCATGATGGATGGCTCTACTGTCCCCCCTCATCTGAGCCTGACAGAGGGGCTCCACAGCTTACACCATGCCTGGATGTGACTGGGACTTGCATGAGAGCCAACAAGCCAGCTGAGGTTAACGCAGGTAAAAGAGAGATTGGTGCTGGAGGCGGGCGGCAGAGCAGGAGACACCAGCAGACAGCAGTGAAAGGTTAGTTATCCTATTTCTGGGGTGCTGACCTGCTGGGGAGGATGGTTACTTTTAGACCCCCAGAAGACAGCGGGAGTTGGACTTGCCCCTTCCCTGTGCAGAAGGGTTACATCTCTCTTCTGCAGGTGGACTTACAGGATGCCTCTGGGTTTGTTCTTTCATCAGACTGTTTTCTACAAAAACACTTGACATTCTCAGATGGTCCTGAGCCCCAGTTTTATCATCATGGGCATGCGAGGGCCTTTTTGGTGTGCACCTGCCTATACCTATTCTGCTGGCCATCGTGTTTAAGGACACAGGCTCTGGATTTAGACAGCTCTGGATTCAAATCCTGGCTGTGTGACTTGAAGCAAATAACTGACCTTCTTTGAGTTCCAGTTCTATGATCTGTATAACGGAAGTGATAATAGTATCTTCTTCATAGGCTTATGGTGATAACTAGGTGATATTTTCCATGCCAAAACATTCAGAATCATTCCTAAACACAATAGGGGATTGGACATGTTGATTAGCTTATTGTTATTGTTGCTATCATTGATCTTTCAAATTTCGTAATTTTTGCAAGTCAGTGCAAGAAACTGCACTTGGCCTTGAGGCTAAAAAGGCCAAAGAGACCTGGCCCTCAAAAGCTCATAGTCTAGACCGTCAGATGCATTTAAGAGCTTGAAACTGTAGTTCTGTTTGACAATGAGTCACCACTTGCCTACATTGCACCTTTATGTGAATCAGAAAAACAGATGCACCCTCTGCCAGTGGGCTGGATTTTAGACTCTTGTTCTCTTGGCCAGGTGTCCTCACTCACTGAACAATCTGAACAGCTGTGCATATTGACCATATGTGACATGAGCTATGCCAGCAGCATTAGCAAAATTGTGATTATTGTCCCTGGCGTGAGAAAAGTAAAATAAATATTCACAGGGAAGGTGGCCTCTAAGCTATATCTTAAGCAATGACTGGATTTTACAAGGCTTGCTCGATTTGCCAAGAAAGAACAGCAAAACAAAGGCACAGAGTCATGAAAGGGGTTGGCTAGAAAGCTCTGGGATCAGAGTGGGAAGAGCTGTGAATGCCACACAAAGGATCTTGGTGTTTTGTCTATAAGCACCGTGAGCTCATGATCAGCTCTGTTTGAACTCAGTGGCTGCTGGACATGTGTGATATGGATTTGTAAACAGAGAACGGAGAGGGAAGGCCACTCTACAAATCCTGATAAGAGGAATGAGGGCCCAAGGCAGGTTGTGATCGAGAAGCAGCCAATGCCAGAAATGTTAAAAAGGAAGACTCTTCGGGACTCGTTGGACAACTCTCTAAGGAGATAAGGAATATGAGTCAAGGGTGAATCCTGATGTTGCAAATCAGGATAGGGAACAGGTGCGACAGGCAAGGACTTGGCTTTGGGGGAACACAGATTTTGAGGTATATCAAAGTACAGATATTTTGTGGTATACCCAAATATAGATATGGATGTGGAATTCAGGTGAGGATCAGGGCACAGATTTGGAAGTCGTCAGTTTATAGGGCAGAACTGAAGCAATGGGAATGGATAAGATCTGTTGGGGAAGGTATGTAATGAGAGAAGAAGATCCAAGACAGTATCTTGGGAAACACCAATAAGAGACTAGGCGGGAAGAAAACAGACAAAAAAAGAGAACCCAAAATGGTGGAGAAGATTCAGGAGAGACAGTGGTAGGAGTGAAGGACATCGAGGGCAACCATAATTCTAGAAGAGGAAGAAGTTAGGCCAATGGGGCTAATAATACCTGCAGAAAGTTCTGACAGTATGTCTGAGAGGTAGCATTTAGGAGTTCATGGGCACCTAACCAAAGAAGTTCCAGGGGTGAGGTGGAGCCAGAAGCAACACTACAGAGGGGATGCCATGTGAGTTTAAGGGAAGAAAGTGGAGGAAGGAACATAGACTATTTTTTTCAAAAAAATCAGTGAAGAACTGAAAAAGGTATATGATTCATTAGGACGGGTTTGAAGATATATGAGGGGGAGGCTCCTAGGACTGGATTATATATTTCTGCTTTGGATGGCAGAGAAACGGGAGACCCTTTTTTGGGTAGGAAAGAAAGAGGAGTCCCCAAGACATTTTTGTTTACCTTTGGAGTTCAGTTCTGGGCTTTCTATAATATCAATGCAATTGCAAGATAAGCTGCTATTTTTATGTGATGGTCTAGTGGGAACAGTCATCAGCCAAATCTAGGACTTTTGAAATAAAATATGAATTCCAAAAATTAAGGGGAGTGGGGAAAATGTACCAGTATCTATTGCACATCTGCTAATTTCCACTCCAGGAGCTAGCTTTATGTACATCATCTGATACATCAGATGTGGGATGTTCAGAATGACTATAGGATGTGGGAATTTTTCTCTCAGAACAGAGGTTCCTAACCTAGAGATACATGAAGTTCTTGACATTTTATTCAACTTTTTTTGTGTGTATGCATGGCATTTGACAGAGTTCATACCCTTAATGAGACAATCTACAGGGTCCAGAACACTAAGAACTGTTGACTTGGAGGACTGTTCATCCCACACAGCATGCAACAGAGTAATAGGTATTAATTTCATTTTGTTTACATTTATATACTTCTCGGGGAGTTACTACCTCCTGTACTGGTCTCCCCATACTCTTGAGCAACTCACAGGCTCTCAGTACTTGTTGATTAGTTAATTGGCTCTTGTCGTATTTACTCAAATACATTTATAATTTAGAGGAAAAAGACAGTAGAGAAACTTTCACTTTCAACCTATGGCCGGTATCACAACTTAACTGTGTTGTATCAACAGGTCAGTTGAGCCCTCAGTAAAAGGTGACACAGTTATTGGGAGCTCTTTGTGCTTGAAATTTGCATCACAAATGCCCTATGAGATATTTGACTGTATAAAAGTATAAAAGGCAGCTGCGATACATCTGTATTAACAGCTACTTCCAGGAAAGCATATGCCAAGATAAACAGGCAATTTAGGTGATGGATCTGAAAGAGGACCAAAACCAGAGAAACAATCCATGCTAGCATAATGAGCTGCTCACACATGATCTCCATCAGAAATGGTACGTATTGAAGGGTAATGCAAAAAGAAATGACTTGAAAACGTCTATTTCCATTATGTTCATCAACTTGAGATACAAATCATAGGAAAAAGCACTTAGGCATTTTTAAGATGGGCCTAAATGAGCGTAAGCAACTGCAAAATATGATTACTTACTATGATTTAAGAATTTTCATCTGTCTTTATATCTCATTAAAAATTCATGGAAGGGGCACCTGGGTGGCTCAGTCGTTAAGTGTCTGCCTTCAGCTCAGGTCATGGTCCCAGGGTTCTGGGATCGAGCCCCGCATCGGGCTCCCTGCTCCGCGGGAAGCCTGCTTCTCCCTCTCCCACTCCCCCTGCTTGTGTTCCCTCTCTCACTGTGTCTCTCTCTGTCAAATAAATAAAAAAAAATCTAAAAAAAAAAAAAATAAATAAAAAAATAAAAATTCATGGAAATTAGTGCATTGTCAGAAGCTTGGCAAATCAGTGCTAATGGGAGATTGAACAGTTTGGTGTGGTTGCTTATTGAAACACAAAATAAAACCAATAATAGAACTTGTATTTTTATTTGTATATGGTTTTTAAATAACCTAAATACAGTTGTGAATCTACGCATGTTGGTTATGTGTGTCTACATTCACACACACGTTTATCTCTATCTCTATCCTCACACCCATATAACAGCTCATAGCTCATATCCATACACCTAGCCCCATACCTGTATCTCAGCCTATCGATCTATCTATCTATCTATCTATCTATCTATCTATCTATCTATCTATCCATCTATCTATCCATCCATCTATCTATCCATCCATCTATCTATATATCCATCCATCTATCCATCTATCTATCTATCCTCTATCTATCTGTCTCTCTATCTATCAACATCTATATCTCTTCCTGGTTATATCCATATCTATATAAAATATGTGTGTGTGTGTATACGTGCTTATCCATATACACATATATTATCTAGAATACATAGTCTCAACAATCTATAATACAGGTCAATTTAACTCGAAGGGCAAATTATTTATATAATCTAAAAGACTGCCAAAAAATAAAAAAAACAATTTATATTTGGTGATCGTATCATTCAGGATTGAATGAATAAATTAGAGTGTTTGATGTAGAGAGTTTATTTTAGAACTTTTTTTTTTTAATCACCGACAGGGACTGCTCGTTATCCAAACTCCCACATTTATAAAGTAGTTTAGAGAAGCAAAGTATCATTATAAGGTGAATATGTCACATATAAACTGTCCACTTATAAAAATAAGTCATCACCATATCACCTCTTCGTACTATGCATCTTCATCTGACATCTTATGCATGTCTTTGAAGATCTGTTTCTTGCTGATGAATAATGTTCTCTGACAACACAAGGTAAATCAGTTGTAAAGAACAACAGCAGATCTTGCGAGGAATGTATGGTTTCAGGAAATGAGGGAATATGATGATGGAGAACTGTGAAGCCAGTGAAACGTGAGTTTCTAAGAGATTGGTTACCGAATGAAAAGAAAAAAAATTGGCCAGGATAATGACATGATAGACGCTTCCATGGGAATACTTAGGTATCATGAGAATGATATTAGGAAAATGCAGGAGGTCTTCATATGATCTTGTAAATGTGATTCTATTCTGCATCATCCTGTAGAAGCCAGATATGATGTCCGGGATGTTGCATTGTGCTATCGTAATACTTGTTGCAAAGTTTTTTAAGTAATACGTTCCTTTTTGTGTTTGTTTTATGAGCTACCGCATAATGGTATTTCATCCTAAATGTTGCTAAATATAGGATGAAATAGCTTATATGGATTAATTTTTCAAGGCAAAACCTTAGTCATACATCTTTCCTACTATTTATCATTGAAATAGAGCCAATTTTGGAGTAGATTCACGTCCATGGCCTTTGATAAGGACCTGTCCATCATACCTTAGATCCGCCGAAACTTTTCTAATTTTAGAATACCCCTAGTCCCTTTTGCATTAAATTTTGAGCTGCTGGAATTCTCTTTAAACATTCTTTGCTGCAGGGATAATAGATCTATGAAAGAAGGCTCAGTTTCTGATTCTATCTTTGTAATCTCCCACCACGTGTTGCTTGTAGGCAATATTCAGTAAATATTTTAAAGATGAATAAAGTTCTTTCGATTTACTCCAACATTCAATGCGGAGCCCTGGGGCCAGGGTAGGGCTGTAGGAGGAGGTGCCATTCCTTTTAATTACCATGGACCTGACTTCCAAGGCAGTGTCGTCTTAATATTTTTTTGGTCTCAAAGCATAGAGTACACTTCAGTGGAACTGCAGATAATTTCCAGGTTACGGATGTTAGGGTGTGAACTCTGCTTTACTCATCTAGGAGTGATGCTGCCTCCGTGTAGGCTAACTCATGTGCTCTTGCTTCATGTTCCCTGGGCTCCAGCCCTGTATCCTGCAATGGATCTTTATGTTTGTACAACACCATAGCCTTCCAAGTGTTTTAAAAACATTATCTTACTCAGTTAATCAAAACTTTGCAAAGTGCAGCACATGCCATTATTCCCATTTTACAGATGAAGAAATAAAAGCTCAAAGAGATTATATGATTCAGATGCTAGTCTCTGGATTCCAAGTATAAAATTCTCCCTACCGTGCTGTTCTTACTGCCTGTGAATCAAGGCGGCAGAGTGCAGATTTGTTGGGTTTGGGGGGAGGGCTGACATGCCAGGAGACACACCCAGCTGTGCGTTTGGGAATTCGTATGTGAGAAGGTTATATAGACACCCTCTCCTTTTACAATAAAGCCCCTATGCAAGGCTATTTAGCTCTGAGGTCATGCTGCCTATGAGAGCCTTCAAGAGGTTGTGGCTGAGGCAGAGAAGAACAGAACCTATAAATCTACCTGCTTGCAGTGTTTTCCAGGATGTGGTTGCTGACTCTGATCATTGAGCAGAGTTCTGGTACGTAGCTAGTTTACTGAGCACCTGCTATGTGTAAGGATCTTTGTAAGCTCCATGAATCCTCATGGGACCCTCTGAAGTGATGTTAGCTCTAATGGGTATTGGGGCTCAGAGATGTTGACATATACCCATCAGCTGTCACAGAGTTAGTGGCCAAGTCAGAATTTGAACCTCACTCAGCCATCTCCAAAGCCTCTTGGTTTTTCTGTGACTCCACTCTGTCACTTGGTAGCTTGGGAGAGATTGTAACAAAGTAGACAGCACCAGGGTCTTAGATTCTGGAGATACAGATTCAACTCATCATATCATGATGCTCCACAAATATTTCTTGAATAAATGGATTGTTATGATGTTGTCCCTTATGCTTACCTAAAATTTACCTTTTATTATTTTTATTTATTGCCCTATATAATAGCATTAATATGTTTGCATAGTAGTCTCTAGAGTCAACATCATCGAATGTGTACTAATCTATGTACAAGAAGACAAGATGACAAATAATGTTACAAACTTTTACTCAACATTTCTCTCAATACTTCAGTCACATAATTATGAAATGTTTTGAGGATTTTGAATCAGATTTCCTCATTTAATGAATGAGAAAGCTAGATCTTGCAAGAAGAGTCCTCTGTGAGGTCCTACTGAGGATAAAAGGCAAAGACAGAATTCCAATTGCGGGGATTCCAGCTCCAAATTCATTGAGATCATGACCTGAGCTGAACTCAAGAGTCTGATGCTTAACTGACTGAGCCACCCAGGCGGAGTCCTGACCATTTTTTTTTTTTTTTTTTAGTTGTGGAATCTTGGCAGGCTGGAGAGTAGGGTAAAGCAAGGAGGTACCTGGGGTACAAATTTTAAGGAGGCCCTCACTGTCCAGTGTCAGCTCTGTACTCGCACAAACCTGAGAAAAATTGCTTCCTCAAATTTTGCAGCCTAGGCACCTCATCCGCCTCTCTCGTCCTGGCTCTGGACCTTGGACAAGGTCCTTCATTTCTCTAAGCCTTGTCTCTAAAACAGCGCTAGTTAGCAGCACCAAATTCAGAATGCCAAACTCAACATCAAACACAAAAGGCTTTAAGGATAAATTAAATGTTTTGCACAGCTTTTGAAACACGGCTAATTACTAAAAAATGGTTAGCCATTAGTATCAGGGATACTATTTTGGGGTCCCTTGGACTTCAAGGCGTAAGCCTTCCTTCTCCCTCCCAAACAGTTAACTTGCCACAGGAATGCACATCATCTTGTACCTACTTTCCTCCTTCCACTTATTTTGCTCCTACTTCCCCTTGGCCTGGCCCTATTCTCAGGGACTCTTGTATAACAACAGGCCTTTACTTTCACTGTAACTCTGCAACTTGGTAATTATTATGATTATTATTTTTTAAGTAGGCTCCACTCTGGGCACCTGCCCAATGCAGGGCTTGAACACACAGCCCTGAGATCAAGACCTGAGCTGAGATCAACAGTAAGACACTTAACCGACTGCACCACCCAGGCACCCCTGCAACTTTAGTTAATTATAATGCAGATACAAATTTACTTCGTCATTACATTCAGCCCCTCCTTACAGTGCCAGGCAGGGAAAATAGAAACCGGAAGAACAAAAGCTTGATAACGCATGGATTACCATTAATGAAGAGATAATGAGAAATATACATTATCATCTTGGCAAATGCAGACTCCTTGGCAGTTTATTTCAGGTGACAGGTTTGGAAAAGCTCTTCATCTCCTCTGTTAACCTTCAAGTGACTCAAATTGGGGACGAAGGGAACAGCGGAAGTTTCACAAGGGCAAATGGCCTGAAATACTCAAGGTCACCCTTCATAATGTGGATTTTGAACTTAATACAACTTATTGGGATTTTTTTTTACTGGTTTATGAGTATAAAAAGCTTTATGCTTCAATACATTCATTGTCATGTAATTTAGAAATGGGACAGAAACAAGTTTTGTTTTCTCTTATTCTCTCTTCATTTGTTTACCACGAATTTAAGTTCATTTGGAAAATTTCAGCCAACATTTGAGCAGATATTTATCTGTTAACAAGAATTTATCTGTTAACAATAATAGTAACAATAATAAGGTCAACATTTCTTGAGTGAATACTGTGTTTCAGGCAAATTATTTCCATGTTAATTTCTCTGTCTCTCTTTTTTAAAAATTCTCCTTCAAGGTAACTATTACCTATTATGGTGTTTTGAAGATGGGAAAGCCAATGGGGGCTGAGGTCAGGAAGTGATTTTTGTCAACGTGAAAATGGAATTGTGCATGGTATCCAGGTCTACGTGCCCTCGTGCTTCTATGACGTCAGGGACAGAACAGGAATAAAACTAAAATATGCAAAAGACTTGGGGGTCTCTCCTTGAAGAGATCTGAGTCTGGCAGAGATAAAAGTGACTTCAAGCACAGTACACATTTAAGGGCATTGTTGCTGCACACATAAAATGATGGTTTACCGGACTTCGAATTTCTCAGTGACTGCAGTGAGGGACGCCAGATGGATCAGCTAGAAGCCACGGGAAGGGTTGCAGTGGAAAAAATGAGCCGCCACTTTGTGCGTGAGAAAGTTAACTCTAAGTTTGGTAAGGCACCCTGGTAAAATATTTATCTTATTTCCTTGAGTCTAAAACACTACTTCTAGTTGGGCGCCTGGGTGGCTCAGTCGGTTAAGCCGCTGCCTTCGGCTCAGGTCACGGTCCTGGAGTCCCGGGATCGAGTCCCGCATCGGGCTCCCTGCTCGGCGGGGAGTCTGCTTCTCCCTCTGACCCTCTTCCCTCTCATGCTCTCTCTCTCTCTCATTCTCTCTCTCTAATAAATAAATAAAATCTTTAAAAAAAAATAAAACACTACTTCTAGATTATAAAGATTATCTTAGCAAGGTACACACCCAATGTGGTTGTGTTTCTTTTTTGCCTTAAAATTCAGGGTTGAGCCCCTACAAAATGGTGGCATTTTAGAATCAAAGACATTTTGAAAAAAAAATTTTTTTAAGATCCTGGCTGATGACTAAAAGGTAAAAGTTAAATTTCAAGTAACGTGGAAGAATGGTCGTTTCCACCCTGGGTGCAAATTAAATTCTAATGGTCTTCGGAAACCGACACCTGGCCCACTTAGATGGCTCTGGTTAAGATTGTTCTTTTTGTTTCTATCTTTAGATTTAATGACATGTCGACATGTTCTAAAGGTTTTTGGCACTGGTCAGTGATTTTATACAAGGAGTCCAGATTTAGGGAGCATGCTCACTTATGACATATAACACATTGTTTTATGCTCAGAATGACATCACATCAAATGAATGACATTGGAAAATACAACCAGACAACCTCTATACGCAAATGGAACGATGATAAAGAGCGGTGACAGCTTTCACAAAGCAAGGCTAATTTTATGTACAATGTCAACAGCAATGTCAACAAACACCATTCTAAGTGCACTGTCAAAATTTGGGCTCACCTTCCACTAAGTGGAGATGTAATCATGTATAAGACAAACTGTGTTTGCAATCTGAGGTATGGATATGTGTGTGTGAATACAGAGGCTATAGCCTGAAAAGGAATTCTGGGCTGTGCAGGAACAATGGGAATTTTAAAATGTCAGCCCAGTTCTAGAGTTTCCTTGACAGCTCCTTGATGAGGAAGAAAGTATTACAGATGATTTGCATGGGGGCCAAATGGCCAGCCCTCTATCTAAGACTTCGGATGAGTCCTGTCTGGAGGAAACCATTTTGTGGCTTCTTGTGGGGAGAGATTTATAAAGGTGAGCCACTGTGCATTGCTTTTGTTTGTCCAGGGGGAGACCGCAAAGTAAAGGCTCTGAGTACATAGGCTGTTCTCGTCATTGGACTTGATTCCTAACTATGGGTGGTGCCAAAGCTTCATGTTCTAGAAGGCAGGATGGTGTTTGTACAGTTATGTTTTGCTTACCACCAAGAACAAATTCGATTCTATTTTTAGTGCTGCCATCAGAAGAGAGGTGCCTGGATTGCCAGTCACCTCTGAATAATTCCTGAGTTCTGAGTTCCTGAGCCCAGCTCCATGAGTTTCCACTGTGGAAACCAAGGGGCAACGTCCCCGTCTTGGTTTTCATTTGTGGTTCTCTCCTTGGAGTTGACCAAAGGCAGCAAACTCAAAATAACCCTGGGTGGTTCTGATATGGTCTAAGTCCCTCCTTAGGGTCAACCTGAAAAGCTGTAGGTCTGGAACAAGGCTCCAACGTGTCCAATGGCACCTGGTTATATTGACTGGCTGACAAAAACCCCAGTCTACACTGCCTGTCCCTTTGAGGCAAAGTCATTCCACAATGCTCCTACTAATAGAGAGGTTGGTCTGAAAAGAGTAAACTGGTGTACTATTTGAAGAACTGTCCCCAGTCATGGAAGAAGGAATTGATTAAGTCAATGTGAGTTGTAAACAAGAGGACCCGTGTGCAGCGCTGAGCTAGAAGCCTGGCACGCTAACTTCATATTAAACGGAAGCCTGATTATAATCACAGGTGTGATCTCAGCTTCCTTTGCTGTGAAAGGTAATAGCATCCTTCAACTAGCTAGAAGCCATCCGGACTTCCGAGTTACCATAGGTGACATGCTATAACAGCCTCCAATGCTGATATGTGGAAAGCAAAAAAACCTACTAGTTGTTTATCACTTTGACAATTTATTCTACTCAGGAGCCCAGGCTCAGAAGTAGCCAATTCTCCGGAGGTTTATTAGTTATTAATCATTTTGAGTTAGCACTTGTAAATGTACTGATTGTCGACATCATACTTTCATTAAGGGTGTGTCTCTAAGAATGCCTAGCCATGTTTATTTTGATCTCTTCTCCCCCGTCCCCGCAAGACAGGTATCCCGACTCCCTAAATGCCGTTGCCCTCTCAAGTGTAGAGATGTGGCGATACATTTGTTACACAGGTTTATAAATAGGTGACAAAGCCTGACACATACGTGGGTAATTTAAAATATTGCGTGTTAAGAAATACAATGAGAGCAGAGAGAAAGAAACAACTGGCTTGTTTGATTATCCGGAAAGGTTTCGCTGAAAGCGGGCATCTGAGCTGGGACTTGCACGATGGGTAGACATTTTCCGGTGGACGAAAGCAGCGAAGGGTATTCCACACAAAGGAAATGCCTTGTTTGGGAGGACAGTGGTGGAAAATTCGGGGCTTGGTGTGAGAAACTCAGCCCGGTGAGAAGTGAAATGAGGCCATGTGGACATGAAGGTTGGGAATAACCTGATCCCAAGAGAAGGAGGTTGGCAAAGGAGAGTCACAGAGGAGTTTTTCTTTTTAAAAGTTAAAAAGAGGGCGCCTGGGTGGCTCAGTTGGTTAAGCGACTGCCTTCGGCTCAGGTCATGATCCTGGAGTCCTGGGATCGAGTCCCACATCGGGCTCCCTGCTCAGCAGGAAGTCTGCTTCTCCCTCTGACCCTTTCCCCTCTCATGCTCTCTCTCTATCTCATTCTCTCTCTCAAATAAATAAATAAAATCTTTAAAAAAATAAAAAAAATAAAAGTTAAAAAGATTTTATTTTTTTTTTAGAACAGTTTTAGGCTCATAGAAAGATGAGCAGACAGTACAGAGAATCCCACCCCCACCCACACACTTTTCTTTTTCTGTTATTAATGTCTTGCATCAGCCAATTAGACAGCCACCAGGGGTTTTTAAGCAAGGGCATAATAAAGATAATTTTGTTACTTTAGGAAGATACTTGGTAGCGTGTGGTGATGGGACTGGAGGCAGGAAGACAAGTCACAACTCTGCGGCCATGGTCCACCTGACAGCTGGGAAGAAGATAAACCCAAGGCAGAGGTGGTAGGGGTGAGAGAGGATGTACTCTATGCTGCAGATGACCTGCTAAGGGGTTAACAAGATCTGGTCACTAAATGTGAGGAGCTTAGTGGAGGCAACCATGCCAGCCATCGATTCATTACCCTTCAGCCCCGGATTCCCGCAATTCTGGACCTGCTCTGCCAGAATGAACTGCAGTCTTCAAGCGTTCCTCCTTTCCATGTCAGTAGGGGGCGCTGGAGGGGCAGACAGGAAATAGGAAGCTTCCCTTCCTGTTTGGTGTGCTGCGTTGTGCTTTTTGTTGCTCTTGCTGCATGTCTAGTAGCTCTGGTGTGGCCTGGTGCTATGTTGCCGTAGCCCTCCCTATGCAGACACAACACACTCCAGACCTCATATGCACAGTGGGGTCCCGACTCCCTCTGTGCCCACCCACCAGCCTGGGCTCATCTGAACTCCAGAGGGTCAGGGCTCACCTCTCTGTCAATGAGCTCGTGCCTAGACACCTGGCCAACACCTCCATCATCCAGGGGACCGCAACCATACCTTCTCAGTGAGACCTGAATGCCAGCCCTGAGGAGCAGGACCCATTTCCAAATTTGTCCTTCCTTGGGCGCTCTTTCTCAGCCCGGGGCTGCCCTTTAGAGCCCTCTTTATAACTTTATAGTTAGCCCCCAGCATAGTTTAATACTTCTTATATTAAGCTTCCTATAAGCTTTCAGTCTTGGTGAGGTTTCTGTGTCCCAGTTGGAACCAGTTAACAGAGCAACTGAGGGGATGGCAGCCCTAATTGAGATGGAGGAGTAAGAACACCTTTTGGTGGTAAAGACAATGAATTCACCTTGGCAGGTGCATGTGGGACGTTTGGGTGGAGAAATCAAACAGGTGATTGGGACAGGAATCCGGAACTCAGAGGTCTCCAGCACGAATATGGTAGTTGACGGTAGCCGCCAGGGAAGACGTGCAGAGTCTTCCGGGGGCAAGAAAGACCAAGAATGGAGTCCTTAAAATTCCCGAAGTGTAAGGACCGAGCAGAGCGAAGGTGTCAGCGGAACAGGCAAGAGGAGCAGCCACGGAGGGAGCAGAAGTGGAGGGGAACTAGCACAAATCGAGGAAGGACATAACAAGATGTCTCAGACCATTCAGCAGAATCAGGTTGTCTTCAGAGTTTACTGGGAAGTTCCAGATATTCTCAGGAACAACACCCTGAGAGTGTCAAAATGCGTAGGATGCAAACATGTCACCTCTGTGAACGCTTCCCATTTGCTAAGAGTGAAATGTTATTAAGGATACCTGGGGTATTACGAACTTTTCTTCCTGGAGGGAAAAAGAAAAGACTTCCACCTCTTAGGACTTCCCTTGCACCTGAGGGCACACGGAGCGGATCTGGAGTCACCTGGGAGCTCCTGACAGGATCTGAGAGCCGTCTTAAGCATTCAGATATTTCCTGGGGCGATATGGCCTCCCAGCGGAAGCTGATCGTGTTTGATCAGTCTTACCAAGTTCTAAGCTGCCCGGTGCCTGACTGGCATATGGCTCTTGGGTTTGTTGCAAGAGGGTCTGGGGACTTTGGGCGCTAAAATTGGCATGCAATTTTTGATACTGTAAGTTCCTCTGGGACACAGTGAGAGCTCAGAGTCAATTTGCCTGGCAGCCCAGCTTCATAGACAAGTCAGTGGACGAACCCGTGGATCCCGCCGCTGTTCTGTATTCTGCGTGATCTCTTTCTACTGAGACCTGGGAAATCATCCTCGGTGCCCTGATCAGATGGAGCCATTTGATTTTTATGTTTTGGTCGTATGTCTCCATTGAGTTTTTCTGTAGGAAACTCAGTATCTAATCTGATAAGTTAAACCATGCTTCCTGCGGATGGAGGGGACAGACAGAAAGCCTTTCAAGTAGGATGGACACATCCTTGGGACGGATTTTTGACAGCTCTAAACACCAGCTTTAAAAAAATGTCATTTCTTAAGACACAAGAACAAAACATAAGCTATTTATTAGATAAGGCAGGGGAGTGGAGTGGAGGGAGTGGGAGATAGGTTTGCGCCTCGCACAGATTTTTTCTTACAGGGGGCATATCCCGACTTCATAGATGTGCAAACGTTAGCAGCTGATAAAACCTTTACAAAACCAAACCACTGACTCTCTCTTTGGATAACAGAAGCTGTGCACTATAAATACTGAAATAATGGACCTTCTGCTTAGTTTTGACACGAGGCCCCCTAAAAGCCTGCCCCTGTCAACTCTGGAGGTTAAAAGCTGTGGGAGAGATACAACAATCACAAAATGTCTCCTTGTCCTCAATCCTGTATTTTCCTTTGACCTTCCCCTCTCCTCTGTTGGTCTTCAGGTAGTCAAGTTAATAGAGCTTTCAAGAGAGGATTTTATAGTTGGTGGCGGCGAACGTTAGCTGCTCTGAATCATGGTAGGTTGCTTTGTGAATCTAGAAAGGGGACAAAAGCAGTAATAAAGTGTCCACATAAATCCCTGGAAAAATAGCAAGAACTCAAATGCTATTGTTTCTCAGCTACAATGACTTTGGACACTGTGGAATTTTTTTTTTTTTTAAACAAAGAAACTGGACCTTGGTTTTGAACTAAAAAGCCCTGTGTCATCCCACAGAAAAAGAGCCACATTATTATTTAACATATGTTGCCCTCTAGCAGATGGCTTAGTATTACAAGTGTTTTGTTCAGCCTGTTTGTTTCCTGACCATTTCTCTGGCATTACAGAGAGGGTCTAGGAAGACATGCAAAGTAGAACCTGCTCCCTCCCCTGCACTTGACCTGCCAGGGCGCCTCCGTGTTTGGTACAAAGGCTGGCCTGCCGTGGAATCTACACAGAATTGAAGAGCAGATGGGCGCATAATCAGGAGCTGGGCCAAGTGAGATGAAGCAGCCTCGCTCTGCAGGACTCACTGACATGACCACTAGAAGGGCTGGACAGCTTGCAGAGGAAGGCTGGCTGGATACTGAGTGCAACTGGGATCCTAGGATGAGGCGCTTGGTGTGATCCTGAACGGTTGTGTGTTTTGTTAAAAGTTGGGGAATGGTTGGAGGTCCAGCCATGAGCAGGTATGAGTGGTGAGTGTCGATGCTACTGAGCATGTCTCCTAGGGAAATTGTGAGTGTACTTTGGTGACGTCTGTGGGAATGGTGCATATTCCAAGCCTCAGCAGGACAACTGGGACGCCCTCCTCTTGCTTTGGGAATCGGTCCATTTTCAAAGCGACTCTCATGAAAACTCCACATGGCCCAGGCACTGAACAGTCAATGAACTTGGAGCAGATGTATGGGTCATTGTATCTGCAGTGCAACTGTTATAGAAGAGCAAGGTTTGTTTCCAGCTACCAGTAATAATCATATCTTTAATTGCCTATTATGAAGACATTGCATCTGGCTCCATGCCATGCTCTTCATATTTTTAAATTTGCTTCCATGTTCAGTTAATATAATTGCAAAAATGAGTTTAAAACTAATCACACTTGCAGAGATTTCTATGTCTCACAACTCAGCATCTGCAAATAAAGGAAGCCATAGCTATTATGATAATAGTTCTTAATAGCCTGGGACTCTGACCTAATTGCAGTTTAAGTTAACACCACGATGTACAGAGTGACATTGCTATTACTTCAGGATCATTACCCTGTGGGGAAGAGTAGGTTGCAATCAAACTATGGTCCAAGGGTCACCAGATTCCATCCATACCAAGAAAGAAGCCAAAATGGCGTGGATATGGAAAACCATATGGTATACAATAGTTGAAAAAGATTGGAGTCTTTAAGAAAAAATAACTAAAAAAAAAAAAAAAATCTCCCTAACCATGGGTTTCACTGACATCCAGGCAGGTAGTAGGGGCTGATGAGGATGTTACCTGCACAACAGTCTGCACCCCCACGTTGCCTCTTGGTTTCTGTGGCTTAAGGACGGCTACTTCCTCCTCTCCTTGCCCCTTCCCTTGTGCCATCGTCCTTTCTCCTCCCCTCTACACCACCATCTGACACATTTTACTGAAATTCAAATCTGACAGTGTCATTTCTCTGCTTGAGATCCTTCAGTGGCTCTTTACCACCTGTCGAATAAATGGTTCTCATGTTGCCAAGCAAACCTGTGAGGCCCTTGGAGATGCTACTTCCCACGGCTCATGTACCATCTCCCCCCCGCCCCTTTTCTCCCACTGCCCAGACACCTGGTGCCTGGCTGCCTTGCCGTTCCATGGGCACGATCTTCCTGAATCGGTCCCTCCCCCGCCACCCGTAATTGCATTTCCTTGCATTCCCTCTAGGTAGAGAGGCAGCCAGGTCTCTTCCGGGCCAAGACCCCTCCCATAGTTGCCTACCAATTCTTACCTGCCTGTCAAGACTCAGCTTAAACATCACCTCCTCTGTTATGCCTTTCTTGATTCTTACAGGCAGATCATCCCCTCCATCTTATGCACTGCACAGCATCTTGTTTTTCATCAATGCAACTGTGTTTATCTCATTTTTATCCATTCTGATCATGTGTTGTCTCCTTCACTAAACTGTGAGCTCTTCAAGACAGCCACCAACCTCTATGTCCCATTTCTCACCAGGACCTAGCTCACTGCTTGATCTCTAATAGGCAGTCTCTATAGGATTGTTAAATTCTATTTTTGAAAAAGAAAAATTTTGGTCTGAAGAAGAGAAGATAGAGGGGAGCTGGTAAGTGTCCTGAAGTATATGAAGGGTGGTCATATGGAATAGAGTTTGGACTTGTTATACCTAGCTCTGGGTGTGAAGTGTGATCAGTGCAAGGAGGACATAGTGAGAGACGGGAATCATATAAAGAAGAATGTCCTAAATGTCACCTGTGCAAAGAGAGAATTAGCTGTCTCTTGAAACAGGTAGTATCTGATTACTGAGGTATTTAGGCTAAGCTGGAGATTTTGTAGGAATTATTCAAGTATCGTGGGGATGACCACACTGGTTGTCTTTCTGTTTTATGATATAATAGTTAAAACATGGCATCGAGGTCCTATTACTCTAGCTCTCTGTATCTCGAAACAAAACAAAACAAAACAAAACAACTCCCCCCCGCCAAAACACAAAAAACCTAAATAAAATTGTCAGGACTTGGGCACCTGGGTGGCTCAGTTGGTTATGTGTCTGCCTTCAGCTCAGGTCATGATCTCGGGGTCCCAGGATCGGGGCCCATGTCGAGCCCATGTCAGCAGGGAGCCTGCTTCTCTCTCTGCCTCTGCTCCCCCCACCTCCACTCATGCTCTCTCTCTGTCTCTCAAATAAATAAATAAAATCTTTAAAAAATTGTCAGGACCTAGATTTGCCTATATCATTATCCTCAGATGCTTGATACTAATTACTGAATGTTAAAGATTATCGACACTTGTTTTTACAAGGACAATTACTGAATGTATGATGTAGTTCCAGGAAGGTTTGCAACATACTTCGACATTTAAGATTCCGATTTTTGCAAATAGTATTTCATGTTCCTGGATATGTCCTCATGATTCTTAAGGGTAGAATTGAAAAGAAGTTTCCACTTTCCTCACTTCACCTTAAGATGGCATCAAGATTGTTGTTATGGTTTTTATTTTCACTTATAGTTTGGATTCATTCCCAAACTAAGAGTTGTTTTTGCTAAGAGTTAGCTGCACATTTTGAGAAAAATAGGAATTCGTACTGTGACATTTTTTTAAAAAGATTTTATTTATTTACTTGAGAGAGGGAACACAAGAGTAGGGGGGAGGGGCAGAGGGAGAAGCAGGCTCCCCACTGAGCAGGAAGCCCCATGTGGGGCTTGATCCCAGGACCCTGGGATCATGACCTGAGCTGAAGGCAGACGCTTAATCAACTGAGCCACCCAGAAGCCCCTACTGTGACATTTCTTAAAGACCCATCACTATTCAAGATTTCATGATTTGATGCTGGTTATTTTCCCTGCAGCAATGTGGGAGAGATAAATGGTGAGGTGGGTCTGAGATGCTGGACCATTATGGTGGCACAAAGCAAATTGATCATTTTCCCTCTCTTCATAAACTCCAGTTTTTACTGCAGCTGCCAATCCTTGTGCAGCCCCAAATTAGTTTTCTTTATGTTATTCAACCTCCTAAGTATGATTTCTTATTATCTGAATAAACCCCAGAGGAAACTGGGCTCACATCAGTGTTAAAGGATCCTCTTAACGAGGATGATGGCAGTTGGAAATGTCATGTGCCTAAAAACTCATTTACGCTACAGCTCAGGCAAAGTCCTTCAAACTGGGCTCGGGACAGAGAAACTGGCTTTCTGAGCAAAGTTTGTGGCATGACTGAACAGAACGCTAACAGTGTTTTCCCATCTTTGTAGTTAGTCTACAAAGACGCTACCGCTGGGAGAAACACATCTCAGGACACTGGCTCTGCTGGGTCCCCAAGCAGGTACCCAGTCAGGAGGTGGCATTTCCTATTCTCTTCATACGTTTTGTCCCCTAGGAACATGCAGCCCCTTGGTGTCACCCCCTATCAGTCTGACCTCGGTCCAACCAGCCGGAGACGCCCACTTAGTGTTCAGGGAAATCACTCAACAGAAACTGCTGTGGAAGGCGGCAGGATGGAAAGTCTTATGTTTGGGAGCTACTAGCAAGATGGGTTAAGGCAGCTCTGATTTTAGTAGGTACTTGGAGTGTTGGGTCCTTCCCCCCCAGTGCCAAATTTCTGAATGGTTCTATGTGGACCTCTGTGGTTCTATGTGGATCATACTCCCTCATGTAGCGATTTGCAGTGCTTAGTACTTCTTTCCTCATTATGCCATCATTAATAAATATTTATTTATTAAATGTCAATATTTGATTTATACATTAAGTAGAGTTCAGATAGTATTTTAGGCAGTATGACATAGATGTGTCAGGGGGTCAACTAGCTAAACTAGTTGCAATCCAGATATAAAGAATGGAAGCAGAAGTATGTATATTTTAAAGGTCATTATCTATCTATTTATCTATTTAGCTAGCTAGCTATCATCTATCATCTATTATCTAATCTCCTTAAAATGATCTCTTAGGCCTAAATCTGGAAGAAGAGTGTCCAGCTGGAGCTACTGGTTTCATTACCATTTTATTTACTCATTTATTTAGAGAGTGCTTGTGCATGAGTGGGGAGAGGGGCAGAGAGAGAGAGATGGAGAGAGAGAATCCCAAGCAGGCTCCACACCCAGCACGGAGCCCGACACGGGGCTCAAACCCACGACCCCAAGATCATGACTTGAGCCAAAATCAAGAGTCAGATGCCCAACGGACTGAGCCACCCAGGTGCCCCTCATTACCATTTCTAAAGAATGACTATATCAGCAGAAGGGATATAGTAAGCAGGAAACTTGAAAAAAAAAAAGAATTGAGAAAAGAGAAATCGAGAATTTTCTTTATTAAGCCCTGAGAAGATCCTCCGACCAGCTGGCTTACGGATCCAATTTATCCATAAAGCGGGTAGGAATGCATCAAATAGCTTGACACCACTAGCCAGCCATTAAGTGGATCCTAGTAACAGATCTTGCTAATATATCACGTTCGCCAAGGAACTTGGAGGTTAAAATCTGGCTTCTCTTAGAAACGTCCTCTGAATGAGAGCAATCACTGACTCTCCCCTCCCTTTGAACTATCATTTCAAATAGTATCATTTCAAATATTAATTGCAGACGTACTTACTCTGTCCCAGGGTTCCAGGATCGGGAGTCCATTTCAGATTTACATTTTGAATGTGGATATTGACCTCAATCTAAAGAATTGACTAAGGAAGGGAGAGAATTGAGTCAGAATATCAGAAGAGTAGAACCATAGTCTAGATTAGAGATGAGAGGAGTCTGTGTACGGTAGAGGCAGAGGGGAAAAGAGGCTGAGAATGGGGGGGGGGTGTATTAAGAAGATGGAATTTGGAGGGCTTGGTCACTATGGAAATATACACGAAGGGAGGTTTCAAGAAGATTCTCAGATTTCTTCTGTGAGTTTGGCATTGGCCAGACTTGGAGATATCGATAATGCTTGAATGAATTAGAGAAAAACAATTTCTGGACCTTCAGAAATGAGCACCATCCTTAGACAAAAGTGACCTTTCCAAGGTAGTTCTATCCTGTTAGATTCTATCCGAGTGCCAGGAAACCAGTGCCTTTCAGCCTGTAATCACTATATGGGAATACAAATACACTGACAACTTTCTGTAGAAGTCTTATATGGTGAGAAGGACAAAAATGAAATTGCTTATAATTTTCCACCTATTTCCTTCTTTCCCAGCCCCCATCTTCCCTGGTGAAATAACAAACTCAAGCTAAACAGGTTTGGCTAGTGTATTTTTATTTTATTAAACTGTAACTATTTTTCTGAGACACTAGTTGTATGAGCTATGAAGAATTTTCTCAGGCAGCTGAATCACCAAAGAGAATTTTGTGATGTTGCAGAAACAGTCTATTGCTCACAGAAGAGAAATGTGTCAGTAGCTGAAAGAATTTCCAAAAGGGAAGAAGAGCTAACTATATAATGTAGTTAATTTTTCTATTAGATCTTCATTTTTTACTTAGAAAAACTACAATTTTGAGGGAGGAACAAGAGAAACACTATAATAACGTGGCTCCTGGTAATGCTCATCTCTTAATTGGTCAGCCCCCAATTTCTATATCACGGGGGACTGCTCTTTCCCTCTCATTGTGGTTCTGGTGGGCCTGTCCATCAGTGGTGAAGCCAAGGGTCAATCAGAAAACCTCACCTCCCCAGATAGAATGATTGGTCCAGAGTGGACACATGGCCCAACAAAGGCCAATCAGAGTTCTTTTGGGGGACTTGAAAGGTTGGTTCCCCAACAGTTTCCCTTTCAGAGACCATGAGCTGTATTCACTTGGGGCTTTCAGTCTGTCAGAGTCCAGCTTCCCCTCTGCAGAGACAGAAGCTACCAGAGAATGAAGGCAACACTACTGAGAGATGAAGAGACCCAGCTAGAGTCTGAATAACATCAGTTGAGGGTCTGCATTCATTCTCACCTCTTACTATTCCCTGAACCAATAAATGCTCCCTTTTATAAATTTTAGATTTGAGGAAGAATGAAGGGGAGTAAGTCGGAGGGGGAGACGAACCATGGGAGACGATGGACTCTGAAAAACAAACTGAGGGTTCTAGAGGGGAGGGGGGTGGGGGGATGGGTCAGCCTGGTGATGGGTATTAAAGAGGGCACATTCTGCGTGGAGCCCTGGGTGTGCTGCACAAACAATGAATCATGGAACACTACATCAAGAACTCATGATGTAATGTACGGTGATTCACATAACAATAAAAAATTTAAAAAAAAGTTTAGATTTGAAAGGAAAGAATACTGACAAATTAGATTCCCTGAGTTGAACTCAAAGCTATGATATACAGATTATCTGAGGGAAGGAAATATTTTATTTTATCATCAATCGCACTTTCCATTTAAAGATCAGAAAGCATCTTTAAACATGAGGTTTTTGGAAGGTGAACAAGTTGACCCCTGCGTAGTTTAACTATGTGATAACGGGAGGCGAGAACACTTAAACACTGCATTTATGTATATTTTAAGTCAAATGTCAATTCTGCGATGCTTTGATGTCCCTCTCAAAATTCAATAATCTATGGTTGAAACCCACTGAACATAAGGAGTAATATATTTTCAGATCAATCTGACTAAGTGGTTAAAACCAGAGCTGTCAACAAGCCAACTCTCTGGGAATTATTTTACTTGGAACACGACCGACATTTCCACTCTTCTGTCTATCTCATATACAGACAATGACAGGCACACAAAACCTGCCTTAATTAGTCTATTAGATAAGGAAAAGGAAGAGAAGAAGGAAGCCTGCAAATTAATTTTATCTGTGTTGTAGAACCTAAAAAAAACCAGAAATGATATTAGCAGTTATTTATTCTACTTCTTTAACATACTATGTCAGGGTATTATCACACATATTTCCCGGGGAATTTAATTAATAAGAAGTTACCAGGTAGGAATAGTCTAAACCCCTATTATCCAAATGAAATCTTCAATATATGATAGGTACCTACAAACTTACCCTAACGCCTTGAAGATGAAACAATATTAATTCATGGTTATCATATGAAATTGGCAAACTCTGCTTCCCACTCATGCCTTCAACATTCTGTCTTTGGACCGCTCTTCTCTGGGCAGGTAATTCCTATCTACCCTTGTCATCACCTACTCTGGATGTGCTCTCAGGCTCTCTCTCTTCCAAGCCTGGGTTAGTGACCTTTCTCCAGTGCATACCCATATGGGAACACATGTCACATTAAACTGTCACTGATCCTCCATTAGACTGGGAGCAACTTGAAGCAAAGATTGTGTCATGCTCATTTCTGGATCCCAGAAAAATACGCAGTTCCTGGCACATAGATGATGTTCAATAAATTATGTGATAATTTATTATGTAAATTATTATGTAATAAATTCTTTTTTTTAATGACTATATGAGTGCTGATTAGACATTGTGCTTTGGGAGGGACACTCTAGAATCAACATCGAAGATCTTACTTAAAAGATAGCCAACACAGAAAATTAAATAGAGTTTAAGGACAAGAACGTACATTCAAATGAAAATGTGCTTTAGTCGTTGTTTATCACCAAATCTATGACGTACCAGAGTACAAGAACACAATTTTGCACACCTGTCAGGTTGGTGCTCTCAGCCCCGGATGGTCCCTAGAATCCCCTGGAGCAACTCTAGGACCATATAGATACCTCATTCCCATTTAAATCAGGCTTTCCGAGGATGGGTACCAAACATCAGAATTTTTCAAAAGTTCACTAGGTGATGTCAACATTTAGCCAAGGATTGAGAACTATGGAATTAAGTAATGGGTAGAAGCACTTCCTACCATCCGGTTGGCTTTCCTATGAATTTCCTATTATTTCTATGGAAGTGATTAGGATCAGGCCTAATAAATACATAGCCTATATACAGAGGGCTCACTGTATGCCAGGCATCGACATATTTCATCTCAACAAAATCCCAATTGTTCCCTTTCATACACAAGGAAATTGAGTCTCCAAGGCTTAGGAGGCAGCCGACCCTGGATTGGGAGCCATTTTTCTCCCAGCAGCCAGACCGTGTCCTTTCTAGGATACTACACTGGGCTGGTTGGATGGGATGCTGATTATGCTAGACTGAGACCTGGTCAGTGATCTCCAGGCATATAATTGGTTTGCCCTACAGATAATGAACTATTTATCCTTCCCCACGTCAAAGAGATGTCAGGAAATAAAGACAGAAAGGGATAATGTTAAATGTGATTCTCATGCAAGGGAAACTATTGTTGGGAGTAGTTTCCATAAAAGAAGCTAGTTAAACAGACAAACTAACAAACAACCCAAAGCAAAAAATAAAATTCGAATAGCTTTTATAGCTCATTTGTGAATTCATATGTATGTTTTATTCATTTAACAAACACAAAAGAAATGTCTTCTCTGTTCCAGATTCTGTAGTATGTACTGGGATATGAGAAAGAATAGCTCGATTTTCCCCTAAATCTTAAGATGGATGTAGGTATTCTGTTAAAGTAATAAGCAAACTCTCCATTAAAAAGATATTTTTGAAGGTTAAAGACAGGATTTTATTTTAGGTTTTCAGGCAGTTACCTCCTTAAAAAGATGTTAAAATTATAAAACATGTGGTACTATCAGGAATTAAGAAGGAACCAAAAATCCAAAAGTGTTACAACTGGATAGAACTGTTTAGGAATGTTAATAGGCCAAAATCTCTCAACTTACTCCAGGCTTTTCACATATTTTAAAACTCAGCTGGTGGAAAAATATAACTATTGCCAGTGATTTAAAAATTATTTTGTTTTATATGACTTCAAGAGTATAGCCATATTTCTTATCTTTATTTATTTAATTTTATTTTCAAAAGATTTTATTTATTTATTTGACAGCGAGAGACACAATGAGAGACCGAACCCAAGCAGGGGGAGTGGGAGAGGGAGAAGCAGGCTTCCCGCGGAGCAGGGAGCCCGATGAGGAGCTCGATCCTAGGACCCCGGGATCATGACCTGAGCCGAAGGCAGACGCTTAACGACTGAGCCACCCAGGCGCCTCATATTTCTTATCTTTAATGAAATAATTGAAATCCCATTTCACTTGTATTTCATAATACTTATGTAGAGTTCTACGAGGGAAGGCCAAGAACTCCCCTGGGGCAAAGGAGAAGGAGCTGAGAATCAACCAGCAGGGAAGCTTGGAGAACAGTACGTGGTGTACTTGTTCTTAAATAGCAAGGAGGAAAGAGAATTAATGTGAAGTAGGACGGAGTCCAGTCCCATTGCCCTTGTAAGGAAGCGAAATTTATTTAAGTTTTCACTTAACCTTGGAGAGAGGTCACCTCTGGTCATGCTGACCAACTGGTTGATTCATTCGTAACAATGCTATCTGAGGGTAATATTAGCCACCAGAACATTTGCTTCTTGGCTGTGGGTTCATGGTCTGACTCTTCCTTGATAATACCCACCTTCACCAGGCAGTTGTGTCTGGCACTGTGCAAACTCCTTTCCTTGTCCTAACTCATTTGATACTCACAGCAACCCTTTAAGATAACCTCACTTCACATATAAGGAAACTGAGGCACAGAGTGATTAAGGCACATGACCAGGAGCTGAAGGCTGGTGACCAGGAGCTGGGGGTTGAGTGCAGGTGCTCTTGTCCAGAACCCATGTTCTTCATCCATGTGGATGTCTGCTTCCCCTCATCCATAGCTCCTTGTCTCCCTTTGCCTCAAATCTGTAAGCTGGAAGAACCACGGGCGTGGGGGGGGGGAGGTTGTATTCAGAACTTGCGGAGAAAAGCAGTCACAGGGAACCTATGGATCAGGAAAAATGGAGCTATGGTCCTCAGGAAGCTCAGTATTCTCTGTGACTGGGCTGCTCTTCGTAATTTGCTGGGAGGGGTGACATGGGTTTCTGTGGCTCTGGTCAAAGCATGGATAGTCCATCCTGTCTAGTGAGAAGCTGCATGTTCCCCAGGCCAGATCTGCATTCTCAGGGAGAACTGACTGATTGAACTATGGCCCAAAAGGAAGAAGAAGCGGGACTCTGGGAAGAGAAAACTGAGGTCTGAGCGCCTCAACCCAGGAAAGATGTGTGGAGAAATAATTTGTAGAGAAATAAGAGACAAACTGGACATCTTGGCCATTGGTTGATGGGGCTGAAACTTGTCAGAGAGGATCTTTGGGAAGGGGTCATTGAATGGAAGTCCTGTCAGGTGCGAGGAAGATTGTTAAGAAACCTGCCTTTATAACAGGGTTTCTAACCTCAGCTCTGTTGACATTTTGGGCTGGGTAATGTCTATTGTGTCTGGGGACTGTCCTGGGTATTATAGGGTGTTTGGGAGCATCCTTGGTTTCCACCCCCTAGATGCCAGTGGCATCCCTCCCTCCAGTTGTGACAACCAACAATGTCTCCAGCCATTGCCAAATGTCCCCTGGAGAACAAAATGTCACCCCCAGTCCCCTCTCCCCCACTTTGTTGAAAACCACTGTGTGCAAACAGCCACACTGAAGGTGAATTTTTGGAGACTTGAGTCTTTCTAAGGTCCAGATAGTCTTTCCTCTCTCACGTTGTGCAAAAAGGAGGTTGATACAAAAGCTCCTGAAATTTCATTTTCATTTTTCCCCTCCCCCCCTTTTTTCCCTTTGCATTTGCTTTTCTTTTTTAAACATACTACCATCTTTTGGAGAGGATATAAGAGGAATCTCTCGTCCTTAGGCCTCCTGAACTTCACTTACCATCAAGACCAAGGAGTAGCTGTCCCTTTGAAGTTGCCTGTAATGTTTTCGGTATGGATGTAGAGATACTATTGCAAAATGACTATTGTAAGCAGAAAGCAGTGTCCAAGATCCCATTCCTTATCTCACTTCCTGACCCGACATTCTTTATTTCTTTGCTCACGAAGAAACTAAGTGAAGGAGAGCAACCAACAGGGGCCCCTGCTGCCCGCATGTTCTCCTTCAAAATGCACGCTATCCTTCCAATTGCTTTTATCAGCATGTCTCTTGAATTGCTCTTTGTAAAATAAGAGGAAAAAAATAACAATTTAAAAATAAAATCAGAAGATAATATTTGAATAATAAAAGAAGAAGCCAAAAATGCTTAAATGTCAAGTAAAATGTCAAATTAAAATGAAAAGCACACACACACAAGAGTCAGGAATAATTAGTGGACAGTTGATAAAGTAAAAATGAAGCAAAGAATAATTCACAGGCAAGAGTCAAACACTGAAACTGGACTTTAATAGAAAAAGTCAGTAAAATATTAAAATAAGAGAAGATGATATAAAAGTGCAAATAATTTAATCAACCAAGAAATTGAAAGCTTGAAAGCCTCTCAGTGAAGACATCAATGGGAGTAAAAGTAAGGCTAAAATAAATATAAATCACTGGACAATATTATCAGCTTAGAAAAAAATTTATGAGGAAAAAGGAAGTAGTCAAAAATAATTAATAGAAAGTAAAACAACGAAGTAAAAACAAAGAGTGGGGAAGGGCTTAATACAAATAAAAAATGATCAAAAATATTTCTTAAAAAAATAATTCAAGCAGGGGCACCTGGGTGTCTCAGTCGTTAAGCGTCTGCCTTCGGCTCAGGTCATGATCCCAGGGTCCTGGGATCGAGCCCCGCATCGGGCTCCCTGCTCAGCGGGAAGCCTGCTTCTCTCTCTCCCACTCCCCCTGCTTGTGTTCCCTCTCTATCTCTCTGTCAAAATAAATAATCTTTAAAAAAAAAAAGGTTTAAACAAATAATTTAAGCAATTTAAAAGACTAATGAACTTTAAGAAGAAAAATCAAGTGAGTTGAAACAGTGAAGCAAGGCAGACCCGAGTTGGTGTGGCTGGGTATGTCAGAGATAGGGTTTCCAGGGAAGAGAAAATATTTGCCAAATATCTGCTAAATCGGGCAACCAGGCCTTAAAGAGAATCACTGGGCCGAGGTGGTATCCTGGTTTCGTCTAGAAGGGGGCCGGACTGTGTGTTCAGGGGGTAGGGCGCTGCCACCAGGAAGCCTGTAAGTTCTCAGCCGGAAGGACCCAAGGCCCCATCACAGGGCGTGGACCTCCCAGCACATCAATGGGCTTGCATGACGCTGCAGAAAAACAGTGTCTTGACCAGTGGTGACATCACACACTTGCCTCCCTGGGTTTTCAACTACTCTTTCTCCTCTGGAAAGTCTGAGCTGATCTGAACCCAGAACACCCTGTGGGGTTGGTCTGAAATCATCATTTCTTACAGAACTTTTTTTCACATTTAAGCTATTCTTCGTTCATCCAGAAGAGGGCGCAGGCAAACGCATGTTGATCCCAGAACAAGGAAATGTTAGCTCTTCTTCCACCCGGGGCCTGCTTAATTACGTATCAGAATTTTAGGAACACTTGCAGGTATCTACATATAGACACACCTTTTCATTATAGTTTAATTCCCTTGGACAAATTAAAAGAGCCATACTAGTTGGACTATTTTAACTATTTATGGCATACAGATATGATTAAAGATTACATTAACTAGGGTAACAGGTAAAAGGCTTGTTATCTTTCTTCTGGGGTGCTTTTATGACTTTAATGCCTTAAAATAACTGTATCCATTACTATTCCCCGTACCATCCCTGTACTAGAAAAGTAAAATCATGCTGCATTTATGCATTTGATATCTCTTAATCACTTACTGTTTGCCAGGGAACTGATGGATGCTGTGAGCATGTGATGAATAAGACTCAGACTCTGCTGTTATGGAATTTACAGTCTTCTTAGAGCAAGACGATAACAGACAGATACATGGGCTGTTTCAGGGCGGTGTAATAGGTGATGGGTTAGAAGCACACACAGGTGCTCTGGGAGAAGACAAGCGGTCACTATTGCAGCCTCGAGGGGCTCCAGGAGGTTTTTCTGGGGAGGCTCTATGTGAGGATATGTAGATGATGACGAGGCAAAACAGTGGGGTAGGCTGGGTGTTTCAGGCCCAGGGAGCAGCATATGCAAAGCGCTTGGGGTCAGACACAGTTAAGGCAAGTGCGCCAGTCCTGTGCTGGAGTGCTGTGCAAGGGAGCTGGTGGACATGGAAGGGTGGAAAGGTGAGTTGGGTGGAGAGCAGAGAGAACCTTATGGAGCCCATGCTCCACGCCAGACACGGAATCTGCGGCACCGTGACCTTGGACTTCCCAGCCTCCAGAACTCTGAGAAATACATTTCTGTTGTTCATAAGCCACTCAGTTCAGGCATTTTGTCCTAGCAGCCGCAATGGACTGAGACAGTAGCCAAGAGGGAAAGTGGTGACGTGCCTGGGACATTTAGGAAGTAGATTCGATGGATATAGTGGCTCAGGTGTCAGGAGTGATAGCCAGGTTTCTGGTGTGGCAAATGGGCTCTGGGTATTGCCTCGTGGAGACACGTAGAATATATGTCATATACGTCACAGACGTGAGACCATAGAGGTCGCCAAGAGTGCTAGAGCCGAGCTCGGGACACGCTGCGGTCGTGGGGTCCATTGGACACATGGTTTCAGGGTTCAGGAGGGTGATTGGGGATCGGGGTTGGAATAGTTTCGAGAGTTCACAGCTGGTATTTGGAGGCGTGGGAGTAGGTGGGTCCCGCGGTGGAGAAGCTACGGAGGGTAGAGAAAAAGGGAGAGAGCAGGACAGCACATAACCACAAGGTTTGGGGGAGCCAAGGAGACAAGGAGGCAAAAAAAGGACCCCAGGAATGGCCAGAGAAGTAGGAAAAAATCCCAAGAGAATGAGGTGGCCTGAAGTCAAGGAAAATGGTGTGTCAAGGAGAGAGATCCACAATGCTAAATGCAGCCCGGAAAGTCAGGCGAGGTAAAGACAGCAAAGTGCCCATTACACTTTGGAACAAAGACATTTTTGTCTTTTTGGCTGGAGAGATTTCAGTGGAGTGATAGAGGTCAAGGACACAGAGAGGATATAAGTGTAGGTGGGGAAGTGGACACTAACAATGAAGTGACGTGTGTGCACATGTGTATATGTGTGGGTGTTTGGGTGACAGCCCCTGGCAATCATAACAGGGTGTGGGATTGAAAGGAGGCTTTATTTTCCTGCCTGGGAGGAATTGGGCACGTTTAATGCCAATGGAAATATTCTAGCAGGAGAGGTCGTGAACTATTTTCCGTGTCCCTTACGTAACAAAGGGACACAGAAATCAAGGCTGGTGGTGATCCTTTTATTATTCATTTCAATTCAGTGTGCTTTCCAGAAAGGTCTCCTGGAAGAAGAATGTATGCGATCATCTCGATTTGAGAACTTGTATCTGAAGCCAATGTTTCCACACCTGTCGCTGACCCAAGTGAGCAGATTTAGATGGAATTCATTGTCACGGCAAACTGCTCGGGCAGGTGCGCTGGGAACTTAAACGTCAACATCAGGAAGGCATCGGTAGAACTTTTGGTTCCTTTACTTTACTTTGAATTCTACCCTGAACACATTGGAGAGAGACGCAAAACTGACCTTTCCCGTTCTCCAGAGAGACCCCCTCCCCCAGCTCTCCAAAAATTGCAGGAGCGATACTTGAAAGATGAGAAAGAACCACACAGATCAAAACCAATTGCGTGGGAAGAGAAACATATAAGGAACTGTCAGTTCACTGGAATTTTAAAAATGAGATTTTTTTTTCCCTAAAGAAATATGGTTCGAGCTGTTTTTGGCACTAGAGAACGTTTCTCTGTTGTTTACTTTTAACTAGAATCTCCCGGGGAGCAGGGACTACATCTGATGCCCTTAGCTCCTTTCCAGCCCATGGGACTGTCTGGCATTTTGGTCCTATGTGAAGCATTTAATTGCACCTTGGGGGCCAGCAGGGTGCAGGGCGAGTGATCTGGGCATGCTCAGTTCACACAGCGTTGCTCAGAAGTCTGGAACATATGAAAGGAGAGCAAACAGTAATCAGGCTAAGGAATTCTCAAAGGAATATGGGGTCTCTGGTTCTAAAGAATCCGGGAGAAGCTCCCTCATAAATCTCCCAACTGCTGCTAAGCCAATTACAAAGTATATATGTAGTTCCAAAGTTAATTTCCTCTACCTGGCAATCGAAGTGCATTTTAATACCAATGTCCAGTTACAAGGATAATGGCTGCTAATGGGTTTACTGTATTACAATAGAGAGACGTAGTCCATGGGTTTATGTGCACAAGGATTATGATTGTTGTAGGTAAAGTCATTACGGTATTGGCAAGTTATCTAATAAATAGTCCCTCTGCTTGCATGACTTGTGTTGTTAATTCCTAAAAATATCTCTGAGAGGTTCCAACTAGCATGAGGATGCTGAACTTGTTGCCTTGTATCTTAGCAGCTAGGACACCCAGACCATTACGTTCATCTTAACCACACACACTAAAGGAGGGCTTCTTTACTGGGGCTGTTTCCCCTCTTTGGAGGATCTCCCTGACACAAAATCTGTGATAACTCCATAGAAAGTAAAGTTTCTCTATCCTGGCTGAAGTTTCCTGGAGTTCTGGAAAATCCAAGTGAGTGAGACCCACCAGAGACCAATTAAGTCAGAATCTCTGGGGGCTGGGACCCAGGCATCCCTAGTTCTAAAATTTCCCCAGGTAATTCTAACGTGCAGACAGACTTGAGGATCACAGATTATATAGTTCTAAGGGAGAGGATGTCACCTTGGTCTTGTTCTGATGGGTAAACTTTGCACAAACACAGCAGTCTTCTGTATCAGAGCTTGTATTTTATTTGGCAAGGGGTCACCACCATTGTTGCTGCTGGCTTATAATTGCCAGGTTGACTGAGGGACCCCTCTACCATGCCACTAAATGGTAAAACTCATACAACTTCACTATCTTCGCTTTTCAGAGTTTTGTTAATAATAAAATAGAGAGAATCATAATATCAGATGAGAGTAGGTTAGTTAAATAAGTAGAGGATATCCCCAAAGTGAAATTTTATACAGGCATTAAAAGCAATTATGCACATTGCTTATTCACCTTCATTTAACAACTGTTTTAATTTTTAAAATCAATTTATTTTTTGTTCTTTTTCAAAATTTTTAAAAATTCTAGTTAGTTAACTAATAATGTAATACTGGTCTCAGGGGTAGAATTTAGTGATTCATCACTGACATACAACACCCAGTGCTCAGCACAGCAAGGGCTCTCCTTAACGCCCATCACCCATCTAGCCCATCCCCCTCCATCAACCCTCAGTTTGCTCTCTATCATTAAGAGTCTCTTACGGTTTGCTTCTCCCCCTCTCTTTTTTTCTTTCCCATATGTTCATCTGTTTTGTTTCTTGAGTTCCACATGAATGAAATCATATGGTATATGTCTTTCTCTGACTGACTTATTTCACTTAGCATAATACCCTCTAGCTCCATCACATTGTTGCAAATGACAAGATTTCATTCTTTTTGACGGCTGAGTAATATTCCATTGTATATACCACATCATTATCCATTCATTTGTCAGTATCTTGGCTACTACAAATAATGCTGCAATAAACATAGGGGGCTTCTATCTTTTTGAATTAGAGTTTTTGTATTCTTTGGGTAAATACCTAGTAGTGCAATGGCTGGATCATAGAGTAGCTCTATTTTTAGCTTTTTGAGGAACCTCCATACTGTTCTCCAGGGTGGCTGCACCAGTTTGCATTCCCACCAACAGTGTAAGAGGTATTTAACAACTACTTTTAGAGGATCCTTCTAGGCCAAATATTGTTCTAAGCTCTAGGAATCTAGCAGTGAACGAGAAAGAGGCTTTCACATTTCCTAAAAGGAAGTTTAAAAAGAACATGCATATAATGATACCACTTTTGTGACATACAGACATAAAAACATGGAAGATATCCATCAAAATGCTGAGATAGTTATCTCTGTGTGATGGAATTAAAGACCATTTTAACTTTCACTTTTTGGATTTTTTCCTATGCTGGGCACTTATTATTCATGTAATTTTATGTATATAAGGTAGATCTCTCATTCCGTTTCTCAGATTCCCACAGCTCTTGAGTGACTTGTGAGAGAGCAGGACTTGAACCTGTCATAGGGGCAACAGCGTGCTGGCTGAGACATCCTCTAGAAGCTGCTCAAGTTCAACTGCAACCCGGCAATGCAAACCTGACTACTGAGGTTTAAAGCGTAATAAGTCATAATTACAATAATATTCTTAGGCTTTCTTCCTCTTTATCAGCTTGTTTTTCTGTTTTTCTCTCAGGCGAGAGCCTGAGATAGGGACTCAAAGAGTACGTGTTGAATAAATGAGGGAATGATCACAAGGCGGGTTAACCTGAGCCGAATCACTCACATGCAATATTAAAAGTATCCGCGAGATGGCGATAAAGTTTAAAAAGTACAGTAGGGGGTGTCAAGAAAAAAATCCCACAGGTCACGAATGGGAGATGTGATCCAGTGCAAATTGCATCAAAGGGAGCTAACTGACAGCGCACGCTATCGCCCACCTGTGGAGGCTCCCATCCCTTGCCCCTGCTCGGCAGAGGGTGCAGCTGGCCTCACGTAAAGAGATATAGGGTTCCTGAATCTTCTCTCCCTCCAAGGGCAGAGCTGCTTTGCTGAATTTGGAGGCCCATGTGACTCCTGACCTAGCAAAGAGTTTTAGCCTGGAGTGAGAAGAACCGCGGCTGTTTGTCCCCTCGAGGGAGAAGTGGTATCTGCAGTAATAGTGGAAGAAGAGGGAAAGAAGAAAGCTAACCGTCTCTACCTTTGGTCAGTCTCATGGCAGGAAAAGGCGGGGGCAACAGGTTGGTTGCAAGTTACCAGTGTTTTCACGGTGCAGCTGCAGAGGCTCAGGGGCACAGTGGGCCGCCAGGAGGAGGGATGGTGATCCCCAAATACAAGTTCTTAAAGTCATACATCTAACAGTGAAGGGGTCACGGAGCTAGCACGCATATACCTAGAACCTGTCCAGGGATTAGCTGGAGAGTTTACGATGTACTTTGTAGCTTCACTAATTTTCCAGCCATTCTGTGTTATTATCCTGGTAGCAATTTCTGTGGAAAATCTGGAGCAGTAGGGAGAGCAGGAGAATCTGAAGCAGCAGTTGTCTTCTGTTGACGAATGAATGTTTATTGAAAGTTTGCTGCTCCCCTTGACTCTAATTTCAGATTTTAATTCATAACATTTGGGTATCGGATGCAAAGAATGCAGGCAAGGGCTGGAGTCAGACAGCTCTGAGTTTGGCTCCAACTTTGCACATGACTGTGTTCCGTTTTGAGCTCCTGGTTTTCTCACCTGTCCAGGGGGCTTATGGGAGGAGGAGTAGGGGAATTGTGTTTATAAAGTGCCCAGCGTATATGAGAGGCTGGAATAATGGGATTTTCCTTCCTTTCCAATCTTTCCAATTTTAGCTGCGTTACTGGCCTAAGAGTGTTGTCTGGACACTCTATACTGTCAAGACCCAACACTTTTTCTCTCCCTCTTAGCCCTCTGGAAGACTCTATCCTCCTTCTTTGCCTTAAGAAATCCTAGCATTGCCTCAAAGCCTGGTTCCAAAGCCTGTCTCTTCCTTAGAGCCCCATCACCCCATCCCTAAACAGCCTTCTAATGAAACCTACGCTGCTTTGCTGTTGTCATTCGTATGACTTGTACAACTTGTCCTACTCAGCGCTGATGGTTTCCTTGTCTTCCCACCACCCATTGTGGATTCCTTGAGGACAGAGGTCATGACGATGTCTCAGCTCCTCATATCTGTTTGAACAAGTAGAAGGATGAACTTTGATTACTCACACTATGCTGTCTCCATGAAAAGGAAAAATACGTCTGAAACAGTAACTGCCATTGCTTCTGCTCTGCTTTACCATTAACTCAAGATACAGTCAAAGAAAATGAAACACGGGAATAGTCAACCAAACCAAAGTGGGTCCTATACATGAGGATTTTGTAATCAAGTCCCCAAACCTCCCATGTAACTATAAATCCTTTTGGATGTGTATGTCTCACTGCTTCCCTCTGACAGACCCAGAGCATTACTCTCCTAATTCAATCCAGGTTTGAAGAGCCCCCATCCAGGCAAGAGAAGTTATGCATGTGTAGTCTATTATTTGCATAAGGTGAAGCCCACATTAAATATATTAAATCATAAATGAGCTGGACACTGTCCCAGGCTTTTCAGCTTTTACCATGAGAACACTTTTCTCTAATGTGCTCCTTTGGCAAAGACCACTCACTTTGGCAAGATGGCGCAAAATGAGCAAAACTGCTTGCCCGCTCCCAACATTAGGCTAGCAATGCAAGAGGAGCTCCATTTTTCAGGACTTTGTTTGGATAGATTGAAGGTTCATGGGGAGCACTACAGCATTCATACATTCAATACGAACTTTTTTTTTTTAATTTTTATTTGTTTATTTGACAGAGAGAGACAGAGAGATGGGTGGGAGAGGGAGAAGCGGGCTTCCCGCGGAGCAGGGAGCCCGATGTGGGGCTCGATCCCAGGACGCTGGGATCATGACCTGAGCCGAAGGCAGACGCTTAATGACTGAGCCACCCAGGCGCCCCTCAATACGAACTTTTAACATATTCATTTAATAAGCTAGTAGCTTTATAGGGAAAATGTGTCTCTCATGTAGACTCTGTATTCTAATTGGCCGTGATGGTGGAAGAGCTAACAGAAGCCCTATGTGTATTATCTCATTCGATCCTCCCAACACCCTATAAAGCGGGTCTATTGTTATACCCATTTTACAGATGAGACTTGGGGAGTAAGTGTCCTGCTGAGGCTTACACAGCCAGCAGGTGGGTGGAATTCATGCCCAGTTTGATTTCGGGGTTTACTATGTGCCAAATCCTGAAAGGCTTAGTAAAACCAGATTCTTTTTGACTCAGTTTTTATAATCCAATCAAGGATGGGTTGCATGTTTATACAGACTTTGAAAAATGTGGTTGGGGGGGGTGCAAATGCTGTAACAGAAGCACTGGGCCTTAAGGAACTTTGTAGGAGAAATAGGGAGACCAGGAAGGCTTTTTGAGAGCAGTGAGCAGTGTTAATTACAGCATGAAAAGCAGGAGTTATCTGGAGTAGCCAGTGGTTAGGTTTGTCCATCAGAAGGCTCTGACTTAGGTAGCATCCTGAAATTTCAGTTCTTTCTTTCCTCATGAAAATGCATCCATTTCTCAAGCCATGTAAGGACAACATAATTTTTGTAATGTAGTCAAAGCTTTAGGGTGGTCTCCATTGTCTTTGGCATTCAGCGCACATTTGAGGAACCCAGGGGAAGAAGGGCACTTAAAAAGATTAGGGTTAAGGTATGGATTAAATGACAAGGAACATCTTTGCCACCTACTTGAGCTCAATAACACGATCTGTAAAATGGAAGGGGCAACGTCTAGTTTTTCACATTGACCACCCAGATGTCACATGATGATGTTGGAAATGCTGATTTTTGCTTTTTCCAGGGGATATTGGTACCACTGTGGAAATTGTCCCTTACTCAAACATGATGAATGAAGGCTTATACCTGCATATTTAAAGTGCAAAATGATTTTTTTAACAATTTTTTTTCTTTAAAAAGCAAGTAAAACGATGAAGGGAGTGAACTAGTGATCTACAATAGTCCTTACATGTTCTATTTCAGGGAATGAACATAGGGATTCACTTTGTCATTCAAGAACTTATTGAACGTCCACTTTGTGCCGAGCATGATTGTGGGTAGTTGGGATATATCAGCGAACAGAACAGACAAAGGCACTTAGACTCAAAAGCTTGTGAAAGAGAGGGGAAGACAGCTATTAAACAGTAAATAGAAGAGGCAAATTATTATGAGGGTTAAATGGTGATAAAGTGCTATCTGTAAAAAGAACAAGCAGAGCAGGGTCAGGAGGACCCCAAGTGTTGGGGCTGTTTACGTGGTCAAACATGGCGACCAGCCTCTGCCTCCCTGGGAAGGTGATATTTGAGTAAGTGAAGGAATTAACCAAGCAGATGTCCAGAGGAAGATCATTTCAGGCAAAAGGAAGAGAATGCCTGGAGCTAAGGCCCTAAGATGGGAACATATTTGGTTCTAGGGAAAAGGAGGCCAGTGAGGCTGGAGCAGAGTGAGTGGGTAAGGAGGGAGAAGGAAATGGGGGTATTGGGGCCCAGACCAGGCAGGACCTTGTAAGTGATTGCAGGGGATTGCTCTGAATGAGAGGGGAGCCATTGCAGGCTTGGGGAAGAGGGCACACGTCTGACTTCCGATTTCAAAGGCTCACTCTGAGCTACTGAGGACGGTCGGGGAGCAGGGTGTAAGTGGGATGGGGCAGGATCACAGGTGATCTGAGGGGTCTTGGACCAGTGGTAGCACTGAAGACAGAGAAACCCGAAAGAGGGAGCTTCACAGGTGGGACCATGTGTTTGTAAGATTCAGCCCCACAAAGCTCAACTCCAATCAAGCTCTGCTAATCTGGGGATAGTTAAAAAATAAAAAAAGAGAAACTCTGGGGCACCTGGGTGGCTCAGTCGTCTGCCTTCAGGTCGGGTCATGATCCTGGGGTCCTAGGATCAAGTCCCACATCTGGCTCCCTGCTCAGCTGGGAGTCTGTGTCTCCCTCTGTCCCTTCCCCCTGCTTGTGATCTCTCTCTCTCTCCTGTATTCTCTCTCTCAAATAAATAAATAAAATCTTAAAAAAAAAACAGAGAAAGTGAACCATGGAACATTTTTTCTGTAATCATATTTCAAGTCTATCTTTTAGTTATCTGATTTATTAAAGGAATGAATCAGTGGAAAAAAAAAACTTTAAATGCATCAAAATGGCACTGGATAACACTGAAGCACTGGCTAAAGGAAGACTGCTTGGCTCATCAGTAAGTCTTACTTGCTGCCATCTGTTCCCAGATGTCCCAGAAATTTGAGAGAAGGCTGACAAAACTACTTCCATTTTTTTCTAGGCCTCCAACATGCAAGGTGGAAGAGTTTTGGAACCCTGGTGTCAGATTAGCATATATTTCCAAGTATCATGATTTCTTTTTTTTTTTTTAAGATTTTTTAACTATTCATTTGATACACAGAGAGAGAGCACAAACAGGTGGAGTAACAGGTAGAAAGAGAAGGAGAAACAGGCCCCCCCACTGAGCAGGGAGCCCGATGCAGGGACTCGATCCCAGGACCCTGGGATCATGACCCAAGCCAGAGGCAGTTGCCCAACCAAATGAGCCACCCAGGCACCCCCATGATTTCTTGACCGTTGTAATTCTCCAAGCATTCCTTGACTAATATGCATTTGATCATTAAATGTTGTTGCGATAGATACAGATAACGTAGATACAGCCAGCAACACAGACTTTCTGAAGGCCCTGGAATCCAGTAACCATTTACTTTCTACACCCTTTGTCTGTGGGAAGAGTACTCCCACCCCACTGACCTTGATGTTGTGACCTGCTGTGGACAATGAAATATGATTGAGTACAGCGTACATCTCATGAGGCATTGCTTCAAGAGGCATTGCATGTTTCCACCCATTCTCTTAGTGTTTTCTTCTCACTAGACTAGTATGCACCAGAAAGATCCCTCTGGCGTGAGTTCTGAAACCAAAAGACACACGGAACAAAGCCATAGCTGGTGAGAGAGCTCACACATAACATGAGTGAGAAAAAAAATGTTGCAAGCCACTGAGATTTGGAGTTATTTGTTACTGCAGCAAAACTAACTAATAAAAAGTCATTCTAGATGGGTACATTTTCTAATTAGCAGAAGGGTTTATTTCTTAGAGGGCAAATCTAATTAAAAGCACACTTTATTTACCAAAAATATATTACTCAATGCATGGCCTTTAGAAAGAGTTAAGTAAGACTCCTTTTTAATGACCTTAGGTTTTTAAAATTTATGATTAATTATAAAAGGCTAGTCTAGATACAGCTTATTAAAATATGGATTTCTGTTCAAAATTTTCTACTAAATAATATGCTTCTTAAGATTGGGAATAGTGTACGCATCTTTGTGTTCCCAGCACCTAGAACGATGTCTGGCACATCCTGGACTCAGTAAGTGTTTGTTGATACATGTGGCAAATGGATACAAGCTAAGTGAACCCACAACGTGCTAATATCACACTCTCAGTCCTGGATGATTACTGCTTCTGTGATTGAAGGGTGATATTCCATGGATGAGCACTGGTGGATGGCAGGGGTCAGTGATGGATTGGAGGAGGAAGACTATGAGTGTTTAGCTTGGCTGGCAGTTTTGTGTTGGCCAGGAAGATTCAGGCCGGGGGGAGGAAGAACAGAAGAGCATGAGCTGCATTCCACAGTTCAGAGGACTCAGCAGAAAGTAGTGACTTATTTATTTATTTTTTTTACAAGGGTATTTATTTGAGAGAGAGAGAGAGAGAGAGAGCGAATGAGCAGGGGGAGAGCCAGAGGGAGAGGGAGAGAGAAGCAGACTCCCTGCTGAGCATGAAGTCCGATGTGGGGCTGGATCTCATGACCCTGAGATCATGACCTGAGCTGAAATCAAGAATCTGATGCTTAACTGACTGAGCCACCCAGGCACCCCAGAAGCAGTGATTTAGTAAGCTTATGATAATGTTAGCCATCCCCTTTACTGTCTTCAGGCACTGAACATCCTGGCATGCAAGTCCCTTCTTTTCCCCTGTTGATCCATGCTCAAAAGAGCAGAGAACTCTAAGAGGAGGGGGACAGGTGGTGCTGAGCTGGGGAGGCGGGGCTCGGGAGAGGTCCTGATTCCCCAAACTCAGGAGGTCTGGCAAGCTAGAGGAAAAGGGGGCACCCTGGTGCTGGCCGACTGAGTGGGACTGCACATGGCTGATGAAGAAAGTCTCCAGCTCATAAAAAGAGAAGAAGGTAGAGGTGAAGTGAAGAGAAGGAGCCATCTGACTCTGAAAAACAAACTGAGGGTTCTAGAGGGGAGGAGGGCAGGGGGATAGGTTAGCCTGGTGATGGGTATTAAAGAGGACACATTCTGTGTGGAGCACTGGGTGTTATGAACAAACAATGAATCATGGAACACTACATCAAGAACTAATAATGTAATATATGGTGATTAACATAACAATAAAAAATTAAAAAAAAAAAGAGAAGGAGCCATCTTATCACATGGCACTGCACGGTGGTCTGAAACCAATGGATTTCCTTCTGGATGCCATGCTTGGAACCAAACTTTTTTGCTTCATGGTCTACATTCCCTTATCCCTCCCTTCACTGCTTTTTTTTTTTTTTTTTTAAGTTACAGCTAAAGCATTATTTGGATCTTCATTCCTTAAGTTCCCACCTGCCTCAGAATGCTGACTCACACCAGCAGGGCAAGCACCAGATATGAATAATGACTGAGCAAGTCTCTGCTCACCCCACTGCCCCGCCTCCTCCCCCTGCACCATGCACCATCAAGAACTGTTGTTCACCAGCTTCTCTATGTGGGCTCTCTGCTTGGGTTCATGTTGTTTGGGATCCATCCTGGTGACTGGGGCCCTATATTGTCTATGACATTTGGTCTCAATGAATCACTTAACTTTAAAGCTAGGATTTCAGTTCATTTAGGAATCCTGACTAGTCATCTTTTCTGCTTCTCCTTTGCCTCCCCAGCAAAGCACTAATGTGGGAATAACAGATGTAGCATTTGAGAGCTGAAGTTCTGCATGGCCTTGGGGAAGTTCCTTAATCAGCCTACTTCTCTCAGTTACTCATCTGTAAAATGGGCATAATAATACTACCTCCCAAGAGTTGTTTTGAACATTTAACATGAAAAAAAAAGTATTTCAAGTGGTTAGTGCCAACAAGCATTCAGTGAGGACCTTTATAATAATAGAAATCATTGCTGAGATACTTGTCTTTAATATGGGAATTGTTAAGCATCGAGAGTGCCCTTTTAACTTGCAAACATTTTTCTTCATTTTCAGGAATGCGTAAGTCTTTGCCATTTGAATGTGTTTTATAAGCTGCTTTTTTAGCAATAGGACATAAATTTTAATGCGAGGATGTACGTTCCTGTGGTTTGCTTCATCACAATGCAACAACAATCCAATATTGTAAGGTCATAGTAGAATCAGAGAACTCTTTTTCATTTCTTTAAGCTTCCTTGGACAGGGTTTTAAATGGTCAATTGTGTTCTTAGATCCTATTCCCTGTCATCAGATGAGATCCTCACTCATTTTCCATGTCGTAAGGGTATAGATAAAGAACAGTATCTTCTCTCAGAATAAAGCCACAAGAGTGGCTGTGCCATTGTGAGGGACATGTTCAAACAACATCCTTCTGGTGAAATGATTCATAAATGAACTCTTTGAAGGGAGTGGCACAGAGAGACAGAAAGAAAATGTAGCTTTGCCATTTTTAAAGCCAGACTACAATTTAAAACTTCAAAGTGAAATAAACAGGCAATGTCTCCAACAGCCACTGTCCCAGCTTACTAGAAAAGCAATTTTCCAGATAATAGGAGTTCTCTGATCAAAGACATGCAGGCACTTCCCTTTAAATGGGCCAGGTGATAAATGTCTACATGAAATGCCCAAATTAATCCTTCAGCATTCCAAGAGCTTGAGAGGGATTTGGACAGATGTTTGTGGGTAACCCTTCCAACAAAACTTTCTCAAAAGGCACCTGAGGAACCTGGAGCCAGATGTGAGTGTCTCTTCACCATGGTGCTGTCTGGGCCGGACTCAGGGAGATTCCAGGAACCCTTCCTGCACGCCACAGGAATGTGTGGTAACCTCGCTCCAGTCTGTAGATTTGAGCAAACCTTGGCCATGCCCTTAGATTTGCACTGTCTCCAAGTGAGTCACAAGAGGATGAAGTTAGAATCACCAGGCCTAACAAGGGCTTTCCACAGTAAGGAAGCTCCTATTCATCCTTCAGAACCCTACTCCTGGGGTGCCTGGGTGGGTCAGTGGCTAAGTGGCTACTGACTCTTGGTTTCGGCTCAGGTTGAACCCTTCAGTTCATCTCAGGGTCATGAGATTGAGCCCAGTGTTGGGCTCTGCACTTAGCTCAGGGTCTGCTTGGGACTCTCTCTCTCTCCCTCTGCCCCTCCCCCCCACTCTCTCTCTGTCAAATAAATAAATAAATCTTAAAAAAATAAAAAGAACCCTATTCCCCCGTCATCACTGCTTGATTATCAGGACAACCCCAGTGGCTCCTTTATCTGGCACTCATTAGAATATGTTAAGCCATCCAGTAATTATTTATTTATGATTAGTATTTCTTTTATAAAACCGAGTTACTGGAGAGCAGGGATCTGAGTGTGTGTGCGTATAGTGTGCCTAGTGCCTGGAAATGATAGGGGTTCAGTGGCGAATGAATGAATGGCATATTGGTGCCATGCTGAGGTGTAAGACATTCTAAGAATTCAACAATGTAACGCTGCGATTTTCTGGAATAAATCATGGTGCTCATCTCTGGGTGTATATGATCCCTTTCATGAAAGTTTGTGCTAATTTACAAATATACAAAAAGAAATGAAAATGGAAGAAAGATCCATAAAGATATACTGAGCAGAGTACTGTGCGAGGTACTGGAAGATAAAAAGGTTTGGAGTAGGTCCTGCCCTTATGACCTGCCATGAGAATGTGGCCAGTATGTATGTACTTAACCAGACAGTACCTGATAAACCCAAAGGACCGTACAAGTGAAAAGAGAATGGTGATAGGCAGGAAGAAAGAAAAAGGAGGAGAAAATAGGAGTCCATCAGCCCTAGGGCCCCAGCTTCACCAACCTGCCCCAGCTCTCACCCCTGGATGGAAGGAGGGCGCAGCGGGACCAGGCCATCCCCAGAGAGCATGCAACATGGGGAACTCAACTCCCTTGGCGTCTGGAGTTTGGGGCATTTCTTTTTCTCTGCTGTGTGATTTTTTTTTTTTTTTTAAAGATATTATATTTTTAAAAAAAAAAAAAAAAGCTTGATGTTCTTGTTTTGATATATCCGAGGATGAGTGCAATGGAGCTGGCTCTCCCTTAGGCAGGGGCTGGGGCGGGGGTCCCCCTGCAAAGCTCCATCTCCATAACTCTGATTTATCACTTGGGGAACCTGTGAGGACCCTGCTGCTGACAACAGCATCTCTCTAGAGTCATTAAGCCTCCTGCTGGTCCAACGCCTCCTCCAAACAGGTGCTTTCAAAGGCTTTTGCGTGAGGTTGCTGGAGACCCATTAATCACCTCTCAATGGGTGTACACAAAGCTGTCTTGTTACATCTGGGATAATGAAATCACTTTCAAGCATTACTAGACCAGCTTAGATTCATTTATAACATACTTCTAAGTGCCTTACAGTGCATTCTTATTCTACTGAACCTCTGCCAAAACCTCGCCAGGAAGGCAAGAGACCAGGAGCACCCCCATTTTCCAGGGTTGGCTGTTGCAGAAGGGCAAGGGTCTTGCTTCAACCAGAGAGCTGGCCGACATGGTCACAAAAGCCCTAATGCTTCTCTCTCCTTCTTCTATTTTCACTATTGTCATCTTTCTCCAGTTTTCTCAGTTTGCTTTGGATGCTCTATTTGGCGCCTAAGTCGATTTTAAGCAGATGAAAACATCTTTCCATACGGCAACGTCATTAGTATCTGTTTTCAAGTATTCTATTTCTCTTCATAGGTTTGAGGTTATGACTCTACGGTAATGCGGTCACAAATCATCATGAAGTCATTCTGTGGATTTTGGTTGCCAATGTTGTGGATCTGCTCAGCCTGTCGGCTTCCCCTTGGGGACAGACATCCTCTCCTTATCATGTTCCTTTTCTTGAGCAACTTCAGTCTCCCCCTCTTCATGCCTAATCACTTCTCCCCTTAACCTGCTCTCTAACTTCTCAACCCCATTTCCCATTTCAAGATTGCCAGCGCTTGGCGGGGAGCAGTACCTGCATCCCTCCATTATCCTTCTCTTGTGCTGGAGCTCACGGCCCAGAGGAGCCCCTGCTCCCAGCAATACCTCCTTCTTATATTTCAGTCTCCCTCTTGTCTCTGTAGCACTTGGCCATGTTGAATTCTTTCTTTCCCTCCCTCCCTCCCCCCCTTCCTTCTTCTCCCCCCCCCCCCCCCACCGCGCACTTTCTTTCTGACACACTTCTGCCCTTGGACTTCAGGACACTTCTGTATCTTGCCTCATTTCCTACCTCTCTGATCTCATTTTTGCTCTCTATCTCCATCCTGCTTCCTGCACCTTGGATGTTTCCAAGGGGCTGGATTGTAGCTTCTGTTCTTCTCCCTCCTCATTCTCTGCCTAAATTCTACGTTATAGTTTCAGTTATTCAAATGCATTTGTTTATTGAGTTTATCACTGCTCAAGACCATTTGCTAAAGCTACTGAGTCTTGCTATGTCCCAGACCCTCTTCTGGGTCCTGGACCCAGTGGGGAAGAGGACCAAGTCCCTGTTCCTCTGGGGAGGCAGACTGTGAACAAGTGGACAGACATTTCTCACAACTGCAGACATCGGTGAGTGTTAGGAAGGAAGGAAAACAAGATGATGGGCTAGAGAGCGTGGGGGCCACTGCCCTATCTTAGAATGGTCAGGGATGGCTCCTCTTAGGGGGTGACATTTGAGCTGAGCCCTGAGTGATAAGGAAGCCATGGGCATCTCTGGGGAAAGAGTGTCTGGGGAGTGCAGAAGGGACATACATGACATCTACACAGATGACTCTGAACTCAGGGCCACAGTTCAGGACTTTAAAGAGCTCCCAATCCCTCTCTTCAACTGCTTCTTGGCTGTTACCACTGTCACTGTGGGAACAGCTTGTGTGCAACCAAACTTTGCAACCATGTGCCCCACACGAGTTGGCTCTCTCTCATTTCTGCCTTCCCCACTCCTAGGCTGGAAACTTGAGGCGTCACCTGGCACATATCACCACCAGTGATAGTCCTAGTGCCCTTTCTGTCCCTACAGGCTCTCGTGTCTCCTGCAGCTCCTTGTCGCCCGGTTCATCCTGTGACTCGCAGTGGGGACAAATAACTACCGCTCGATGCAGATGCACACTCTTGCAGGCACTGTGCTTGGCTCATGCTACCTGCAAGGTGGTATTAACAGTTCTGTTTTACAGATGGAGAAATCGAGGCTCAGTGTTTCCTCTAGATGAAAGCCTTCACTTTGTCTTTTTCTTTCTTTTCTTTAATATCTACAGGAAAAAGACCGTATTTCCTAGCCTGATAAACAAGACTGCAAATTTCCTTTTGAATCACAACTCACTCACCTCCTCCCCACTTAACATGAAATCTTTGACTCTGCTAATCGATAAATTGATGTTGCTTTTACCCATCACATTTTCTCACCCTGACCTTCACCCTGACCTCCATGTCTGGAATGCCTTGACCTTTTCTTTTTGCTTATTCAAATCTTGCTTAATCTCTGTTCCTCTTCTCAGAGACGCGCTCTCCATTCACTTAGGCCACGAAAACACATATCATATATTATTTGGGGATCAATTGTTTTTTTGGCTCTTGATCATGCATACATTTTCTCAACTTAACCATGAGCCCACCTGTCTTGCTGCAGAGCATAGTATCTGAAAGTGTGACCTCTAGACCAACAGTCTCAGAGTTTAAATCCCGTTTCTGTCCCTGAGTGGTCTGAACTCTGGGGTTCTGTTTCCTCATCTATAAACCGGAGTTGATGATAATGGTACCTACTCAAAGTGTTGTTGTCAAATTTAAATAAGTGAATGCATGTAAGTGTGTAGCAAGTCCTGTGCACGGTACACATTCAATAAATGTTAGCTCTTTGCACCCCAGCTTAGCAAGGTATTTGGGGAATAATGTGGCCTCAACGAATATCCTTCCATTATTGATCCACTCAAATCAATAAATATGTGCATAACAGTCTTCTGGCTACAGTGAAGTTGGAGGAAAAATACCCATGTAAGCGTAGAAGAACTGCCACAGTGGACCAGGTTCACCACCTATTTGTGAAAGAAATGTGATATTGGTGTGGGGTTCAGGAGTCAGACTGGCTGTATTCAAATCCTGACACTTTGCCTCTGTGTTTTCTGGTTTCACCATCTGAAAAATGGGGATGATAATATTATGGGCTTCAGAGCGGTCTTGTGAGGACCGAATAAAGAATAATAAATACAAAATATTTATTACTTAGTAAATGTTGGCTCTTGATACTATTGTGTGTTGTTGATTTAGACCTGAGTAAGTCTGACTAGGGCACAAAGGTCCTGAGGGAAGGGTCACAGATTAGATTTGAAGGAAACCAAGAGGAAGGAAATAATTAAAACACGAGCCTTGAAGTTTCTGGAGGATTCTGGAAAATTCCAGAGAATTCTGGGCACCTGGGAAAGTGGGAGGAGGATGCAAAAAGGAGCCCAGGAGTCTCTGAGAGCCTCTCAGTTGGCTGATTCCCACGACTTCGCTGCATGGGGTTGCATTTGAATTGGTTACATGGCCTTGGACAATGACATTGTTCTCTACTTTATCTTTTTTCTCAATTTCCACATTTAGCTGAGCAAGACAGACCCTGGCTCTCTCCTCAGAGAGCTTAACCCCCTCCCAGGTCTCTCTTCTCTCCATCTGCCCCCCTGTCTCTGCTTTGTTTCAAATTCATAGTCCAAGTTTCTTGCTTGGATGATTGCCACAGCCTCCTAGAATCTTCCCTGCTTTCAGCCATGCCTCTGTAATCCACTCTACACTTGAGCAAAGTTAACCTGCTTGAAAAACAGGACTGCAAGCAAGAACGTATTAAAATATTGAAACTGTGAGCTATCGCACTGCATCTCCAGACTATTAATAACCCCCTGCTGCTACACATGTCATCTCCATGCTGTTGATACAAGAAGAGGCAGAGGTGAAATTTTAAGTGGATGAAAGATTGATTGCATGGAGCCATAAATTCCAAACAAGTCCATTGAAAGCAGTACGTCTGAATCTGTCTCATCCTTTTTTATTCACCTCCCCCTGTTTTAGACAACAGTTCCAAAGTATAACATATAACAACACTTTCAGGACCCGGGGAAATTAAGAGGGGGACAAGACAACTTAATGATGCTGAACAGCGTGCAGGTGCTCTAAATATTTCAGAAGTGATTCAATTCTCTGAGGCCAACTCAATAATCCCCAGGGCAACCACATTAGCAGGCTGAACTCCAGCTGCACGTAGAGATGCTGGCTCACCACTCAACCCTTGGTCATACACAGCGTGGTGTTTCTTTCCAACTCTTCCACATGTGAGCTAAGCTTTCCTGTACGATGGTAAATTCCCTCAGGACAGGAAACAGGGACTCAAGAGATTTACTTTCTTCTTTTGGCTCTACTTCCCATTAGTTCTATGACCTTGGAAATACTTAATTTCCATTTCAATTTCCCTCTAACTCTCCAGTATAGGGGTTGAATTATATCAGCAAGCCCCTGATGAGCAGCAGAGTTCTTTAAAGAGTTCATCTATAACAAAGTTCATCCATCCATGCTTTGGGATCAATAAATCTGTAGAAGCTTATTATTGTCTTAATCCATGGATATTTCAAGTATGTATGATTTTGTGGGGATCATCAAATTTTGATTTATAGAGGATGTCCTTCTGCCCATGGCAAAACATGAGATAAGATCCTGAAATCCTCCGCTGCTTTAATATTTATTCATCCTTTCATTTCATAAATATTCATTGAAGGTTCCTCCGTAGACACTCTACTAATTGCTCTGGAATCACAGGTGGAAAGGTATGATTGGCTTCAAAAAGCAACAGACACTAAAGAGACACTACAGTCCAATGTGATATGAGTTGGAAACACATAGAGGGAATTTCTAAAGGTTTCCATGAGTATATCCTGTGATCTTTCCCCACTGTAAGATAGGTACTCTGACCATCCCCATTTGAGGAATGGGCCTGGGTGGCAGAAAACTCTGTCTGACTCCAAAGCCTGAATTCTTGGCACTAAACCCAAATTGCTCTGCTGAAGGGGAGTGTGCTGACTCATTAGCTGACTCCTTCTCAAATGGGGAGTGTGTCAGTGGGATAGCTGATGGAGGAAGGAAATGTTGGAGGGAGACAGGGAAAGGGGCACAGGGTGGTGATGTAAGTCATCCAATGAATGGGGACTACTTTGCCAGGTAGACCAGCAAGGAGCTCATTCCAAGAAGTGAGAGCCAATGCAAAGCCACACAAGTGTGAAGCCACCAGGGGATACCCAGGAACCAGCCAGAGTTCTGTGCCCTGAAACAGGATGATGGGGTGTGGGACAAAGCTGAGGAAGAAAGGGCTAGACATTAGGACTCTGTGTACTCCGGTTCTGCTGTGTGCTGGATGGTCTGGTATACAGGAGGTACTCTCTCTTCTAGGTTGATTAGGACTGGATAGTGTGCATTATTCCATCACACATTGTTTACTGGTATTTTCTTCCAGGTGATGCCTGAGTTTGACAACTAGTCTACCTTCACCCTAAATTGACATCCAAGCCTTTGATTTCCTCTGCTGAGCTTCAGAAGGAAACAGCCTCAGATACCCCAAAACATGACACATCACAGGCATGATAAGCCTACAACATGAATACATGCAAGTCATTTCACTGCGGCCCATGGTAGGCTTTTAATCTTGACACTGAAGGCTTGCTTGTGGGCCTCGTCTAAGGATGCTGCAGGTGTGGGGCATTTTTTCTTCAGACTAATTTTGGAATCACTATTTCTGATTCTGGGGAAGGCCTCTTTTGTCAGACTGTATCGATTAAGTATGTGCATGCCCAGTCTTGCAGGTGCACCCTGAGAAGTCAGTGACGTGGGGCGCCTGGGTGGCTCAGTCGTTAAGCATCTGCCTTTGGCTCAGGTCATGATCCCAGGGTCCTGGGATTGAGTCCCGCATCGGGCTCCCTGCTCAGCGGGAAGCCTGCTTCTCCCTCTCCCACTCCCCCTGCTTGTGTTCCCTCTCACTGTGTCTCTCTCTGTCAAATAAATAAATAAAATCTTTAAAGAAAAAAAAAAAGTCAGTGATGTGTGTTTTTTCCCAAAGGCAGGGAGAAGCTGAAGCTTAGACGATTGTTTTCTCATTAGGGCAGAATTCTAACTCTGAAGTCTACTACCTGTGTTACCGGCTTGGATAAGTCTCTTACCTGCTTCTCATCTCAGTTTCCTGATCTGTAAGATGGGAATAATAATAAGCACACGGGTGCGAGTATAGCTACTACTGTAAATAAGACACCGTCGGATGATTAGGAAGGTTACAAAATTCATGTGTATCTTTAGTTTACAGTGCCAGGCATTTTGTAAGCAGCACTGGAAGACGTGTTCCTTGTAGAGGGGGCCCTGCTGAAAGTGTGGGGGAAATCAGCCTTTGTCTTGCTCAATGAGCCCCAAGCCATGCAGAGGGCACCTTCCCCTAATTGCCGCAAGCCTACTGAATGAAGCAAGCAATTGCGCTCGCAGAGATGAGTTCGCCCCATCTGCTCACACCCCTTTGTTCTCTCCATTTGGTGACCACTGAGAAATGTTTGAGAAAACATACTGAAAGTCTTCATCAGACTGGGTATTAATTGTTTCAGGCTTCCCATTCATGTTTTTAATATCCCTAGCTTTATTATAGCGTTTGGCCAAAACACACACGTGGAGCTGCCACTCTTGATTACTCCCCATAGGGCCCCTTGTCTTCCTCGTTCTACCCTTATAAACAGAGCGAAGGCAATTCACAAGCAACCTTTAAGGTGCATGTCATCGTGTGGGTACATTTGGCCTCTACAGTCCCTCTCTGAAAAGCTTGAAACATAGGACAACTCAGGCCACGCCTACCTAGTAATTTCTCCATTGATTTGAGCCAAAAAAAATCTCCATTGCTGCATGGGAGCCTACACAAATCTCCACAATAGTGAGTGATTTCCAATGTTAACCTCCAAAAGCAGGACAGCCACCGAACAGCACTGGGGGTTATACTTACAGGTCAGATTGGACTGGGAAGCTTTCATTTCTGGTCTGTCAAGAACAGGGTAATAAATGGGTGAGTTTTATTCACAGGAGCAGCACAGAACAGAACGTTGAAGAAAGCCCTTGTGAGATCAGAAGGCTGAGGTTGACTCTTGGTTCTGGGTGATTTTGGGCAAATCCATCCAATTCTGCTCTTAGCACTGGAATGGGCCTCAGCGGGCATGATGCAGATATTGAGGCAGTGGGTTTCAGTGACTTGCTAAACACAACTGAGTTAGTAGTTGAGTGGGGACTCTCACCTTTGGCTCCTAGGCCAGGGCTCCAGAAGAACCAAGAACCCTATGGAGTCATGATGAGGGAGAGATGATTTTTTTTTTTCAGATAAATTGTAACATGCACTCTATGAAACACATTAAATATAAAGTCCATGTATAAAGTTTCTTTGGGAATTCAATCCATATGTTTTTTTGAGTCATTTGGAGTTAGCTCATCTAAATGTTATTCTTTTGAGAGCTATTGATTTCCAAAGTGCCCTTCAAGTTTGGTCTTTTACATAAGTGTTTTTATGGGGGGTGGGGTGGAGAGGTGCAGAAATAGGAAGTTCTTTGCCAGGAATAAATACATGTGAATGCCAGAGGATTTTAAATATTCTTTCAGATTCAATATTTGCCAAATCCGAGTTAGTTCTAATCCTCTACTTAAAATAAAAGGGGGGGGGGGGCCCTGGGTGGCTCAGTCAGTTAAGAGTCCAACTCTTGATTTTGGCTCAGGTCATGATCTGAGGGTCGTGAGATCAAGCCCTGCGTTGGGCTCTGCACTGGGTGTGGAGCCTGCTTGAGATTTGCTCTCTCCCTCTCCCTCTGCCCCTCCCCTGCCCCCCACTTGTGCACATACACACACACTCTCTCTCTCAAAACAACAATTAAATTAAAAAAATGAAGGGGAGGGACGGGGTTATTCCCAGCTCCAACCCTCATAACGGCAAGATGAAATAAGTAAAACATATATGAAGTCACTCAAGTGACTATTCTTATTTTACTATAACATGATAAGGATTTTGGAATGGGGTAGGTGGAAATCAGTATCATTTTATATTTGTTATGGTTCAAAGTAGAGGCCTGACTGGATTTGCTCTTTTTGTTTTGCAAGGGGTCCTTTTGGTTGGATACTTGACATTACTTTTGTGTAATGACATTAATGTGTTTGATCATCAAATTATTGCAGCTAAGGGAGGGAGGTATATGGTGGGTGGCTCAGGAGCGATAAAGTGCATGGGGTCGGGGGGTTGGGTAGCCTACCGGTTAGGAGATCCTTAGCAGCAACAACAGCACTTGTACTTAACATTGAAACTCTTTTCCTACTTAAAGATTCTGTATGCTCTTACTTGTGTACATGTCATTTCCTTGAGAGCAGGCACTGTGTTTTATTGATGTTTGCCTATCTGGTGCCCAGGTGCCCAGAACCATGGCATAGTGTGTACCGAATACATGTTTATAATTGTTTTCATCTCTGATCTAAACAGGTCTTACTTTAAGAAATGTATTTAGAATTACACAGAAAAATGGATCTAGATGAGCTGCACACTATTGGGAGGGTGCCAGGCACTGAACACAAAGATTTGGTCCTTGCCTGCCCTCGGAAGAAGATACCTAGGTCCAGCATGTCTAAGGACGATAGTGAAGAACAAGAATGAGGAAGAGCTTCAAGGGCATCTTGGTGACATGGGTGAAAGATGCTGAACTACAAAAGCCACAGTGTTGAAACAAACCAGGCTCACAATTCATTAATGTATATTCTGGGATTCCCCTTTATAGTATAAGGACTAAAATACTCACATCCTGTTTCCCTTGCTTTCTGGCTTGTGTGAAGCTACCAGGAGAATTGAGTACTGAAAAGTTTGCTTTATGTACAGGGAATCAGAGAGAAGTGAAATGGCAGGTGTGTGCGTGTGTGTGTGTGTGTGTGTGTGTGTGTGTGTGTGCGAGAGAGAGAGAGAGAGATCACCCTTTTCTTTTTTTTAAAGATTTTATTTATTCATTTGAGACAGAGAGATACAGAGCGAAAGAGAGAGCATGAGCAGGGGGAGAGGCAGAGGGAGAGGGAGAAGCAGGCTCCCCACCGAGCAAGGAGCCAGACATGGGGCTCGATCCCAGGACCCTGGGATCATGACCCAAGCCGTAGGCAGATGCTTAACCGTCTGAGCCACCCAGACACCCCAAGATCACCCATTTCTTAAACTTTTCATTATGGAGATTTTCAAACATCCAGTAAAAGTGGAATTCATAATATAAAAAACTCCCACATACCCATCATCCACTTTTAACATTTTCCAAGCTTCTTTTTTCACCCCTCTACTTTTTAAAAAACTCAGGATATTTTAAAACAAATCCAAGCTACCCTGTCATATTTCATGAGTAAATACTACAGTATGCACCTTGAGCAGATAAAAGTTTTCTTTTGACGTACCCACAACACCCTTATGAATTTCCTAGCTTTGTGTAATGATGATGCTGAGACACAAGGAAGAGGCAATACCAACAAGCACCTCTAGCATCTGGACTGTGGTTTTTAAATATCACTTCCCATGAGAAAGGAATGAGGGCTCCTCAGAGAGATGGCTGATTCCAGGTCTAGGATGGGAAGTGCACAAGATGAACTAGAAACAACTGATTATGCCAGAAAGGAAAGATGCTATCAGGAGCTACTGACGCCATTTCAAAAGGTGTAGGAGCTAACTTGATGGGGCTCCTACTTGTCAAAGATGTAATAATTAGAGCATCAAAAGGAATAATGACTACAAGGGATTGAGCACATTTGTTATTTTAAAACCTATGTGCTCCTAATGGAACAAAAACTCACTTGTCATCAACTCATTATTCTAAAAATGTGTAAATAAAAGAAAAAATAATCAAACATATATCCTGCCTTTCACATTCACATTGTATTTCAGGGTAACCAAATGTTTGATGAGGGATTTTTCCTTTTTTTTTTTTTCCTTTTTCTTTCTTTCCTTTTTTTTTCCCTTTTTCTTTCTTTCCTTTTTTTCTTTTTTCTTTTCTTTCTTTTCTTTTCTTTTCTTTCTTTCTTTCTTTCTTTCTTTCTTTCTTTCTTTCTTTCTTTCTTTCTTTCTTTCTTTCTTTCTTTCTTTCTTTCTTTCTTTCTAATTTCTTTCTTTCTTTCTTTCTTTCTTTCTTTCTTTCTTTCTTTCTTTCTTCTTTTTTAGAGAGCGAGTGGAATAGGCAGAGGGAGAGGGAGAGAGAGAATCTTAAGCAGAATCCATTTCCAGCATGGGGGAGCTCAACCTGGGGCTTGATCTCACAACCCTGAGACCATGACTTGAGCTGAAACCAAGAGTTGGATGCTTAACCGACTGAACCACCCAGGCACCCTGGGAACATTTTTCTTTATAGAATTCTAGCTAATAAAGGCAGAAGAAATGAGAGAATTATAAAAGAACCATTTCAACCTCTTATAAAATAGAAATCTAAGCAACAATCATCAATGGGTGTTAAAATATTTAGGTATAAGATTGATGAAGAAATTCAGAATGGATGGATTGGGCTGACAATACCCAAGCCCATTAATTAATCTTAACCTCACTAAAAGCACAACAACCAACACTACGACATCCATGATGTATTTTTGGCAAAGAACTGAACCTGGATCTAATCAAGGCAGTTTACAGGAAATATGAGGAATACAGAAACATGTTAAAATGACACCATGGGGATGAAATCAACTACATCTAGATTGTGGGGAATTCTGCAGATTAAATGACCTGATTACTTCCGCAGCTAGTGACAAGATAAAAGAGGGGATGGATGATGTGAATTAAGAGACTTAAAAAATTTATAAGCCAAGTGCAATGTGAATCTCTTTTTGGGTCTTGATTAGAATAAACCAACTGTAAAAATCCATTTGTTAGGTAATTAGAACAGTTGAACCCAGTGAAGATCATTGAGGCATTTGGGGAAGGGGTCTGAGACATACAAATACCCACGGAATCAGGTGTCTGATCTCCAGACTTACGTACCAATGCCCAATAGCTCATAATTTTGGATAAATACTGACAAATTCTTTTTATCTGTGCCCCTTCTTTGGATCTAGCAGGCCATTCTGTTGGAAAGCCTTTCTTCCTTCTTAGGTTTCAACTTTTATAGTTACTATCACATGCTTTTGATTCCTCCCTGGGTTGACTGGATTTGGGCCTTTCTATGTTTCAACCACACATTTACTGTCTCAGACTTCTCCTAATTCACAAAGCCTAAGTTCGTTCATTATAGATGGTAATTATAGTGTTATTCCCAAGGTGGTAATCTTATTTCCTGGGTCTGAGAACTAACTAATTTTCCTCATTCACTGATGTTAGCACTTGTTTTTTAGAAAGAGTTGATTTTTAAAAAATCTTCACTTGGATGAAGACCTTTAGAGGCTGATAAAAGTCAGCTTTCCAACTCATGCCAGTCCAAGGACTCCTGTCACGGAATGAGTGTGTGTGGTTCTTTACTGCTAGTTGGAAATGAAAGTATGTGGTAGGGGCTGTATGTGTTAAGAGGATTATATATCTTATATATTATGGGTTATGGAGCTTTGATGTACTCAGAAGGGGAGACTTAATGTTCTTCCGCATGCAAAGGAAGAGAGAGAGGAGAATGCACATGGGTGCATGTATGTGTGCCATTGTGGAGGTACCTGCTCTAGACCTTTCAAATAAAATTCTGAAGGAATCAGGCTCCAGTGTTTTCTGGCTAATTATAATTTTGAACTTTTCAGAGGCTCACATTTTCTAATAAAAATCATTCTACCAAATTCCTCTCCAAAAAGGGGCTTGATAAAATCCCCTTGATGAAACATGCAATCATATATGAATGAATCTTCCATTTAGATGAATTGTATAGCAACCATCTGAAAAAAAGGGATAAAAAATAAATAAAAGCATTCCAACCAAGAGACACATTTTCCTGAAATGAGCGCATCAAAAAATCTCTGAATTGACAGAGCAATGTGTTATTACACCTATGAGGGCTGCCAATGTCTCTGACATATTGAAGAAAATGTGCATGTTTTCTTTGAGCCAATTAGAGATGTTGTTGGTGCATGGGAAGCATTGGAGTGGTTTGTTGTTGTTGTTTGCTTGTTTGTCACTGTGTCCCTATTCAGCCATAGTGCTCATTCAGCCAACTAATTTGCTTTCCCCCTTTCATTCTATTCGACAGAATGTACTGAGGACCTATTACTGGCACTTTTCCAGGCACTGTAGGGGCATAAATTATCAGACTAAAAAGTAAGAGCTTAATAAAGCCATGTCTTAAGTCACCTTCTAACCCTAGCACCTTGGACCATGCCTGACACAGGGGAGGAGCTCAGGGACTATTTGTTAAAAGGATCTGAGGCATTGTACCCCAAGCTCCTTTACAGTCTTCTGTGTTGGGGCAATATATTTATGAATGCATATAACTAAAAATAGAATGTGCTAAGTACTATAGGCAATGCACACGAAAAGAGCCATGGACAGAGAAGATGAAAGGAGAAATTCTGATCCCAAAAGATCTCACACAGGTGGTAAAATTTCAAGAATATAGAGTATGAAGGGCATTGAGACAGAGTTAACATTAACAAGGACACCATGGTTGGCGGAAAGGAGGATGTGTTTGCTCCACAGTAAAGAGCCCGGTTTAGTTGGAACATAGGACATAGGGCTGAAACAGGTAGAGTTTAAAGGGTGGGAGTTAGGGCTGGGCCATCATATAGGATTGCAGTAGGACCATCACTGTGGTACAAGAGTGGGCAGAAGGGCGAGAAGGTAGAGGTGCAGTGTGTTGGGGATAAGGCTGGACCATAAGGGAGAGGGACAAAGAGTTAAGATAGGACTGGACTATTCAGGAGAGATCCAGGGAATATGAGGTAGAACTGGACTATTAGGTACATGATGCAGGGGTGGGGAATGGGGCTGGGCTATTAGGTGGAGATTGTTGCTAGGAGGACTTGAATGTCATACCGAATTTGTTCTTCATTCGGCATGCCCTGGGGAAGCACTGTCAGCTCCAGGCTGGTAATCTATCAGTGCCCTCTGAGTCTCTTTCATGGCTCTGAGTTATACCTGAAGCACAGTCATGGCCCAGGGATGGATACAGATTAGGAGGAGGATGTGGATGGCCGTGAGAAAAGACTTGGATAAAGAGGGCGGTATGCTGGACCCTCCCTGTTAATTATAAAAAGAATTAATGAGGACAAGTTACCCAAGACCTGGCATTACCAGTGGGCAAGTAGTAGACTACTCTCACCTATAAGAGGTTCTGTGGAGTGGATCTACGGATAGAATTGAGGTTCTTGGCTTTTGGTGAAGGGGTTGCCAGCTGATACCAATTTCTCTTTGTTCTAAATGAATAGAATGCCTGCCCATGGTCTGGATCCGAGGCATATCTTAAACTGTCCATAAGTTCTCATAAACTGTTTCTAGCTCCCTGGATGGTCCTCCGGAAAAAGACAAGGCCATGCCGTTTGCTTTCTCAGGGTATTAAGAAGGCACTGACAACTTTCTTCTTGGTTCTCCTCCCTCACTCTTTTCTTCCTCCTTCTTCCACTTTGTGTTTCTATTCAGTATATCCGTTATCCATCCTTGGCGCTCTTTTGGTGAAAATGACGGAAGCTCTTGATCTACACATCTTGATAGACTGTAGCATGTCTCCCCAACCCCTCCTTGCTTCTAATGTCCTGTCCTCCGCCTCTCTATTGAATCTGACATCTTCAGAAGTGTCTTTTCATACAGAATCCATCTTTAGAGTATAGATTCAGAGAGGATCATGAAAGACAAGCCAAAAAAAAAAAAAAAAAAGACAGTTATCATTCTTTAAGGAATCATAGAGCTATGGTGTTAGAGGGGTCCTCCCAGGCACTGGTCAGCCACCTGAACTTCCGATTCCCACCAAATATGTGAGTTGAGATGAGAATATTCATTGGTGTGGATGTGTGGCAATGTTCCTCTGGAAACAAAGAGGCCTTGTCCCATACTTGTCCCAGACTATCCCACAGTTTTACCCACACGAATGGTGGACTCTCCTTCCTCCTTCCTTCCTTCCCCCAAGAAATCGATTTAAATTGAGTAGGAAATGAAAGTAGAAAAAAAACCACACAACCTTGCAGTTCAGGTCACTATGACTCCAAAATTCTTACTACTGTTAATGGAAATGAATTTGTATTTCATGAAGAGCTGCTATATGCCAAGTGTTGGAATAGGGCTGTGATAACGAGCTAGGCCTCTCGAGTCAGGTTGCTGGAGTAAAAATTCTAACTCCTCCATTTAAAGTAATTTGTTGAACACTGAATTAATTAACATCTGGGGCCAGTCAGTTGCCCTATCTGGACCTCAGTCTCCTCACCTGTGAAGTGGGCCAGTAAATGAACTGGAATCATTATTGTTACTATGAGGGTAAATGAACATGCTAAACATTTGAGAGAGTGTGGCAGATAGAAAGGGCTCACCAAGTGTCTGCTAAATGACTTTACATGTAATCCTTGAAAGAATCTGACCACAAGCGCCTGGGTGGTTCAGTCCGTTAAAGGTCTGCCTTCAGCTCAGGTCATGATCCCAGAGTCCTGGGATGGAGCCTGCACCTACCTCTTCTCCCCACTCCTGTTCTCTCTCACTATCTCTCTCTCTCTCTCAAATAAATAAATAAATAAATAAAATCTTAAAAAAAAAAGAATCTGACCATTTAGGTACTGTGATTGCCAGTTTGCAATGAACCCAGTGAGATGTGGCTCTCCTCTGGCCCCTTGAAGCAGGAGGCACTGAAGACCCCAGCAGATACAAGAGGTATAGCCTGCCATTTCAGTCAGAGAGCTGCAAAGGGGTCATATGACCTGGATTTAGGTCCTGACCTCGGAATTGAATAGACTAGGGCACCAGCTATACAAACGACCAGGCTGGTGGTCAAAAGGGACGCTTGCCCAAACATGCTGCAAAACCCACTTTGCTGGGGGCATACTTCTTTGTTTGTTTGTTTTCACCAGTGCCTGAAGCAGCTTAGCAGTCTTACAAATTACACTGTTGGTAATTAACTATGTGAGCCCAAAGAAGCCATGAAATCTCTCCTGGATTCTCCTGTCATTTCATCTGTAAAAGCTGATGGTTAAACTAGATTACTTGCCACCCCTTTAAATTCTGTGATTCTCCAGCCTGTCACTTACATAAGTCAGGTTCTGTGCCTCTTTCAGATTTACAACATGACTACTCTGCTTGGGAAGGCTGTCCCCATAGAGGTCATAAGTTGTCCCCAGAAGAGAAGACATTTGTGTCCAGTTCTCTCTCTCTCCCTCTTTCTCTCTCTGCGTCTTTATCTTCTTCTCTCTGTCTCTATACCTCGTTCTCTTTTTCATTCTTCTCTCTCTCTCTCTCCCCACCACCAGTTCCTAACCATTAGCTAAGCTCTAAGCTCAAGACTTAGTGAACACGACAGGTGATTGGGGTGGGGAGGGAAAGGAGGAGAAATGAAAACATTTTGCAAAGTGGGACTCTAGCCCACTAACCCATAAGGGACCATGTGTCTCATTTGAAAGCTTTATTTTAGTTCAACAGCAGTAAAACACAGAAAGACTAGTTTGGCACCTACAGGCCCCTTAACTCCCTAGCATACAACTCTGCAAAAAACACCTCCCATCTATTGTTGGTGTTTCTTCTCTGTCACAGAAGCACTGAGTCTCTTTTCAGCAAGGCAACTTGCATAATGTTTTATTTGCAGAGGGAAGTTAGGCAACCTGCGGAGGCTCCTTAACCTTTGGTAACATAAATGGAACATTCTGAATACGCCTTCTCAATTACCCCATCTCAACCTGCAAAAACTGGCATGTGTGTGGGAGAAAAGAGGATTGTGCAGGCTGAGCTTTTTAGGCACCAATTCTTTCTGACATAAAGAATAGCAGTGCTGGGCTGTAGGGGGAGAATTCCTGAAACTTTTCCATTCTCTTTTGGGGAGAGAGGAAGCAATGAGAGAATTTCAGGGATGTAAGGAACCAGTCTTTTTTTTTTAATAAAAATTTATTAATTTATTTGAGAGAGAGAGGGTGCGCTCACATGCAATGGGGGAAGGGGCAGAGGGAGAGAGAGAGACTCTCAAGCAGATTCCCAGTTGAGTGCAGAGCCCAATGTGGGGCTCTATCTCACAATCCTGAGTTCCTGACCTGAGCCCAAATCAAGTCAGATGCTTAACTGACTGAGCCACCCAGGCGCCCCATGTAAGGAACCAGTCCTTCACCCAGGATGTGGGTGGAGGGGTGGATAGACAGAAGAGGTTAGGACAGCCCTAGAGTGGAGTTTAAAATACAACTAAAATGTCTGTGTAACTTCTTTCCTTTACCAGGAAAAGCCTGGGTCCTATAATACACGGAATCTGCTCGCTTGATGTACCATTTGTTCTGGATGAGAGGAAGTGAGAAGCTTTAAGTCTGCAATCACAAACACCACCATCAGCTTGAATTACTTAGGCACAGTGAAAGTATAAACTCTTGATATTGTTTATCATAATAGTTCGTCCCCAAAACTGTTGCTTAAGCTGAGATTTGCTGGGTACCATGCTTATTCACAGATGGTGTAAGACATAATTGAAAGAGTTGTGTTTCTCCTTCCTGTATCTTTCTTTAAGTCAGAAAGAGAGTAACTCGGAGTCCCCTTCAGCTGTTCCTGTAGAAGGGAAGTGTCTTTCTTAGAGAAAAGAGAGGACCAGAAGTTGAAATTCTCCCACTGAACTTCATTTTTGGATCATTTGCATTGGGGGGGGGGCAGAATTATACGGCTTTACAGCTGGAGGAATATATAACATCAAAGTTTGCAAACCAAAAATTAAAACCCCAAACACAGTGAGGCCAAGGATGCTTGCTGGGACAATGTAACAAGCCCTTCAAGAAGATTTTATAGCTTTGCAAACTATAATATTTGAATAACACTGATAGGCAGAGAATGAGGAAACTTCCATAATGACCCTTCAGGACAGCTTCCGACTACAGAGCAACTAGCGCAGTGCCTATGGGAAAAGCGTACAAAGGTGCCCAGCAGAGAGTGAAAAGATTCGGGAACTAAAGATGAAAAGAGCTTAGGGAGGAGGGGTTATCTCACACATGTGAACCCATGAAGCAGTTATACGGTATTTCAACACTAGCCTCACACTAGAATCTAGGTGGAAGGCAGCAGGCATGACCTTACTGGTATTTGTCAAATCAGCTCATCAGTATTGAAAGATATTTTTCTGCTCTCATGATACCATCACTGTCAAAGGATTTCACCAGTCTGAAGCAGCAGTGTGAGTATGAATGACATGATTAGTAGTCATTATCCTTCTTTCTCCCTACCCTTTCCCCAAGGTCATTGGCAAGCTCTCCTTCTGCTAGACTGAGTGACCAACTGTCCTGGTTTGCCCAGGCTGAGGATTTTGCTGGAACGGGGGAATTTTCAGTTTTAAAAGCTGGGATCAGTACCTGGGCAAACTGGGCCACATTGTTCATCTGACCTTCTACCTGTTCTCCCCCTACTTCCTACCCCTAGGTAACACTAACACCCCAGCACTAACACACCAAATTCAGTTCTGCAGATAGAGATGAAAAATATTCAATCAATGACACAAAGCAGAAAGTCAAGAAAAAAGAAGGCAGTTGATTATAACATGCTGGGTTTTAGAAATAAAATCTGAAATCCTTTAAGCTACCAAGGAAACCCTCAATGGAAACCAAGTCCTACATGCTAGTCTGTGGGATCTCCATGTTTATCTCTTGAGTTTTCATCTGATCTTTCCAAAAGACAAATTAGCTGAAGGAACTATTTCTTAGAAGTGAACACTCAGTGTTGAGGTGTAATTCCTTTCTTAATTACATGGACTTTGATAGAACATCATCCTTTTGAACCAACAGGATTGAAATCACCTGGGAACATGTGGGACAAATTCTCAGGTCCCACCCCAGACCAACTGAATCACATAACTCGGAGGATGAGACTCAGGAATCTGTAGGTGGACAACCCCTTCAGGTGGCCCCTCTCAGACATGCAGCAAACATTTGAGAAACAGGGAATTAATGGACCCACACCCTATCTTTCTTACTTGTGAGGGACACTTGGGGATTAGTAAGACACAGAGAATTCAGGTGTTGAGCCTACTACTCTATGTCAAGGGCAGGCAAGTAAGAATCTTGGTATCACCACCAACAGAAAATATTTCACATGGTACTTAGCATCCTGCATGAAACTCAATGCTGTCCTCTCTGCTCCCCACTTCCCTTGCCTAGGTTTGCTACAAGTGAGTCTTATACATCCTGAATTGCTACTGAAGCCGCCTTCCCTGAACTGCCCCCCAGTACCTGGCTGTCCCTGCAATTCTTCGGAGTCAGGTGAGCTTTGTGTTGATATTAGTGTCACATCGAAGATATTTTATTATTTTAAAAGCTGGGGAAACATAATAAATACACTTTGTGAAGAAGGTAATCACCAAATCAATTATCATTTGATATTGTAAGATGAAACAGTGATTATTCAAAGCTGACTTTCTAAACATCATTTAAAAGACACCCTTATTTCCTAAGGATGCCCAACCTGGCTGTCCTTCTGTGGTCAGATTCTGCTTGGGGCTCTTGGCCTTCAAATGGGAGGAACTCATTCCAGATATTTCATAATCTCCAGTCATTACCTTTTTTCTTTTGGGCTAATAAAACAATGGTTATTTCACTATGTCAGTGTTATGGACTGAATATTTGTATCCCTCCAAAATTCATGTGCTGAAGCCCTAACCCCCAATATGATGATATTTGAAGGGGGCATATGGGACGTAATCAGGTTTAGATGAGATCATGAGGGTAGAATTCTTATGATGGGCTTAATGCCTTATAAGGAGAGAAAATGCCAGAGATCTCTTTTGATCCATCATGTGAGGACACACCAAGAAGGTGGCCATCTGCTCGCCAAGAAGAGAGCTCTCACCGGGAACCAAAACTGTAGGCACCTTGATCCTGGACTTCCCTGCCTCCAGAACTGTGAGAAAACATGTCTGCTGTTTAAGCCACCCAGTGTATGGTATTTTGTAGCAGCCCAAGATAACTGATATATACAATAAACATTCCAACTTCATAACTTCTCTACCTACACTATTGGTTAGTAAATGATACTGTAATGATCAAATTTTAAAGTTCATGAAATCTTTTCATGGATTATTGAGAGTCCCCATTTAATGGTGGAAAATTGAGGTTCTGGGAGCTGAAATGCCTTGCTCAGGGACACAGCTGGTAAGGAGTAGTACTAGGGTGGAATCCATGTCTTCTAAAGCAGAGACCATTGTTCTGTCCACTGCAACACAGTCATTCCAATTGCATGCACCAGGAACTCCTGGCCATTGCTAGGTATGAGCTCATTTATATCCCAGCTTGCTCTGATTAACTGGTAATGGAAAACACACAGATATTCTTGGTCACTAGAAGTCCCTCAGTTGTTCAGACATATCAAACAAAGAGGAATCTTTTTAATTTCCTTTCTTCCTTATTCTCAACCATGCTGGGTGCATCATAACCTTGTGGTGTGTGATAACACAGCAGAAGTGTTGGCCTGGACACTGTTGGACCCAGCCGAGGGAGTGATAATAAGACACTGACCACTCTCCTTCTATCTTGGGCTTGAAAGGGAGTGAGATACTCTCTGGAACAGCAAGCACTGCTGTGATAAGTATCATTACTCTGTCAGTGCTGGTGACCTGACAAGGACAGCAGAGATGCATTTCCTCTTTCCTCACATTCTCCCAGTTCTAGTGCTTTCCAGATGACCTGGCTGTAACTCCACTATATCTGATGGATTTGTAGATTCCTCTTGCCTCCACCTCCACCAACATACAAATAATTCTTGGTACAATACTTTACCAAGATTTATTTATATATATTTACATATAAATACATATATTTAATATGTATAACAATTTTTATATAATATAAATATATATAATTTATAATATAAATATATATTATATATAAAGTATATATAATAAATATATACTCTATTACATATTAGTATATTTTATATACCAGTATATATATTAGTATGTGTCAAGTACTATGTATAGGTATGTATAAAGTTTATGTAAAGCATATATATACATACACGTTCATGTATATTTACAACAATGTGTTTATATGTACATACTATCTATTTATTTCAAATGTTAATTAAATCTGATATAATCAAAATTAGCTATTGTGGTGTAGGGCCAGTTTTGGGCTCTGCTCAAAATGTGCAACTGATTTCTAACTTGCCAGAAATGATGAGGTTAGATCACATGCTTATTATTTGTACACTGGAGAGTATGACTAATTATGGGTTTAAAGAAAAGGTAAAGAAAAGAAGAAAAACTTGTGTAAATTGGATTTTCATAGCTGATGTAAGTAAAACAAAGAGCCCCTCCTCTGCATAGAGCACAGAGCGCCTATGCTCTTTCAATATGCTTATTCCTCTAACAGCAGATAACCCCTTTTTCTAGAATAGTGCAGTGATGGGAAGTCCCTGGGTAAAGTGTTTGCTCAACTTCCCTGTTTCTTCTTTTCAACTCAATATATATTTCATTAGAACACATGGCTAACATGAGCATTTCAAATTGAGGTTTGTGTATTAACTGTCCTAGCCAAAGGAAGACTGGGAGTTACTGTTATTATTTGCATGTGTTTGCTTAACTGGACCTGCATGTAGTCTAAATGAGATCCAGATTTGCAGATCCTAACACACTCTGCCTTTCATCTTCTGAACAGGAGCCTCGGGTGACCATTTTTCAGCCTCTTCATGGGACCTTTCTCTCAAGAAATCAGAGCCATGGCATTTGCCTAACAGGCAAGTCCCTTAAAGCTCAAGAGGTTCAATGTGAGATGGGAGTGTGTCCACCAACTTTATTTTTAAATGCCTACACAAACAAAAATATTTACATTTTGAAAATTCGTTTCTAATTTATTGAGGAAATAGCTTTCAGTCACCAGCATATCAAGAGTGTGTGCAATGTTTGGGGAGGACAGGCACAGCCCTGCAATGGCATTCTGTCTGTGGACCACATGCTCAGGGTAATGACATTCTGAAAGTTGCCTAAAACTGTAACTTTACTTTATAATGTTGCCTGCCTTGCCCAACAAAAGTGGTACCGTTTATGTCATGCACCAGCAATTAATCTTGTAACTGTCAAGCAATCCTTACATCATAACCTTGGAACAACGGTGCACTTAAGATACCATTTTGAACCCATGACTGAGAATTTTTATAGAAAACCCAATGGTGTCTTGTGGATGTTGGAGCCTCCTAGCCCTAAAATCCCTGTGTATAATAATACCAGGAACGTTTGAAAGGTTCTCTCTGGAGAATTTCTTGTGCATTGGGAATTAACATCTGTTGTCCTTATGTATTAGAGTCCATGTTAGTTAATGATGGTGAACGTATTGGTTCTGGGCAAGGGTACAAAGATATGGTTACTGAGGCACCATCCATAACCAAAGAGAGAGCTCAATCAGCATTCATGGGACAAGCAGGCTCCTTGGCTGACAGTTTAATTCATAGCCTTGTTCCCTGAGACTGAAATTTGCACACAAGGTTCTTAAAGTGTGTTTGCTGCTGCTGTAAAAAAACAAACAACAAAAAAAACATAAAACACCGAAAACCCCTGGACTGCCACCTTCTCTCAATGCCTCTGGACTCTGTCCACATAAAATCCACCATAGTAGCAAATTTAAATGTCATTTAGTACACACCACTGGTACTATATAGAATTCCTGAAATACACTTGAAATGTACAAGCCATGGCAAAGACTTACCCATATGTATAGGACAGGAAGGAAAAGCTATAAATTACTATATTTGTAATGCATATCTAATACATATACTGGTTGTAAGTATCATTCGCTGATACAGAGTAGGCTTGGGACAGTTCTCTCATGGTTATATACCAAGTGCTATATATTTCAATAGGCAAAAAAGTATGTCTAGGTGGTAAAAAGAAAAAAAAAGCCAGTAACTTGTGATGATAGCGTCTAAAACCAGCAATTATTTTCATTAGCTACCTCTTGTTTCTTGCTGCATCTTATTAAGTCATTCTTGTGAAGGTGTTTGCATTTACTAAAGTTCTTGCAGATTTTTTTTTTTTATTATTTCATAGGAAATTGTAAACTTGGAGTCTAACACCACAGGTTTTAGAATAAGCCAGCTTCAAAAGTTGGCTGTGAGGCTTATTAGTTGTGTGATCTTAAATGAGTTATTTAGGTTCTCTGAATCTGAGTTTCCTCCTTGATAAAATTGTCATAGTAATATTTACATCCTAACACAGAGGAAGGACTCCATAAAAGAATGCATGTAAAGCACTTAGAACTCAGTGGTTTCCACACTCAATGAAGGGTAGATACTTTGATACCTAGATTAGGATCTCCAAACTTAGTCACACACTTATAAGTACCTAAGGAATGTATTGATATTATCATTATGGCCCTGTTGACAGATGAGAAAATAAGGCTTCAGCTGTGATTATCCAATCCCTGGGAAGTTATATATGTGCCTGTAGATTAACAAATTGGTTTTAGGATGTTTATACTTCAGCCTTCTCAGGGTATGATCAGCATGTTTTGGCCTCCCCAAGTCTCATGGGCACTGGGAACCTGACCAAAGAGAATCTCTGTAATGAGAAGGGTGACATGCAGACTCTTGGAAAATTCATCGGTATTACTGCGAGGTCCCTCTTAAAGGTCTTCCTTCCTAAACTCATTGTACACCTTCCATACCAACTTCCATGACCTCCATTATTTCAACTCTCATATTGCGTATCTTTTTCTCCACTCTAGAGTAAATTTGCTGAATCGGGCTTTATCTCTTAATCTTGGCCTCCCAAATGCCTAGAACAGAAACTGGCATGAAAGAAGCATTCAACAGTTGTCTGTTGAATGATTGCAGTGACTTGACCAAGATTGCAGTGAATAAATGGTGAATTCAGGACTTAACCCTAGATCTTGTGACTACAAATTCCTTATTTTGTGTCCACAGAGTTTGGCTGAAGCAAGGTGATTGAATCTCATGTCTTTTTTTTTAATTTTATTTTATTATGTTAATCACCATACATTACATCATTAGTTTTTGATGTGGTGATCCATGATTCATTGTTTGCATATAACACCCAGTGCTCCATTCAATACGTGCCCTCTTTAATACCCGTCACCGGGCTAACCCAACCCCCCACCCCCCTCCCCTCTAGAACCCTCAGTTAGTTTCTCAGAGTCCATAATCTCTCACGGTTTGTCTCCCCTTCCGATTCCCCCCCTTCATTTTTCCCTTCCTACTATCTTCTTCTTCTTCTTTTTTTAACATATAATGTATTATTTGTTTCAGAGATACAGGTCTGTGATTCATCAGTCTTACACAATTCACACTACTCACCATAGCACGTACACTCCCCAGTGTCTATCATCCAGCCACCCCATCCCTCCCACCCCCCACCACTCCAGCAACACTCAGTTTGTTTCCTGAGATTAAGAATTCCTCATATCAGTGAGATCATATGATACATGTCTTTCTCTGATTGAGTTATTTCGGTTAGCATAATACCCTCTAGTTTCATCCACGTCATTGCAAATGGCAAGATTTCGTGTTTTGTTTTTTTCTGATGGCTGCATAATATTCCATTGTAAATAATAGCACCTCTTCTTTATCCATTCATCTGTTGATGGGACATCTTGGCTCTTTCCATAGTTTGGCTATTGTGGACATTGCTGCTATAAACATTGGGGTGCACGTACCCCTTCAGATCACTACATTTGTATCTTTGGGGTAAATATCCAGTAGTGCATGAATCCCATGTCTTAAGAGCGAGAGAATCATAGCCAGTCCTGAGAGGCATTAACCCTGGTAAAAGACTAAAAAATATGGCCTCGGGCTTTGGTGATGTTAAAAAAAAACCAAAAACCCAAACCATAAACTCATATTGTTAGTTGATTCAGCATGATTATTTTTATCACCAGTTGAGTACTATTTCTGCCTAGAAAAATGTTAATATTTTTTTCATGAGCATGCAACGATGTTAATTTGGTTTTAAGTGCTGTAAGTATAATTTATAGATTTTTTTTTAGAATAACACTTGACCTAATTTTTATCTGAGGAATGAATTCCCATCTAATTGTGGCCCACAGGCAAGAAATAGCTAATAGGAAAAATAAATACAAACATTCTGTGAATAAAGTCAACATTTGATCTACTTCATACACAGAGCTACTTACTGAGAACAAGAGATTGCTTTCCAGGTTCTGTGTTCAGGAATTATACTTTTCTTAGTTGGCTCCTTGAGTCTGCTTGAAACACAACAGTCCACGAAGAGAGTAATCTCTAGTTTCAACAGAGAACGAAAAAGAGGAGGCCTCCATTTTCATAGGCTGAGAAGGATTCTGAGATTTCATTAATACCACAGGGTCCTGTTCTTGGTCCCATTGCTCAGGAGAGCACATTCTCTGTCTATAGTCCTGAGCGAAGAGAAGGCTCAGGGTGTTCCTGGCTTGTTTCTCAAGCAAACACCAGTGTTTTGTTGAGAGACTATCCAAGGGCAGAGTACCGCCCTTTCCCTGGGGCCTCCAAGAATTTGTTAAAGCAAAGTAGCTAAAGTGGGAGGAATTTAGGATCTTGATAGTCAGTCCTGGTGATTATTAAAGATGCAGCAGGAAGTGGGATTCTCAGTAACCACAGGGCTCTTGTATATGCAATTGATCACAAAGGAAGATTTGTTTTGGTTCCTGAAGTTATCCTTTAGATAATTCAAGGAAGAGTGAATTTTTGGAATTAAACTTAAATAGGCAGTGACCTAATGAACTGAAGAGACTAAACAATGATTCTCCCCTGGGGACCCAAGAAGATAGGGCAGTAGTTGAATTCAGATTAGCTGAGCTGTTTTGCTGGTAGTCTCCCTTAAAACCATCATCATTAAAAATAAATATTGCCTTTGGTCACACTCTTATTCCAGTTTAGCAGCTTTTGACTGACTATTAATTTCAAGGTTTACTATGCTCTGGGCCGTATGGCTCTAGAATGAAAAGAAATCAGGAATTGACTGTAAGCCACTCTGCTGATAAATTCCTAACTTGTATTTCCATTCATTCTCACGTTGGATTGGTCTCATGACATTTTCAGATTCAGAGCTAAATTTAAAAAAATAAGGTATTCAGGAAATCCCTGTACAAAAACCATCCATCACACAGTGACACTTCCCTAGGTACACAGCAAAGCGTTATTTCAGGATTTGCTAGAAACAAGGAAAATGCTAACAAGGTGCAAATACCCTCTGAGACAAGCAGGTCAACCAAAAATACATCCTATTAGCCTGGCCTACTACCCTACATCTGAGGAAATGAAACAAAAAGGAAACATATACATCTTCCATGACAAAATGTTAAGCGGATTTTGGAGGGCCCCCATGCTCGGCAACTCTTTGGAGAAATGGGTAATTCTGATATTTATGGTTCTACTTTAAAGGAATTGATTAGAATAATTTGTTTGTTATTTTCTCCCCCCACCGCACAACACTTCCATTATCTCAGAAGAAAAATTAAATTTCCTACGACATTGAAGTTCTTTAATAACATGACTCTAAGTTACTTTTGTTCCCATGTTATACCGACCCCTGGAATCCAGTCACGTGGAATTGTCAATACACGGAGTTCCACATACACATGCCACGTGCCTTTGTTCCTGGGCTGTCCCAGTCAGGAATGTTCATGCTTCGAACTTGTCCCCACCAACATCATAGTCATTCTGCAAAATCTTATTTCAGTAGTCTCTCCTCCACGAAGCCTTCTCTGCTTCAACCACTCAGAATAAATTGTCCTTTCTTTTTATTCTCTTAGCACATTATTGGAATCTCTACTTAGCCTGTAAAAATGTATGTATATATATCTGGAGTCGTTACTGGTGGTATGCCAACTGTGGTTAACAAATCGATCTCATCTCCTCTGCCAAATTTGATCAACGTCTTTTGCCTGCCTAGATGTTATGTTGAGGATTCTGAAACTGTGTCCACCAGTGGGGGAAAATGTGATCAATTAATAATGTCTGCAAGGAACAAGGACAGTGGCGACACCCTTACCATAGATTTGCCATTTCTGCAACTGACTGAACTTTTCAAGTGTTAGGATTGTTTCTTATTTGATTTTTATACATTCTAAAATGTATTTTTTTTTACATTTAGTAGGTGCTTAATATATGTCCTTAATATGTGTCCTGTGCCATGGGCAGTGCTGGAGACTTAAGTTAGAAGTAAGGATGAATTATTGATGGGGGCGCCTGGGTGGCTCAGTCATTAAGCGTCTGCCTTCGGCTCAGGTCATGATCTCAGGGTCCTGGGATCGAGCCCTACTCCCCCTACTTGTGTTCCCTCTCTCGCTCTCTTTCTGTCAAATAAATAAAATCTTAAAAAAAAAAAGAAGTAAGGATGAATTATTGATGATTCAGGCTGTGATATGATAAAAAAAGGGTCCTAACAGAGACCAAGGATTTCCTGCCTGGAGGTTTTAGGGCACAGGTTTTAGGGCAAATTCTCTGTGTAGAATGCTTTATGTCCAGTGCTGTCAAATCAAGGTGATGCATTTAGTTACCTCTTGGTACTCTTCAGATCCAAGAGTCAATGATTTCTAGAGATTGTTGCTATTTTAGCACAGATGGGTAAAGAGTTTGTATTCCAAAAGTAAGTTCTAGAAGTTTTGCATATCATATCTTTCTTAGGTCAGATTCTTCTGATTGAATTTCTGATTTTCCCTTTGTAAGATTTTTATTATTTTCTTTTGTTAGTTGTGTTTGTTTTTACAGGGTAGGGTGGAAGGAAGGGAGAAAGGTATGAATCACCCCAGTTGTGGACCATTGCTTGCCCATAGTTGGGTCATTGATACTTCAAATTAGCTTCATGAGAATTTGTCTTTAGGACCTCAGTACTTCTTACCACATAATGGAACATACTCATAAATGATTTTCTTAAGCAGTAGTACCAAAGCTCCTGATATGCAGGACAAGAGAGAAAAACACTCAGCACAGCACTGCATAATTGTTTTCGATTTTTCTTTTTTTAAAAAGAAAATTTAGGGTTTAAGTTCAAAATGCTTTAGAATAGTATGTGGAATCTGTCAGATTATTAAGGTGATTTGGAAAATCAAAGTAGAGCTTTGTGAAGTATGTGGCACTACTCAGTGGCTGAATCCTGTGTTCAATCCATCTTTACCACCACTCCACTTTATGAGTTACTGGGTATGTGTTAATTAATGATGAAATGGCATTTTTATTGCATTAGACTGTTATTACTTGTAACTGTCTTCTTCAGGAAACTTACAGGGTGTTGACTAATTGCACAATTTGGGTATTTTTGTATTTCTTTGCAGTAATGTCTTCTAATGCCATTACAATCCACCACAATTCCCAACAGTACTCTGTTTTCTTGTGTTACCTTACTAATGTCCTAGATTGCTATTTAAAGCTGCATCTATGTATCATCTCCCAAGCATTTCTTGAGGTAGGCTATTTAAATTCCAAAGCTCATCTAATACTCTTTTCATCTCCTGCTCAGCACCCACCTCCCTGGTACATAGTAAATATTCTCATTGATCAGTCCATTCAGGAGCATGTTCGCATGGATGTATTGCCTATGCGTGAGTGTGAAATGATCATATCCCAGTTTGTGGAATCTGGGTAAGGTAGAATGTTTTAGATGTGTGAACACGCAAACTTCCATAAAACTGGGAAGAATTATACTATATGGATGTATTAAAACAGGACAGTGGAATACTGTTCTGTTGTGGGTTTAACGATGCCCCCCCTCAAAAAAGATGTGTTGAAGTCCTAAATTCCAGCACCTCAGAATGTGACTTTATTTGGAAATAGGATCCTTGCAAGATTTAAGGAATTTAAGGTGAAGTTATTAGGATGGGTCCTAATCCTATATGACTGGTGTCCTTATAAGAAGGTAAAATTGTGACCCAGACAGGCACAGAGGGAAGATGATGTGAAGACAGACAGGAAAGACCACCACGTGACTGGAGTGATGTATCTACAGGCCAAGGAATGCCAAAGATTGCTGGCAAACAGCACTAGCTGAAAGAGGCAAGGAAGGACCGCCCCCCCAACACACACACAGGTGTCAGAGATCACAGCCCTGCTGACAGCTTCGCTTCAGACTGCTAGCCTCCCAAACTGTGAGACAATAAATTTCTATCTTTTTTTAAAGATTTTATTTATTTATTTGACAGAGAGAGACACAGCGAGAGAGGGAACACAAGCAGGGGGAGTGGGAGAGGGAGAAGCAGGCTTCCCGCGGAGCAGGGAGTCTGATGCGGGGCTCGATCCCAGGACCCTGGGATCATGACCTGAGCCGAAGGCAGACACTTAATGACTGAGCCACACAGGTGCCCCTCTATTGTTTTAAGTCACTCAGTTTTTGATACTTTGTTCTAGCAGCTCATGGAAACTAATACAGATGTTAAATAAGGCTCTAGGCCTCTGGAAAATCCAACTGAGATAGAAAGAGATTTTCTGCTAAAGGGAGGGCAAGTGATGAAGTAAATTTCCTTTCTGCAGGCAATGTCATATAGGAGGAATGGCAAATCTAGTTCATCTCGTATGCAAAGTCAATTTACCAGTTGCTGCCAGGAGCAGCATTGGCTGCCAGAAGCACAGGTTGGGAAGAATTTCGGGTCTGTATCTGAACTTGGTGGGAAGAAGTGCAAGCATCTGTCAGCAGTAGCTGCACTGAATGCAGAGGAAGAAGCACGTTATTCTGGTAGCTTCCCGAAGCTAAGAAGGAGGAAGGAGATCCAGTGCGGGGCAGGCATGAGGATAAGAAGGGGGCAATAGAAATGAAATAAAATTTGATTGAAGCAAAAGGCAAAATGAATTCCTCGACACTCCCAGTTCCAGCCCTGGCAGTCAAATCCTGTGACATCCTGGGACGAGGGACATAGAAGACAAGATGCTCCCTAGATCTCCAAGCCAGTCCAGGAAAAAGAAACAGGCACTGTTTTTTTATGGAATGATGTCACCAGGGAAATCTCAGGGATGAAGCAGTCGACGCAATTAATTTGAAGAAATGTACATGTATTTGTTTTCTGGAAACTTCAACCTCTAAACATAACTTTGTGGCCAAGAATTGCGTATTTTTGTTTTGAATTTCAAATATTCATAGACGTCCTGGGGACAGAAGAGGGAAGACTTTTTTGCCATTATTGTCTGATTATCTGAGGACAGGGAAGCCATTAAATACCGTGCAGAATATGATATTTATGAACGTAAATTTTGTTGTCATAGCTGGCGCCATCTGAACTCTCCCAGGTCTCCCCGACTCTGGCAAAGCACTAGGGTCTCAGCAACAGCAAAATCTTAAAACCCACGGGCTCCTGTCCTTCCTGCCCACGTGGAGTCCTGGCCTCCCCTAAGCATCCCCCTGTTCTTTCTTGGAGTCCAAGGACTACCTCTCCCGCATGCTCACGGTCCAATCAGTCAGCGGCAGTGACGGGTGCTGTCGATTACATTCTTTCTTCTCGATCTGACTCACAATCCATGTCTCCACTGGGTTTTGCCTGCGGGCTGTCTCCACAAAGGGTTGCAGACCACCCATCATACTCTTCATCCCGCTGCTCCCCCAGATCAGGGCCCCTCCCCTTCCCAGCAGGTGCAAGTGTTCTTAAAGGGAGGTGCCTGTAGGTCTGGGTGACTTGAACCTACGTGGGCTGCATCACACTGAAACCTAAGTGCTTTACGTAGTGCACTCTGTTGCCAAGTCTTCTAGAATCCCAAGGAAGTGTGAGGTTTTCCTAATTGGTTCATTCTCTCACACAGTCCCAGGGAGCTTCTGTTATTTCTCATAAACTGAGAAACTATAGCATCTAACTCAGTAGTCTCCTTACTGCCACACCGGGGGATTCCTGGTGGGGAGGAGTGGCATCCACCTCAACCATTGTAGGGTGTTGCATTGTGCAGAATGAAAAAGGCGCCATCCGCAAAGTCATTTGAGTTGTAGTAAGGAAGAATATTGCCTGCTTTTGAAATCCTAGATAGAATAATCATTGATAATTAGAGGTGGTCAGATTAAATGTGCTTTGAGAAATGCAAAAAAAAAAACCAAAAAGTCTCCATTTCCTGGGCATTACATGGCTCTCATGAATGTCTTTTGCTTTTTCAGCTGTTAATCCAGAATCCTACAGCACTTTCTTTAAAAAAGAAAAAAAAAAGAAAAAGAAAGATTTGCTTACTTTAAATTGAGGTGGATTTCTCAGAGGAATTTATTTAGTGTTCTCTGACGACAGAAAGTCATTTGAAAATAAGTTCAGAACCAGACACCTAGCTATTTTTCCTCATGTCTGCTCAAGTTCCCATGTCTTGTTTTCAAAGTGATCAGTTACACTAAAATGTTTATCAGGATGTGCAATAGAAGCTATTAAATGTCATTTAAAGTGAGCTAATCCTCAGACATGTTGCAACCAATTGTCTTGAGAAACCTTTTGTCAAACTCCACTACCACCCTCCTTTCTAAATGAACTGCTATAAAATTTCCAAACAAATGTCTCCACCAGTTGCACTGGATTTTTAACGGAAATAAATTGGTGCCCTGATCCAGTCCGGTGGAGCCTAAAGGAGACTGGGAAAAGAAGATAGTGGGAAGAAAGAAACATGAGATAACCGCCCTTATGTCTATTTGTGTTTGTGTCAAATCTTGTATATTTAAAATACGTGTATGTACATATAGGTGTATTGGTAAGACTATAAACAGAAAAAAATGGACATCGGTAGATGATTATTTCTGATAGTTAAAGGTCAAGATGTGAACACACAGGCCTAATCTCTATGTGGTTGGTTAACTTGACTCTGTTTATAACCAGTATGTGCTATTGGTCCTGCTTCAAGTCGTGGGTGGATTCATGAAAGTCCAGGTGCACTGTTGCAAGCTTAACATTGAATTATTACAGATCATTTATTATAGTGTTATTCCTTATGTGTATCATGTATATATACTAGCATTACCCAATGATCAGCTGTTGTATTTCCCAGGAAATACTCTCCTAACCATGTCAGGATGAGGAGGTACATCAGAGTCTAAATAAAAAATAATACACAGGAAATTGCAAATACTTTTAAAACCTCCATTAAATGGTATCATTGAGGAATAAATTGTTTTAAAGGGGTAAATTTTGAGGAATGTTGTTTTGCTCCTTTAAACCCTCTCTTTGGTTTTTCTAAAATCAATTTTGGATGGAAGTATCTCCAAATATATTAGCTATTTCCCTGCCTTTGGAAATAGAATCTTCTGAATATAAAGCAACACTTTTTAAATAGTTTATTACTGGAATACTGTACCACTGAAACATCTTGGGACATGTATAATTTTTTCTTTTTTACTAGATTGTCTTAGATGGCTGCTCTCATTGAGGTTTTATGGCTGTTTTCACATTTTTACTGTTTCCCTCCAGGCTAATAGGTCCTATCCGTTATCAATATCAGTATTAATACCAACGCTAATACCAATAACCAAGTGTGTTAGAATTGCATGTGAAATAAGAGTAATAGATTCTCAACGAGAACTCCAAAGTGCTTAATATGATGAAGATTGATGAGCTTTGTGTCATCTAGTTTGACTACTGAAAAATCTTTCTGGTTTGTTCTCTTCTTGTTTTTTTTTTTACTCATCTACTTTGTCATAAGATGAGGATGCTGAGTGTTTGATTTACAAATAGTTGAGGGGCTATAATTTATTCATATCTCTCTGTACCTGCCAATATATATGTATATATTATTGATTCAGAGCTCTCCATTGATCTCTACCTGCTAACACACACACACGCATACATATACACACTACACATGCACACAGTACTGATGTTTTTTGTTGTTGTTTTGTCTTTTAAAATTTTTTTTTAAGATTTTATTTATTTATTTGAGAGAGAGAAAGAGCATGAATGGGAGGGGGGCAGAGGGAGAAGCAGACTCCCTGCTCAGCAGGGAGCCGAGGCTGGGCTCCATCCCAGAACCCTGAGAACATGACCTGAACCAAAGGCAAATGCTTAAGTGACTGAGTCACCCAGGTGCCCCAAGTGATAGCATTTTTAATTTCTATAGTTACAAAGTTTCTGCAGGGTTAATATTGTTAAATTAATTAAAGGAGGCTTTTAGACAAAGATGGTTTTAATGCCTAGGTAAGCAAACTCAAATCTAAGCTTAACATGCCTCTAGGTTAAGAAATTGAAACCTAAGAACAACCAATCACAAACCGCCAACTGGGCTTTCTCAAATAACGCAACCCTTTAAGTTTTCACCAATCAAATAATTTCCTTGCTCTGCTTCTCCCTCTTCTCTATAAAAATCTTGTCCCAGGCTCCCTGTCACAGAGTGCTCCTAACCACTTCCGGTATGGTGTTGTCCAATTTGAACTGGTTTTTGCTCAAGCAAACTCTTAAAATTTTTACCATGCCTCAGTTTATCTTTTGACAACATCATTTCAAAGGTTAACAAGCAAAGGTATAACTGAAAAGCCTAATAAAGCATCCAAAGTGCTTGCCACATCTACCTATAAGAAATCTGATTTTGATGATTAAGCAACACCAGTGCATGCTTCCTGCTCTGAATCTTAGACTCAGGGTCTACCCAAAGCTTTGTTGCAAAAGGGCATCTGCCCATAAGGTGCACTCACCTAGCAGTCGGGATCCTTAAATATGAAAGGGAATGTGACTTGTGAAAGTAGAGTCCTTAGAGTTGTCATTGTGTTGTAGGAAATTTGCAGTGTAATCCCAAGAGGAGTATCTGGCATGTAGAATCAAAGTAAATTTTTCCACTTCTATAGCATTCAAGATCTCAACATTTAAGGTGCAACTGGGTGGCTCAATCACTTGGGCTTTAGCTTCTTTTTTTTTTTTTTTTTTAGATTTTATTTATTCATTTGAGAGAGAGAGTACACAAGCAGGGAAGAGGGGCAGAGGGAGAGAGAGAAGCAGGCTCCCCCTGAGCAGGGAGCCCAATGTGGGGCTCGATCCCAGGACCCTGAGATCATGACCTGAGCTGAAGGCAGTCGCTTAACCGACTGAGCCACCCAGGCGTCGCTGGGTATTAGACTCTTGATTTTGGCTCAGGTCATGATATCAGGGTCGTGAGATCGAGTCCCATGTCAGCTCCACGCTGGATGTGGAGACTGCTTAAGATTCTCTCTTCCTCTCTGTCTGCCCCTTCCCACACACCTACTCCCTCAACCATGCAAAATCTATCTTTAAAAAAAAAATCTTAACATTTAAGATCTCTCTCTCAGACATGAATATTTATCAATCCACTCCCTAGGCAGATATTTATTAAGCTCTTCCTATGTACCAGGCAGTCCACCAGGCATGCTGAACAACAGGTGAATATCAATATGAGGGCTCAAATCTTCCTTCCAAATGAAAGTATTTATTCCACAGTGTTTACACCTCAGTTTTGTTTATTTTTTTAGAAATGATTTCAAAATGGGGGTCAATTCTCTCCTTTCCACAGTCCTCACTTTTGCTATCTGCAAACAAAGTACACTTCAACTATTCACCCCCTGGGCTTGACTGTGGAATATTGTGGGGGAAGAGAGGCATACATGTTCAGCAGGTGCATGAGGTCTGCTCCCAGCGAACTGCTTACTTTGCCAGATGAAATTTTAAAGGCAATGCAAGAGCTCTTTTAAATAAAGCAGTCAAAGTTACTTTTGCCGAATCTGAGAGAATGCTGCCATTTAGTAAGACAAATCGTCTTTTAAAAGGAATAAGATAACGTGCATCACAGAGATGCATGTGAACAATTCCGTATCCGAACCCATGGAAGGAACTTAATAAAGCCCAGAGATCGGGTACTCCGACCTGCGGGGAGCATGCTAAATAGAAGCATTAACTTCAGGAGTTATCTTCCTTTCAGGAGTATTTTTTTTGGTAAATAGCACAAAAAAGCCATATATATGATAATAATCTCAGCACATGAGTGTCTCTGGGCCAAACAGAAATAGTAATCCCGGAGTTGAAATGCCTGCTGGGCCACGGATGACAATACCGCCATCTGATGCAGAAGGAATGCTCAGCATTTAGGGGATTTTTCACTGTGACATCTTCTGCACCCCATTCCTTTCTCCCTGCAGAAGAATGAGCAAGCACCTGGCAGCAGGGACTAAAATGCACAGGAGAGAGTGGGGGGAGGATTCACAAAAGACCCGGTAGCATATGTGATGGGTAACACCTATGCATCATAGGATCTGGTGAAGAAGAAAAGAGGCAGAAAAGAGGCCAGAATAACTTAGGGCATTTCCTCACTTTCCTTCATATAGACCATGCAGAGATTTATAAGCGCACTAGGCACATAATCACATTGTAAATTAAAAAAAAAAAGTTTTGGAAAATACAGACTGTAATACCCAGATGCCATTGTACAGAACTATGCACACAAACACATAGGCATGCCATACATAATATTTCACTTGTGTCTTGAAAATCTTATACTGGGGAGAATTGCAACACAGTGACCCTTTGCACAACCAGATCTTTCCTGGTTGGCTGTTGCGGCTCAAGCTTTCACTGCACTTATTTGTTTCTACCATTAGAAGTCTGACATGGGGGAGAGGTTTCTCTTCCAGTCTTGCAGATCCTTTAGCTGAGATCCTGATCTCTCCTCCAAGGCACCTCTTCCCTGATTTCTCCAGTGGTACCTTCTGCTGCAGTTTTTTTCTCCCTCTCTCTCATATTTATTTCTTTCCTTAAACATTTCTTGAATCATTGCAGACTCTACAAGACAGATATCCCATCTAGTATTTCCCTTCACTCTGTGATACAGTGTTTCACCTACATTAATACATTCTACCACTTATTGAACCTGATTACCGATATAGAAACTCCTAAGAGTAAGGACCTGGTCTGTATGCTTCACCTGAGTGGCCCCAATGCTTAGAACAATGCCTATAGCATCATCAAGAGCATCAAGATCTGTGTACTTAACCTACAAGACTGCAGATCCTCATAGCCGGGTGGTTATTCTTAGAGTTGAATTTTTAACTTCATTTAACATAAGAGGGACCTGGGATTCAGAGACATCAACCACTTTGCACAAGATCACACAGCTGGCAAGGACAGAACTGAAGTTCAGACCCATATCTATTTGACTTTAAAAGATATTTTGTTTCTACTACAGTGTATTTATTCAAAGAAATAAAGGGCATTTATGGCCATATAAAACATTTTATGCAAATACAAATGTTAAATTGACCTGTTCTGAATGAAAGGCAAAGGGAACTTTATTGATCGATTGCCGAGGTGTCATACCCAGTATTGAGGCCTGTTACCTGTATTATCTCCTTCGCTCAATGTCAGGTCTTTACTAACCAGGCTTTGAATATCTGCAAAGCTCGGTTGCTCATGTAGGACAGCAGTCCTTGACCTTACTCTCATTGGCAGTGGGAACAAGTTGTCAGTTTATGATGCATGGTTTAACACATCACTTATAAGGAATAAATGGTTTCCAAGTAACTTGTTTACCCTCAGCTTCAGAAGATATAGGTATTTCTAAGTAAATGTGTGTGTGTGTTTAACTGCTAGCCTACAGTCTCCTTGCTCTGCTTTCCCCATGGGCTACCTCCCCAACCTTTTAGCATCATCACCAATTCTAAGGCTCCTTGCTTGCGTCTCCTCTTTTCTTTCAGGCTCCCCTACAATTGTCATTGAAATGGGAAAAAAGAAAAGGAGATCAATCAAAGGCTAGATGTGTTAAGTTCCTGCTGTCCAAACTCCCAGAGCTAAAGTCCTTAGGAGAGCAGCGTAAGTGACATTTATTTTAATTTCTTCAGATATCGACTCAAATTGACTACTGCTCTTAGCGAGTGAGGGGAAATTTTGCATATTCTCCTCGCTCTAGGGTTTTTAAGGAGAGAGAAGGGTGCCACTGGTTCCAACTTCAAGATACTGGGACCATCAAAACCTTACCTCAAAGTCTTTCTATATCCCAAATGACAAAAAAGCAACTTCGTTAAGAACATGCTTATTTCATGGGGCGCCTGGGTGGCTCAGTTGGTTAAGCGACTGCCTTTGGCTCAGGTCATGATCCTGGAGTCCCGGGATCGAGTCCCGCATCGGGCTCCCTGCTCAGCAGGGAGTCTGCTTCTCCCTCTGACCCTCTTCCCTCTCGTGCTCTCTATCTCTCATTCTCTCTCTCTCAAATAAATAAATAAAATCTTAAAAAAAAAAAAAGAACATGCTTATTTCAGATAGCACATGAAGGGGAAGTAAGTCAAATTGTGACCCAGAAGATATATATAATTATGTGCTAGATGTACATTGTGCCTTATGGTACATTTAAATTTCTTAAATAATCAGTAATTACAGGGTATTCATGTTGATTTTTTTGCAAAATTTAGAAAAAAAATACCTTTACTATTTAATTACACTTATTAAAATTGTTTTATTATTTAAAATAATTTTTAAGACTTGAAATTACACACTTTCCTTTAAACGGATCATCGGTAATTTTTGACATTGGGCCATTGGTCAAGGTCACACAGTCTCCTACTTGCAATCTTGTTATTACAAGAAAATATGACACAGTTCTTATAATCTATTTTTCTTAGTAACATGGGCAAAAGTTCAAGATTTTCTATGTAGTATGTAATACTGAGAGAAGACATGAAATTATGCTTTAAATAATTAAGTTAACTATACCTGAATAATGCAAATTAACCATCTGGTTACTTTCAGAAAATTTTCAATTAAAATTTTAAGGGTAGAGCACTGGATAAGCAGCACTTTTCATAGGCAAATATAGTTTTTTCTCATTGTTATTTTACAAACATATTTTTATTTGTTTCATTTATATATGTCTCTTATTAAGTAGCAAAAATACAGTGTTGTGTGGTTATCATAGAATAAAACTCCTTTTTTCCAATGGCATAAAAATAACCACTCATGATTGCTTTATAAAACTAAAGTAGATAGTCAATATAATAACAAGCGGTTCTAAAGAGTACTTTTTTATTTTTAAAATAAAGGTGCAAGAAGCCCTCAGGCAACTGAAATAAGCTGCTTAATTAAGTGATAATATCAGCAGAAAAGAACATTGTCAGCGCCTAACGATTCCCACAAGAGATACACCAAATAAAGCAGGATACTTATCAAAATGAATTTTAGTGTAAAATTGAAATGTTTGCCGCACTCCTTCCCAGCCAACTCTATGTAATTCTTTAAACCGAGTACTTATTTAAAAAAAAGTTTTTTAAATATTGTATTTATTTATTTGACAGAGGAAGAATGAGAGGGAGCATAAGCAGAGGCAGAGGGAGAAGCAGGCTTCCCGCGGAGCAGGGAGCCCGATGCGGGGCTCGATCCCAGGACCCCGGGATCACGACCTGAGCCGAAGGCAGACGCTTAACCAACGGAGCCACCCAAGTGACCCCAGAGTACTTATTTTACTTATTTTTAAAACTATCAGTTCTAGTCTCCCTTTTTATAAAACGATATTTGTTTATTTATTTATTTGAGTGAAAGAGTGGGAGACAGCACGAGTGGGGGGAGGGGCAGAGGTAGAAGCAGACTCCATGCTGAACGGGGAGCCTGACGCCGGGCTCAGTCCCAGGACCCTGGGATTATGACCAGAGCCAAAGGCAAACGCTTAACCGATTGAACCACCTAGTCACCCCTCTAGTCTCCTTTTCTGACAGATGAATGGTTACAGTAAACACTGAAATACAAAACTGTTTGACGAACATTTCTACCCAAGCATGATAGAAATTTGATTTTAATCTAGTCATCAGCATCTTAAGAATTATTCTTATTTTCCTAGTGATATAATAAAAGAGAAAATCTTGATATCTGATGCTCAATTTATATATATTGTGCTCTTCTCTTTGCAACTGGAAGTGTACAGAGTGGAGAAACTCTGAAGACCCACCTGCTTTGATCTTAGTGGTCTCCCAGAACTTAGCAAGTTCAAGGTTGTAGCTTCTCCTACCACTCTAGTGCAAATATTGTAGGGGCATGCTCTTAAGTTTTAGTAGGATGATGTCGCTCTACAGCAAGCCAGAAAAAGAAGCAAGCTCCACAGTGGTCTAATGGAAAGAACATTGGGCCTTGGAGTCAGAGCCCCATCTGACAACATATTAAATATCTGACCTTGACTGTGTTACTTAATTTCTCCAAATCTCAGCTTCCTTATCTCATATCTTGAAGGGTCGTGAAAATTAAAAGAAGTAAGTATATATATATTTGAAAGATTTTATTTATTTGGGGGAGAGAGAGAGTGTGCACAAGCTGGGGGAGGGGCAGAGGGAGAAAGAGAAGCACATTCCCCGCTGAGCAGGGAGCTCAGTTCCAGGACCTGGAGATCACGACCTGAGCCGAAGGCAGATGCTTAACTGACTGAGCCACCCAGGGGCCCTGAAAGAAGTAAGTATATTTAAAGAGCTTACTGCAGTGCCTACTATGCAATAAATGGGAAAGTGACAAAGTTAATTCATATCATATTTCTCACTGCAACTCACTCTCATGTAGCCAGGGTACCCTAGTGGCCCCAAGTTCCTGTCTGAACACGGCTGAGAGACAGACCATGTCACCCACTAAGTCAGTTCCGCTGCTGAGTCTGCAGAGTTATTTTCTTACCAGCTCAATGCAACAAGCATTTATTAAATGCTTCCTTCATGCCTAACACTCTTCTGTAAAGCATTGATAACACCTCTGGAAATTAAATACAAAAGTAAAAAGAAATGGTCACTACTTTAGGTGACACATAAGTTTGGGGTAGAGGGTACAAACATTTGTACTTTATTTATTTATTTTTTGCAGAGATGGTGAAAAGTGTGCTGATATAGAAAATATGGGTATGCGGGGAGCCTAGGTGGCTCAGTTGGTTAAACGACTGACTCTTGATTTCAGCTCAGGTCATGATCTCAGGGTCATGATATGGGAGCCCCACGTAGGGCTCTGTACTCAGTGGGGAGTCCGATTGAGATTCTCTCACTCTCCTTCTTCCTCTTTCTCTCTGCCCCTCCCCACACTCGTGCTCTCTCTCTCAAATAGGTAAATACATCTTAAAAAAAAAGAATAGAAAATATCGGTACGGGTATAGAAAATCCATGCCTAAATTACCAATTAATACATAGGACTTCACTTGGAGCTGTATTATATAGTAGCCCCAGAAATTTCCCTTGCTGTGAAGCTTTGATGCTTCTCTATGTGGATGAGGAAGCAGGTCCAATGAGAGGTGTGGAGAAGGTCTCTTCCATGTTCAAGTGTCTGGACGTCTGCTTCTACAAGGGACTCCCTGGACATAGGCTCCACCAGCTTCTTTCTCATGGATGAAAGCCTTTTCTCTGTTATGTTTAGGTTATGAGCATGATGGAGCAAGTTAATGGAATGAACACCCAGTGTTTAAAGAAAACAGATGAAACATGCCAAAATATTGGCTTCACTGAAATCAGACGTTCTGCATTTTTAGAGAAATTTCTATAAAGATCTCTACAATGCATTCTTGAAGGAATTAACATCAAAAGAGAACAGAGTATAAATGTCTGAAAATAATTTTTAGTTAGTGAGATATAATAACTGGATCTCCATGAAGTCTCTTATGGGACACCCACATAAAAATTCTGCTCGTGATTTCTCATCAATATGTAACTCCTTTGCTTCGGAGTTGGGAGTGATCTCTGGTGACTGAGATATATATATATATATGGTCCATGATCCTTTGTTCTTGCTTTGTAGCACTATTACACCTACATTTCTGCCTTCTTGCCACGGACCTTTAATTTTTCCTCTTGCACAGCCTAACCTCACCACATCTCACTCAGGTGGGCACATGGAATATAACCAGCTGGTCTTCGTTCATTTTAATTTAATGAGATATGTATCCGGTGATACAGATGGAATCTCTGTCCATTAAATGTGCACATTTTGATGTGTTTGTGACCAGTATTCTGCTTCTATAAACTGCATCAGACACTGGAATCAGGTTGGGAGGCTGAAGCCAGAGGAAACAAGGGTTATCTTGGTAGAGGGCTAGTGCATAGGACCCATGGAGTACTGAGAATGGGCAGCCTACCACAGAAGTGCCCTGACTACTCTATTTGTTGGCATGGTACAAGCCTAACCCTTCCTGAATCTCACTAAGGACTCCATGTGGAGTAGAGGGGATTATGGATATCCTGTTCCACTTCCCACTGACTGGCTCTAATAGAAGGGGTAATGGCTTGCTGGCACCCAGGGGTACATTCACAGCAGCTATGATGGGGTGAGTGTCAGAACAAGGACTGACACCATTCCTTGGCCACAGGTGCAACTTTGATCCATCCCCAGCCAGACAGTCCTATAACATTTTGAAGAGAATATTTAGGACTGTCTCTCTAGTCTTCTTGTTTGTGTCTTACAGTTCCTGGTTTTTCATCACAAGTTCTGAAGTTGTGAGATCGAACCTTTGCATGGTTAGAATCCGGGCCCTACCGCTTGCCTGCCATGTGACTCAAATCTCTCTAAGGCTCTGTTTCTGCATTTGTGAAATAGGAATCATAATAGTTCCTTTCTCATGGGGTTGTATTAGATTGCATATATGAAGCATGTTAGAATAACTGGCATGTAATAAATGCAAGTGAATGTTAGGTAGCTGTCACCATCATTGTTATTATCAGCAACAACAGCCTTAGAATCATTCAAATCCCTACCATCTTTGGAAGACCGTGGTTCCCAGAGACCCCAGAGACTGGAGATGCAGGTAGGGCATACAAAACATGGCCAAACTACCTAGGATGACCAATACTGGCATTGATGCTATTCTGTCCCATGTTAGGGCTTGTGGCTATTTTTAACCATACTTAGGGGAACAAAATCCACAACCACTTCCAGGCTAGTTAGCAAAGTTATTTTGTAGTGTCTGTGTTTTGTGACTGCTTCTGTACTCAACGATTTTGATTCGCAATCATTTCTGAACGCAGTCCAACAAAAATGCATCAAAAACATGACACAACAAGAGAAAACAAAAGGCCTTCTATTTTAATGAAATTTTACCTAACTAGTAAATTTACAGAACACAATTTAACTTGTTATAAAACACTAATTTCAGTATTTTCCACTGCAAGTTGTCTTTTTCTATTTTATCTTTAGGGAACTCTAAAGTACTGTCTTTAACTACCTAGACAAAGAATATTTTGATGGACAGCAGGGGTCATGATCTTACATAGAAACCAAAAAAAAGAAAGGGTTGGTAAGGTAGAAAAAGAAGGAATTGGGTATCAGACACTATGGTGAGCAGACTCTAGGGTGGACCCATGATTCTTTTCTTCTTGTTTTTACACCCTTGTGGGATCCCTTCCTCTTGAGTGTGGGCAGGAAATGTGACTTGCTTTTACTCAATAAAAGAAAGCCAGGGTGATGGGATGTCACTTCTATGATTATGCAACATAAGGAGACTCTCCCCCTTGCTGGTTTGATAAAGCAAGTGACCTTATTTGGGTGGCCCACGTGGCCTCTAGGAACTGAGCATCCTCTACCTCACAGTCAGTAAAAATCCAAGTTCTTCAGCCTTACAGCTACAAGGAGCTGCATTCTGCCAAAAGTCACATGAGCTTAGAAATGGATTCTTCCTCAGTTGGGCCTACAGATGAGACTGCAGCCCTGGTCAGCCCCTTGACTGCAGCTTTATGAGACCCAGCGAAGCTGTGCCTAAACTCCTGATTGCAGAATCTGTGAGATAATAAATGTGTATTGCTTTAAGCCACTAAGTAATATTGTTATGCAGCTCCAAATAACTTAAACAGATATCTATTATTGTCAGTCACTGGATTGTTACTTTCACATATATAGCTCTAGACTACTCACAATAATTCTGTGAAGAAGGCCTTTATCCCCATTTTTATAGGGAAAAAGCTGATGCTTGGGGTTGTTAAGTTACTTGCCCAGGACCATTCAGCAACTTTGAGGTAGGGTTGTAATTCACAGAATGAGATTTTTATGGTTTGTCTCATCTCTTAATTTGGTCCAGCTGTACTAAGTTGAATAAATGATGTTTCTTGCTTATCTTTTATGTTTCATAAGTAGAATGAAAAAGATTTTAAATATCTGCTCCTTTTATTCATCACATTAGGAACTAATTGGACTGATGAGATAACGCCGTTTAGAAACTTCTGGCTCCCTGGAGAAGCTTGTGAACACAGTTAATATTTGAAATAATTTTAAATATTTCAAATTATAAGTGAATTACTCAGGAGGTGCTTGGTTTCTTAGAACAATTCTTTCTTCTCTGAAACTAAAAGACAGTGATTTTCAAAGTCTGTAATTTAGACTCTAGCAATATTACATAAGAAGTATTTCAACTATCATTTCTAGGGTGGACACCAAAGCTGAATGAGTGTCTCTTTGGGATACAAGGTATCTTTTTGATCATTCTTGATTGCATTTGTCCTGGAAATTTTGCAAAGATGATAATGGCTTGATTAGTATTTGAGGATGCCTCTTCACCTTTCAGTTCACTAAGTATTGCGGGAGATGTTTCACTTTTATATTCAACCTAAAATCCTTCCTGCTGGACCAATGTTACTGGCTCCCAGAAAAGGGATAGATGAAAGAGATAAAATCCTGACAATTCAAGTTTGAGAGAAATCAGGATTTTGACTTTGCTTTTATAAATTCACTAAACTGTGCTACCAAAAAATTCAGATACAGTGCTTGGTCAGTAGAAAAAAAGAGTAACTTTATGGGGCGCATGCTTGGATTAGTTGGATAAGCGACCTAGTCTTGATTTGGGCTTAGGTCATGATCTTAGGGTCATGAGATTGAGGCCCATGTCAGGCTCTGTGCTGGGCATGGGGTCTGCTTAAGATTCTCTCTTTCCTTCTCCCTTTGCCCCTGCCCCTGCTGCTGGTGTACTCTCTTTCTACAAAAAAAAAAAAAAAAAAAAAAAAAAAGAGTACCTTTTCCCATCATGTATGCTGAAATTGAAACTGAAAAAAGAAACAGAGTTGGCAGGTGAGAGAAAGAGAAAGACAGGAGTTAAAAATCAGAGCCAGGGAACTAATATTACCTTAATATTTTAAGTTGCTGTGGGCCTATTTTCAGATGCCTTTAGAAGTCAGGTGAGGTTGATGGCTTCCTGGTAAGTTCCAGAAAGTAATTCAAACTGAAACAAAGGCGCTGGTGCTTAATTCACCAGCACTAAGACCATGTCACTTTTGTGGTATTATAAAAAACCATTATTTAAAAAAATAGAATTTTATAAAGAAACAATGTAGACACACTAATGATTTAAAATCTTCTTGTCTCAAAGGAATTGAAAACTTTCTTAATCTGGATATTTCCACCAAAAGGGTACTAAGCCTGGGTTATGTTACTTCTCCCTGTTGTCTTGTCAGCAGGATAGAAACAGTAATATCTGTTTTACTTTACGTGAAACTATGGTAAAAAATACACCACTATGTAAGATATAGTACATTACTATTCAATCTGTCCCTCCTCATATACTTTCTTCTTTGAAATATCTTCCACAAGGGATACCAAAAAATATATATACCATTAGTTGGTGGGAGAGATTGTTTCATGTGTGTAGCCTTTTGAAGCTTTTGAATTTTGAATGATAAAAATGTACTGAAAAACAAGTAAAATTAAGGCCAATAAACAAATGTTTAAAAATGTTTCATTGATTTGGCCTGGCACACTGCACAAGTGGCCTCTTGGATAAAGGATTCGACTAGGGAGCACTCCATTCCTCCCCTATGCTACACTCTGTCTCACACTCTGACACAGGCATCTCCAGAAGTGTCTCATCTTCCTCTGCCCAGATGCCTGGGATTGGCTGGAAAGGAAGAAACACCTTCATAACTCCATGTACCCCACCTGACTCCTCACTCATCCGACAGGCATACTTACTTCAGGCTTGCCCTTACTCTCAGAACACCTTCTTATTACAGAGGTCTAGTCTGTCCACAGTTCTCTCCCTCTGGATTTGCCCAGCTACCCCTCCCCCCATTGCCCTGTCACATCCCATCTGGGCCCGTTTCCCGTCATCCTCAAAGCTCTTCATCTACTCTCCTCTTCTTTTCTGAATTCCCCTCTTTGCTAAGTAGTTGTGAGGCAAAAGCAAAAAAAAAAAAATCACTTTTCTGGGATCAAACATTCATCTTTGGGAAGGGGGTATTTGAAAATATGCAGATGCTTCCTGTTGTCCTAGCAAAAACAAGTCATCATCAGGAGTTTGAGTCAATCTATTTGCCTAAAAGGAGGAAAGCTTTATGGTGTTCTGACCCATTCTGAAGGCAGTATGAACAGAACTATTTACTAGGATATATACATTCAGACTTTTGTTTTTCTAATCTCATTCCCTTATGGCTTGACCATCACATTCCCAAAATAAGGATAAACCATTTTAGTATTACATTTTGTTTGAATTACTAATATTTTTTTCCCATCCACTGCCACAGTTATCTGGACTTATGTGTGCTCTGACCATATTTGAATCTGTGTGAATTTCTTTCTGAAACAGATATGTTTTACATTTGGTTTATTCTTGGGTGCTTAATTTATGGATAGCTGTGTGCAATTTAAAGGTGTAAGCTACATGAAGATGCCCTGCATCCTCTATTTTAACTTCTTCTGGGTTAATACCACCATTTCTCTCCACTAATTTAAACCCACTTAACTCTGCCCAATCTGTGGAAATTTCAGTTTCTAGAACCAGACTTCACTGGCTCAGGTCTCTCTAAGGAACAAAGTTGAGACATTTCTACTATTTATGGACCTCTTATGCCATTCAGATTCTAGAGTTGATGAAACTAAATTATTTCAGTCAAAGGGAAATATTTTTATACTTTTCTAAAGTCTTTAAAAAATAGCTATCAAAAAAATTATTATTGGGCACTCACTATGTGCTGGGCACTGTTCTAGTGTTACATCAATGGAAAACAATAGGCTAAATCTCTTCCAACATTTTTGGGTGGGTGGGAATAAAGTCAGTAAACAAGTGGACACACATTCCAATAATATGATTTCAGATAATGGGCAATGCTATGATGGGGCTAAAGCAGGATGACGAGATGGAGAGCGATTGGAGGACAAGTCAGGATGAGGGTTCAGGAAAGCTCTCCAAGGGAGGCAACAACCAAACTACGAATCACAAGAAGGACCCAGCCTTGGGCATCCATTTTGATGATCGACTGGGGAAGACTATTCCAGATGAAGGCAGCCATTAGTTCAAAAGCCCTAAGGTGGGAATGAGCTTGGTGTGTGTGAGGAGCAGAAAAAAAGCCAGAGCAACAGAGCGTGGTGAATAAGGGCAGGAGAGGGATGACAGGGAAGCAGAGACCAGACCGTGTGGAGTTTTCTAAGGCAGGCTAAGGGGTTGAGATTTTATTCCAAGTTCCGAAGAGGCCATTAGAGGATTTACACTTAGAAGTGCTCACTCTGCCTATCATGTGGAGAATAGACTGTGTGTGAAGTGGTGTGTGCACGTGTGCGAGAGGGACAAGCAGGAGACCAGTAAATAATTCAGGTGAGAAGATGGTGTTTTCAAACATGATGGCAATGGTGAGGATGGACAGAAGGACAGATTCAGATTATGGTACAGAGGTTTCTAGAGCACTGATTATCTAGTATATTAAAAGATAACTTAGATGTGCCCAGCTTTTACACAGAAACAAATAGCATGTGGATCATAGCATTTTTGAGGTAGAAGGGACCTCAGAAGCCACTTAACAGATGAGAAGACAGGGAGCTGGCATAGGTAAATAACTTCATTGAGAACAAACAATTAACAGGCTCCAGAACTACATCTCTTCATATTTTGTCTTCCTCACCATATTCAGGCTCACTGCTAATCTGGAATTTTCCCTTGGGATCACACTATAGTTGATTATCTAAAACTACAGGTTACTTAAGGAGAATCTCAGAAAGACTATACATTAAGCACCTCATATTTTCTAAGACTTTAATTGGTTGTGATGGAAAAGAGGTCAAGTATCCTGCCTCAGAGAAGGTACTTTGGCATTTAGCATAGACAGAGATTTACCAACCTTCTATATGCCCCTGTATTTCTATATTCCTGACAACACAAGGGGAACAAATGATGAGGGGTATGGGAGGTAGGGTTCTCTTCCTGGTAATAGTCTAAAGATCTGAAACCAAGTTATCTCATGAGGCAGAAAACTTTGAAACAAGCAATATGGTAAATGAAATCTTAAGTGTTACACTAAATTTAATACAAGCATTTCAATTTTGCTTGTTTTGAGAGTTCATCAACTTTCATATGATAAATTCTTGACTCCCTAAAGCATTTATTTGCTTCCAGTGACCAGGGCCAGATTGAAAAAGTCCAGAAGTGCTTCCTGTTGACAAGAGATAAATTGTTTAACTATTCAAGGCATGCTACAGCCATGAATTATTTTTTAATATTTACTGTTCTACATCCATAACTGGACTATGACGGACTTTCTTTACGTTCATGCCAGAATGTGAAAAATGTGTTGACCTGGCAACAAACCCATTACTCCAAAACTAAACATATATGAGCATACAATTCAATTATAGATTATACAGTGTGGATTCTGTTTCAGACTCCTAGTTAAAATGAAGGGTTATTTCTAACTGCTCTTTCTTTAACAAATATTGTATCCCAGAACTTCAAAGTGCTTTCTTCAAGGCATGTGAGGAGAAAGGCCTTACGTTTTATCACGTTTCTGACAGAAATGAGCATCACCCTAGTCTGCTGACTCATTCACTTTTTCGAGGTATGTTGTTTCCTTGAACAAAGAGAGTGTCTAGATTACATGGTCTTAGATCCCTTCTCCAAAACCAAAAGACAGCGGCTATTTTAAGAAATCATTAAAATTGTGTGTGCCACAAATGACCAAGACCATATTCAAGAGAAACAAGTTTTGCAACTCTTGGACTTTACCTTGTCTTTTCCTCCAAATACCTAAAGAGATTTGCATATGTTGAATCAACCTTGTATCCCAGGGATGGATCCCATTTGACTACAGTGAATGATCTTTAAATGTGCTGTTGAATTTGGTTTGCTAGTAGTTTCTTGAGAAATTTTGCATCTATATTTATCAGGGATATTGGCCTATAGTTTTCTTTTCTTGTAGTGTCTTTATCAGGCTTTGATATCAGGGTAAAGCTGGTCTCATAAAATTAGTTTGAGAGTGTGGTCTCCTCTTTAATTTTTTTGGAAGAGTTTGAGAAGGATTGGTGTTAATTCTTCAAATGTTTGGTAGAATTCACCAGTGAAACTGTCCTGGGCTTTACTTGGTTGGGAGGTTTTGCCTACAGATTCAATCTCCTTACTCATTATTAGTCTGTTCAGATTTTCTATTTTTTTTTTCATGATTCAGTCTTGGTAGGTTGTATATTTCTAGGAATTTACCTGTTTCTTCTAGGTTGTTCAATTTGCCAACAGGATTAAATAAAATTACTGTATGAGCTAAACACTGATGGTTCTAAATCATATCATAGTTGTCATTCTTGTCATGTCTGCCAAGGAATGTAACAGAACATAGAATAACTCCAGACTGGCCAAAGTCTCCTCTTAAAGAGGCAAGAAACACTTCAAAGTAAGCACACCTTATATGTCCAATGTGAATTTAAACAAGGAGATGGACATCTATCTGATCCATTCTTTATGTCTGTGAATCCAGTATCAATTACTTAGTTATGAAATGATAGATAAAATTTCCTCCTATTTTAAGGATGTCATCCCTTGCTCTAGGTCACCAAAGTGCAAAGCACAATAAATACCTGACGTCCTGAGTGAGGGGTACTTTTCTGGATAATTTTCCTCATTTTGGTACCATGACACTCCCTATTTCTGGACAAACCTTATGTCTATAAACTATAAATAAAATATCCCCAAGCATTCACACGGCTTTAAAAAATGCACCATGATTTAATGGGTATTTATTTATTTGCTCATTTATCTAGTCATTTAGTGGATATTTGTTAAGTGCCTACTACATGTTAGGTAATGGGTTTTTAATCAGGAAACATGAAGGTATTTTAACATTATTTTCTTTTTCTGGGGGAAACTGAAAAATCAGAGTTCTTTCATAATTTCATATGTTCGGGTTTGCATAATTCAACATTTTAAAATGTTAATGTCTTAGACGAAGTGAGTCTTCATTTATCATATGCTATCACTAGCTGATAATAGACTGGTGGTCTAAACTCCATGTGCTTTGGTTCTCTCTCTTTCTTTCTCTGTCTATCAATTCATCATTTTTATTTACATGTTCAATATAGACATTATCAATGTGAGCTTTAACTATGTTGATTCCATAAAGCAGAGATTTAAAGAAACAAATACCTTACTATCAATGCCTTCTTTCACAGATTCTTTTATTCTAAGACTTGAATCCTATTTTGAGGGCAATCAATGAAGAGAATAGAGTAAGATTCTGGGAAGTTGGGTCAGCTGGGTCTCCAATCTGAGTAGAGGTTTTAGTTCATTTTTGGTTTTTAGACTCAGTTATGAACTGAATAAATGGTGTGTCTTAGGTCAGGGGAACTAAAGACACCTTTAATTTTCTTTTATAATCTTCTATGTCACTTATCTATTCCACTCATAAAACTGGAGCTCAATTCAAGATCACATCTGGGCCATTTTAAGGAGTCTCAACACCTTATACTCATTCCACCATTACTCTTTTCCCCAAGCCATTCACCCTGGTTTGCAGATCAATTTTTCTCAACTATACCTACTCAAATGCTTTCAAATGAACTCCTCATCTCCTCCTAAATCAAGTACAAAACTCCTTGGTCTTGTACTTAAGGCTACAATGTGTTCCCAAAACTCTTCTATTAAACCTTCTAAGAGTCCCTCAGGGCTGTATTAGGCTAAGATACAACTTCATGTAAATAGTTCTTTTCACTACTAGAAAGAACTTTCCTTTAGCCTCAAAATTTGTGACTTTTACTTCCTTTTTTTGAGACACCCCACTCACACTCCTTCAAAACAGGCATTGCCCTTCCTCATCCCTGTGATTACTCCCTTTGGCCAAAAGCTTCAAAGTATCTTACCTCTATTCCAAACTGCTTTTTAAAAAGGCACACATTTTTTTTACAATGAGAGCATTATTTCCCCCCTAAAATGAAGTTTCTTTTGTTGCTTTTTGCTCATTAAAAGAGCAATACATTTTTATTACAGAAAAATTAGAAAACAAAGATAAAGAAACAGTGGGGAATAGAAATCATCCACAATCTTACTGATCCAGAGAAAATTACAATTAAATTCTCATGTATTTCCTTCTTTTTTATAAAAATATTACACTTTCAAAAGTGCTCAAATGTGAATTAAAAGTAATACTAAAACACCAATTGTTACGGATAAAAAACCCCAAAGTGAATAGAAACTCCACCATAGAACACCTTTGATTATTTACTTCTTATAGTTATTTTCATATAAAAAGAATACATTCTCATAATTTTATGTCCTTTCATACAGTCTAAATTTGCTTTGCTTTCTGGGTTTGCATGTGTCACGTTTTTGTGCTGAATACATATAGATAGGTTGTAGAAAATGTACAGTATCAGTTCTAATAGTATTTAAGTAGGGAACTGCAAAAATCAGTGGCAATTCCTAACTAGTAAGAGAACAGAGAAGCATAATGTTCCACTTTAAGCTGAGAATTTCATGATCTATAAATAAATCCTTTTGGTTAATTGACGTCGTATTAGGAAAATGATAGAATGACAATTCTATTGCCTACCCACTAAGCCAACTGTGATTGGTTAAGGTTAGCAAGGTAATCAAAGCCCACAGCTACTTCTTTGTATAGATAATTCTAGCTCTGGATTAACCTGACAATCACAACCCAAAATTAAATTTTTTTTTTTTGGAAAAGAGAGACATTAAACAATTGCTAAAACCCAAAGTGACTAATGAGTATTGAAAAGGCCCAAATATCAAATCATAATAGCTCCTAAATATTCTATTTATTTCAGGACTCCCTCCCTCTTGTAAGTCAGAAAAGAAAACTCTTTTCATTTTTATGTTGTCATATAATCTGGTTGGAAGGTTATATTAGAATTCACTTCAGCCTTTTTAGATATCATTGGTATACCTGCCAAGGTCCAGTCTTCTCATGAGGAGGGACAAATTTTAAGCTGGCTTTTGCTTCCATAGAAATATTAATATTTGGCAGCTCCAGGAATATCTCTGTCATAAACAACAGGTTCTGTTAATTTTAGTAAGTTGGATCTGCATCTGTCTGGGGACTTATGTTACCCTTTACATGAATGAAAACACTTCCCAGTCTGTCTCTCAACATTGATGCCATGGTCATTTCTAGTAAAGTCCCAGAGCAAGGTTTACTATTTATATAGGCTTTCGTTTATGTGTATATATCTTAAAATAACCAGCTTTGAGTTATTTAAGTTAGAATGAATGGCATCTTTGGGGTAGAGGGCTTTTGCCTAGGTTCTAAAAGCTCTATAAAATCTCTGAAATGATACGTAACATTTAATTTTATAAATCTTTGTGCATCTTTATGGGGAAGGGGTCTATAGCTTTTGTCATCTTCTCAAGGGTTTTTGACTCCAAAATGTCTATGAAACCCTGTCTTAACATTAAATACAATTGAGTTGCTTCTGTGTTTATGCAGTAAAGTTCTAGCACATATCTGGATAGCCCTTGTATCTCAAGTGATTAAGCAAAAGATGGGAAAAGTCTTTTCAAGAAAACTTGAGGAAGAATTTTCAAGGCTGTTAATATAATTAATCCAATGGAACTTCCTGATATTTCTGTCAGGGTGTCATGAAGAAAGGCATCCAAGCAAAGTGTACTCATTTTCATGAGGAGTTACAGGAGAAATCCCTGCTTAACATTTGTTTCAAGATTAATTGTCCTTAACCTGAGCTATTGTTTCCTTTACATTGATTTATGGACCTTGAGCATTGTGCAAACCTGGAAGTTCTTTAGCACAGTATGTTTGAGATGGATTGCAAGTGACTTTTGTTGTTAATATTAAAATAATAAAGATTATAAATTATTTATTTAAGAAATAAATTAGAGAAGATTCAAGGATAGCCTATAACTATGTCACAGTCATTTGAAGACTTTCTACTTGAGTGGCAGAGAGAATGAATAGCAAGCAGCCAACAGGCTACACTTGGGTTCCCACAGAGGAGTCCCCTCTCAGGTAAGTCACCTGTTCTGTAAGTTGAGGAATTGTTACTAAATTTGATTTTAGTAATGATTGGGAATCGCTACTAAATTTGATTACGTTTCCATTTTTCTATTCAACCAGGTAAATTCCTCTGAAGAAGAGGCTTGGGTCATGAAGTTATACATGTTTAGCCTTTTGGGCTCTACATTGCCTCCAACTTTATTTTTTCTTTTTCTTTTTCTTACATAGGCTCCATGCCCAGTGCGGAGTCCAAAATGGGACTTGAACTCATGACCCTGAGATCAAGAGCCAGTCAGGCACCCCTCTTCCAACTATATTTTTAATTTTTTCTTCTTCTTTTATTGGGAGAAGGGGTTGTCACCACTTTAAATTCAATCTATCTTGTTGGAGTGTATGTATCCTTATGAGCTGCTCAATTCAGTTGGGAAAAAATGGTAAATACATCAATAAAAAAAAAAAGATGAGGGGCGCCTGGCTGGCTCAGTCAGTGTAGCATGAGACTCTTGATCTCAGGGTCATGAGTTTGAGCCCCATGTAGGGTGTAGAGATTACTTAAAAATAAACTTTATAAAAACAAAAGATGAAATAAATGTACAGTTTGTTGGCTCTCCTGTTTCTAAGTCAATCAGTGAAGTGTTTGGATTTTTGGAGTTAACCATGGGGAAAAATTCTTTTCAACATTACCCAGAGCCTTGTAACATAAGTGAATGTACACAGCCATACTCAGAAACCCTCCCAATCTATTAAAATTATTAATTAAAGTTCAAAGAAAACTTTAATCTAAAAAAAATCCCATTATTAATGTAAACCTAACATTGTGGAATAAAGTCTCCTCTTAAAATTTTTTCTTCTCTTTCTGTTCTTTATTTTGAATGCTTACCCTTCTAATAAATGGAAAGGTTGTCAAGAGTAATGGTGAGTTTAGAAACCTTCATTTCATAACAAGATAAAGATGAAAAAGGCAATGCCCTAGCAGATGAGAGTGACACAGCCAAACATGCAAAGGATCATATGATGAAGAAACGAGCAAAATGGAGACAGCAAAAAATTCTGGAAAGTATAGCTGGGAAAGCAGAAGGCATGAGCAAGCAAGAAGTAGCTGGAGGGTTGGGGGAGCAAAATGACCAGGAGTCTCTGAAGAGATGATCAGGGCTGAAATGCCACGTTCACCTAAAGGCTGCAGCACTGTTGCAATTTAGCTTCCTGCCTGGTTGGGGTCAATAGTCCCAGATGGCCCAGAACTGAAGGAAAGCAGATCCTCATGTCCTGACTAACTGATTAAGAAGGATTTTGTTTATATGCTCAAGGGGTGAATTTTCTCAGTGAAGAGGAAATTTCTAGCTGCCCGATGTGGTGTTGGCTGCAAATGGCAGAGCAAGGGGATCTTTCATTTCTGGTTGCTATTTACCCATAACATGTCCCTCTTGTGTTGAATCCAATCTTTTTTCTAAATTAGTCTAGGGGCACCTGGGTGGCTCAGTCAGTTGAGTGTCCAGTTCTTGGTTTAGTCTCAGGTCATGATTTCAAAGCTGTGAGATTGAGCCCTGCATCGGGCTCTGTGCTCAGTGGGGAATCTCCTTGAGACTCTCCCTCTGCTTCTTACCCCATTTCCCACCCCCAAACCCCACACTCATGCTCTCTCTCTCTCTCAAATAAATAAATAAATAAATAAATAAATAAATAAATAAATAAATCTGTAAAAAATAAAAAATAGTCTAACTTGGACATTCATTTTAATAGAGAGGTTAAGTTATCCTTTTGCTATTAATAGGCATGTGGGTCTGAGGCTGGTCTGGGACCCATGCATATTTTTGTTTTAAAAGCAGCAGCATAATAATGCAAAGAATGAAATCGGAAGGAAGTCACTGGGGAAGGAAAAAGGCAGGACGTAAGCTGAGGTTCATTGCTTTTTTTGGATGCGAAAAATGTATGTGCCATGTAAAAAACAAGAATGATAGGATTTATTACTTCCAGCACATGATTTTTCAAAACTTCTAAAAAAGAGATGGCTGTACTAATACAAACTGATGTTTTTCATTCCATTTGTAAAATGCTCATATGTTTCTAAATAAAATGGAGAAACAATACTAAATAGTTAATATCATTTCATTCTGAAATAAGAGCAGAGAAACAACTAGTAATAGCTAATAATGTCATTAATTCTTCTGAACACTTTCAATATATTAACTTAATTTCCTTTGCACGCATTTTACAGATGTGGAAACACAAGCACAGGAAGCAGAAGTTACCTGCCTGAGGTCGGTGGGGTGGAAGCGAGGATGGAGCCCAGAATCAAGCCCAGGTATTCTGGTTCCAGAACTGGTGCTCTCCTGACCACTATGCCAGGTGTTAGATCCAAACACACACCGTTAGACCATGTATATTAATGTTAATCTTCAGAAACTTCAAGTTACCTAAGTGTATTAATAGATCCCATTATTACATGACGGAGAAGGGATTAAGTGTGCGATGAAAATAGAGCTAGGAAATAGGACAGCATTATCCGTTTCCCTGCTAGTCTCCATCTCTGCCTTCACTACCCCCTTCCAAACCTTCTGAAATCCATCCTTAAGCCTTATGCTTCCAGAACAGCAGAATGATAAAAAAATAAAATTAAAAAAAAAAGAGCCAGAACAGTAAAATGAGAATGAAAAGTATTTAAATATATTCTCTCTTCTTTGATGGTATGCAGATGTATAATCCCATTAGGCACATCAGGCAGGTGACAGAATTTCCCTTCTCTTGGAAGGAAAGTCATGAAAAAGGTAATTCAGGAATGCATAAAATCAAAATGTAGTCATACCCCAAGGAAGCAGGAAATGACCCCTAACAGCTAATGAATTTTAGCTTCTATTTGTCTGCAAAATAAAGAAAGAAAATAGATGAAATGAATGAACCCTAAGTACCAGATTCTGGAGTGGTAAGAAACTGCTTCTGCCATATTACAATAACAGACAAAACCACAGACAGAGGCAAAATAGAGATTGAATCTGAAACTCCAACTGAGAGTGGGATTTTCTAAAAATCAATTCATGTAATTCACTACAATACTGTGTTCTGAACATGGAAGTGGGTCAGCTCACTTCCAGGACTTTTATATTTCATACAGATCTCCAATCCATATGAAAACCAACAGGACAGATCTACCCAGATCCAAAGGCAGGCTTGCTGTGTGCATAATAACCAACAGAGTATAGTTAACACAATTTTTTTTCTGCTTCACTCAAAAAATTCTTTGCATCTTATTAGTAATGGAACCACTGGAATGTTTCTTATATTTTGTTATTCTTAAACTCATCGTGCACTTAATGAATGGATATTTTCAAATTAACTTCTTGGATTCACTGTGTTGATTCTAATAAAGGTTGCTGGAAATACCAAATTTAGGGCTCCCCATGTGTCATTCACTCACTCTTTGAGGCTCTTGAAAAATATGAACTTATTTACTCTCCTCTAAAATCTGATGCAAAAGTGCACTATTCCTCCCATTTTGTGGAATTAGAAATCCAAGCATAGAGAATATAAGTAGCTTGCCCAAGGTTATGTGGGTGATGGTAGATGGCAGAGCCTCCAGAATTAGGTGATGTCCACAGATGGTCAGGTTTTGTAACATGGCCTTGCTTGATAATGGGACACCAAGACCATGACCACAGTGTTGTTCAGTAAATCTATTACCAAGGCACCATGAAGTTTATTTGTTGTCACTTCTAAGAGACTCGTGTTCCTGACCCAATGTTATTGTATAAGGAGTACTTAAAAGGTAAAATCAAAAGGCATTTCTCTTCCCATAACCTCTCAGGCAAACCCCCCTCTGTGTTCTAATACTAAGCTACCTTTTCAGAGATAAAGACAAAACAAAACAAAGCAAAACAAAAAATCCTTTTCTTACTTTAGACCTTGAAACAGTGTCAACCCAGTAACTTACATGTCCAGTTTGGCTTATTATCCATATGCTGAGCATTAGTTGAAGTCAGAGTTGTGGGTCAGGACGGCTCTAGGCTAGACACTTACCCTGGGAAAGAGGCAGTCCCCTTCACTTCTCTCCTGACTTGAGCTTTTCCTCTCCTTACTGCCCTTAGCCCACCCTCCCTAGATGTTCCTGCTCCTCCAGGACTCGGGGAAAGGCCAGGAAATAAGAGACAGATAAGACTCATGGAATGTCTTAGTTGCTTAGCACTGTTGTGAGCTGGCATTGGTTTCTTCTGGTTGAGGCAGAATTTCAAAATCAACTGTCTCCCATGGAGAGCTTTGTGGAGTGTCCAAAGGCCTCTCACCTGGCTGTCCCCCAGCCCTCATTCACTTGGTATCTCTCCCTAGTAGCTCCCCCACCAGGGTGACTGGCTGGTTCCTTGTGGCTTCCCTCTAGGTCTCTGGTTCTCAGAAACCCATGGTTACACAGGTTTTCCCTGTTGGGATCTCACTGCCAATCCAGGGGCCAAAGTCCTGTTAGGAGCTCCAGATCACCCTTCTATTTCTGCCCACATCTCGTTCCCTGGAAACACACAACTCTGACATTTAGTTGGTAGGAGTCCAGTGACTTGCAAAACAACAGACCTCTGTCCTGCGGCCATAGCGAAGTCCTTGTCCTTCATGTTTCTCCGAGTCCTCCAACAGCCCGCCGAGCACCCCCAGAAGGGCATGACCTAAAACAGACTCTCCTTACGATTTTTTTGTCTCATCTTACTTGACTTGAGGCCAGAGGGCTGCACATCAACTATGGTCTCCTCATGTGGCTTACAAGTAAAATTAATCTCTCCAAAAGTTTCTCTCAAGGCATTTTCATGTTCCTGAACGTCACTCACCAAGACACAATAAAATCAGATCTGGGTTCAAATGTGGATTAGCTTGGATGAACTTTAGCAGCTTAATTAACCTTCCTTCCTATTTTTTTAAAAAGATTTTGTTTAATTATTTGACAGAGAAAGACACAGCGAGAGAGGGAACACAAGCAGGGGGAGTGGGAGAGGGAGAAGCAGGCTTCCCAAGGAGCAGGGAGCCCAATGTGGGGCTTGATCCCAGGACCCCGGGATCATGACCTGAGCCGAAGACAGACGCTTAACGACTGAGCCATCCAGGCGCCCCCCTTCCTTCCTATTTTTTAAAGTCTTTATTTTTAAGCAATCTCTACACTTAACATGTAGCTTTTGAACACGCAACCATGATATCAAGAGTCACACACTCTACCAACTGAGCCAACCCGGTGCCCCTCCCTTCCTTATTTGTAAAATGTGTGACATACATGTTTGAATGCTCATTCTGTCATAACATTATCCATAAACACATACCTTTAATGTTCCTAAGGACATAGAAACTTTTTTTAAAGAAAAGAGATGCTTTCTGCCATTTCCCTCCACCCCTCACCTTCATGATTTTCTTCTTCTTCATTCCTTCTCTCCTTTTCTCATCTGATCTCTTATCTTCAAGTACCATGTCCTTACAGAAGGGTTACTCCACAGGGAGATTTACAAAGGCACAGCTTCCATTTTGGCAAGAGAATATGGAAATTAATGTGAAATCAAAGAGCCAAATATTTCATTTAAAATCTGAATTATTATTTCAAACTTAAAATATATATACCAAGGATTAAGAATAGAAGCTGAAGTGTTAAAATATGAGAACTCTCTGTATGAGCATTCTCTGAAAAAACACCAAAATCAAGCCAAAAAAAAAAAAGAGAGAGAAGGAAAAATATAAAAAAAGAAAGCTACCATATCTAGTCTTGAGAGATGATAAGAATGCCTTACTTTTCCTTGTTCCTTTAACATTTTCAAGCCACTTCCAAATATTTTCTTACTGGGAAACCTAGTAGTGATTGAAAGGCCAAGAATTAGATGTAGATGATAACTCTGTGCTCTAAAAAGTGTTGCACTTTTCCTAAAGACTTTGATTTCTTTGTGGGAAAAAAGTTGTAGACTCATTACAGAATACTCTAAAGAACTCTCTTTATAGCTGTGTATGGAGATTAGAAGGCCTGGCTAGCCTAAAACCCCTGTATTATGGAATCTGAATGGCCATAGGTTTTTTTGTAGTAACTCCTTCCAAGTGGTGAATGCTATAATCCTTCAATCTGCATTGGCCATGTGATATACTTTGACTAATTAGCAAACAGGCGCTTGAAAAGTGCTTGCTCTTTGGGGTCTGCCCTTTCTAGCTGCTTTGCCATCATGCTAAAAAGCTCCAGTTAGCTTTAGGATGACACAGGCTCTAGCCAGCCCAGCCACCTCAGCTGTCTAAGCTGAGGCTCCAGACATGTGAGTGAGACCATTCTTGACCATCTAGCCCCAGCAACACTGGCTCAGATCAAAAGAAGCACCCAGAAAATTCACAGAATCATGAAAAATAATAAATGTCATTTTAGGCTAAGTTTTGGGATGGTTTGTTGCATAATAAATGCTAAATGACACATTCTCACACCCCCAAAAAAGAAAATAATTTAAAAATAAACATTTACTTAAAATGTCCATCCTAACCAAAGCAATCTACAGATTCAATACAATCCCTGCCAAAATTCCAATGACATTTTTCACAGAAAGAGAAAAGGCAATTCTAAAATTGTATCAAACCACGAAAAATCCTGAATAACCAAAGTAATCTTGAGAAAGAAGGACAAACCTAGAGGCATCACACTTTCTGATTTCAAACTATACTACAAGGCCATAGTAATCAAGACAGCATGGTATTGGCACAAAAATACACACATAGATCAACACAACAGAATACATAATCCAGAAATAAACCTAGGCATATACGATCAATTAATTTAGGACAAAGGAGCCAAAAATATACAATGGGGAAAGGATAATCTCTTCAACGAATGGTGTTGGGAAAACTGGACAGCCACATGTGAAAGAGTGACACTGGACCCCTATTTCACACCACACACAAAAATCAACTCAAAATGGGTTGAAGACTTGAATGTAAGACCTGAAGCCACAAAACTCCTAGAAGAAAACATAGAGGGTAAGCTTCTTGACATTGGTCTTGCCAATGATTTTTTTTGGATTTGACACCAAAAGTAAAGGCAACAAAAGCAAAATTAAACAAGTAGGACTACATAAAACTAAAATGCTTCGGCACAGTGAAGGAAACCATAAACAAAATGAAAAGGTAACCTATGGAAAGGGAGAAAAGATTTGCAAATCACATGTCTGATAAGGAGTTAATATTCAAAATATATAAAGAACTCATATATCTCAAAAGCAAACAAAATGAAACAAAACAAAAAACCCAAACAACAGAATGAAAAAATGGGTATAGGAACTAAGTAGACATTTTTCTAAAAAAGACATTCAAATGGCCAATAATAAACATGATAAGGTACTCTATATCACTAATCATGAGGGAGATACAAGTCTAAACCACAATGAGATATCACCTCACACCTGTTAGAAAGGGCATCATCCAAAAGTCTAGAGATAACAAGTGTTGACAAGGATGTGAAGAAAGGGAAGCCTTGTGCCCTGATGGTGGGAATGTAAATTGGTTCAGCCATTATAGAAAACAGAATGGAGGTTCTGCCAAAAATTAAGTAGAGAAATTCAATATGATCCAGCAATCCCACTTCTGGGTATATACCCAAAGGAAATGAAGACAAGATATTGAAGAGGTATCTGCACTCCCATCTTCATTGCAGCACTATTCACAATAACCAAGACACAGAAACAACCTAAGTGTCCATCAACAGATGAATGGGTAGAGAAGATGTGGTGGTATACATATACAATGGAATATTATTCAGCCATGAGAAAGAAGGGAATCCTGCTATTTGGGATAACATGGATGGACCTTGGGGGCATTACAATAAGTGAAATAGAGAAAGACAAACACTCCATGGTTTCACTTATACATAGAGTCTTAAAAAAAAAAAAGGTTAACTCATTGAAACAGAGTAGAAAAGTGGTTGTCTGGTGCTGGGGGGTGGGAACAACAGGGAGAAGTTGGTAAAAAGGTACAAAGTGAGTCAGAAGATGAATAAAGTCTGAAGAGTGAATGTGAAACATGGTGACTGCAGTTGATAATGCTGTATTATATAATTGAAATTTTCTGACAAAGTGGAACTTAAATGTTCTCATACACAAAAAAGATAAATATGTGAGGTGATGGGTGTGTTAATTAGCTAGATTGGGGGAATTCTTGCCCAATGTATGCATATATTAAATTCCCACAATGCACACTTTAACTATCTTACAATTTTATGTGTCAATTATACCTCAATAAAGCTAAAAAAGTAAATTAAACATTTGCTTATTTTTAATTAGTGGTAATTTTGTGTGATACATAGAGTCCACATTCCTAATAGGAAATGGTTTGATTTCAGTATTCAACTTTCCTGAAAAATATAACCAAAGTCTTCTAATTTAGTGTTAGAAAAATTCCCAAGATTTGAAATCTCTTTTCTCCCTTTAGGGTGATGGAATACAAGAATAACAAAAGCTAGCATTTATTAAGTACTTAACTGTGTCCCAGCCCCTATGCTCAGTGTTTAAAACATTTCCTGACTCAATCATAGCAATTCACCGGGAAGGTTTGATTCTTCCCATTTTCGAGTTTAAGAAACCGAGTTTCAGAGAGATGAACTTGTCCAAGATTCCAGCTTGTGGCAGAGCCAGGATTCAATCCTAGATCTTTCTGACCCTTAACTATTTTACTTTACGAACTACCAAGCCATTTATTATTGCCATGAATAAGTTTAAAACTATTTTCCCAGGATTTAATGGATGGAAAAGTCTGAAGGAGGTATGGAGAGCGTAAAAAGTTTGCAGTAAAGGGTGAGAGAGGCAGACACTTCACCTGCTTTATAATTTTGCTATCACTATTTCCTTGGTTAAAGTCCCCTTTGTCAGTCTTTTCTCCCACCACTCACTAAAAATACCAGAAGGCAGTAAACATTTATAAAAAGTATCATCTTTAAATCACTACACAAGTATGACCAAACTTGTACTTCCCTGCCAATCAGGGAAGCCATACTACCACTGTAAAAATCCTGTCATTTCACGCACGTACCAGACACATACGTGCATAAGGGCAGGCACGCACACACACACACACACACACACACACACACACACACACACACTTTATTTCTCCTCTCTATCCCCTTCTTCAGTATAAATTATGAGTGTCCTTCTGAGTTGCCAAAATGGTTTTTTTCTTTCTCACGGCTAACACCAGGGGGGCTCTCACAGCTAAGCCTTAATTCCATTGCACATTCTACTTATGTAAATACTGTTCTGATAACTCGATCTTCTTTCTTGAAACAAGTAATTCATGAAGTCTTTTGACACTTGTTACCACATCCTTCTGACTGCCCTGGTCTGTTAATAAAACTGGAAAGATTTTTCAAAGCCTCTCTTCTAAACTGGGGCTATTGTAATTTATGTAGATGAAAACAGGATTTCCCACATCTGAAACACTCTAGGATACTTTAAAGTTGTGAAGATAGACGAAACGTGTCAGATATGATTTTGGGACAACAGCACAAGTGATAGAGGTCTCCAAACCAGATGTCATATAATGCAAGGCCTCAAAAATAAGAAGAGCCCTATCTCAGACGAGTGACTTATCCCTGGGGAGTGAGCCTAATCAGCCTTTGTCTCTCCTTGATATGAAACCCAAGATACACACTCACAGGGTTTAATTACAGAAGTCCAAAAGACTAAAGGGAATGACTGAATTTTCTTAGAGAGAACCTCAGATTAAGAGAGGGGTAAAATGTTTAAGAGATGACATCCATTCTTTGAGGCTCAAAAAGAATGGGTCTGATAAAACAGCTCTCATAAAAGGGTGAGTGGCTTGTACCTCTCTTTGAATAGATCAGGTATCATCAGGACTATTAATGAGAAAAGTTCACAGCCTCTTCAAGTTAATGCCAATGTTCGTTTAAATTAAGCATCATTTACTGAGTTCCAATTCTGAGTTGAAAGGGAGCCATTTAAAGTAGCATTGGTGGAAAGTTCTAGAAGATAATAATATTCATGTACAACTGTTATTTACATATCCAGAAAGGGTGCGCCCTCAGGGGTGAAGAGTTGTGCTCAGTTAACTTGCTCTTGTCTTGTCCCCATTGGAAATATTCTTGCCTTTGCAAGTTGAGCTTTGCTCCCCTGGAAGATGGGCATACACGAAGAAAAGGGAACTAAACTTCATAAATACCATTAGTTTCTTGTAGAAAGGCTCCACATACTCTTATGTGTTCAGTTGGGTAATGGAAGCTGTCTAGGGCAGAAAAGAGACAAAGGGACCAAAAAAAGTAGAAGAAAAAAATAACTGAAGGACAATTAATCAGATCCCTCTTTTAATTTCCCCCAAAGCCTGCATTTGATCCCCTTTTTTTGGGGTGTGAGCTTGGATTTCTCCAGTTTGACTTAATTTGGGAGAAGGTGGAGTTAAGGAGCCGTTCCCTCATCACTCCTTCCCCTCCCACGCAACTGTCACTAATGCTCTGTGAAAAGAGGAGGATGATTATTGTCTCGCTTTTCCTTTTGTACAAAGAAGCAAGAGCAACTTCACCAGCACCCACTATTCAATACTGGGGAACAGATTAATTTGCCACATTCGCTCGTCAGTAGCAGTGATCCGGCTTCTGAGGGAATGATTAAAACAGGTAAGTCTGATGTAAGAAGATGCAGGTAGAGAAAATACTAAAATGTGAGGCTCCCAGTGGAGAAGGGAATTTGGGGTAGACTGCGGGGGCAGCCCTGGGGCTTAGAATCAAAGGAAAAGGAATTCCAGGCACCACCAAAGCCATTCCTTATACTTCCCTGGCTTTGAGGGGGCTCCTTGAGATGTTTTGGTGGGAAAGTATCTACAGGAAGTCAAAAAATTGTTGAAACTTCTTACAAAGCGTGGAGACACCCCTATTACATAGGCAATGCCTCTTCATTAAATTATAATTCAAAGCAAAACAATTAGAACAGAGTCCTTCAGCATGATTTTTAATTGTCTGCATGGGAGACTGTATCATTACAATGGCAGTTGACACCATAACAGATAAACACCAAGTACTGAAGCTCAAAATTAATCTTTTCATTTTTGTCACAGAGGAGTTTGCAACTGTGTTCAATGCATGTGAAGCGCGTTGTGTTTTGAGGCAAACCTAATGGAGGATATCTCACAAAGGACCAAGGATTTGGGCTCTCGGTTGCATAAAGCAGTCACAGCAACTCAGAATCACTAATGGAGGGGGATTAATGTTTCTGGAAGTGGAACAATGAACATATATTTGTCCCGAGGGATACCCTTCAAACATTTGATTCTACAGTGCAGCTTTTTTCACCACTTGGTAGAACATCTGGTGGGTGATGGCTTCCTCCGGGAGCTAATACATAAAATGACAGGGTCAGGAAAGATACGACAGAATATGGTGATCAACGTCTCATTTTATAGGCCAGGAGACGAAGAGGAAAAGACTTACCCAAGTTCACATAAAACTAGTCAGAGCCCATATATGTTAAAAAAAAAAGAAGAAGAAGAAGAAGATAGCAGGAGGGGAAGAATGAAGGGGGGGAAATTGGAGGGGGAGACGAACCATGAGAGGCTATGGACTCTGAAAAACAAACTGAGGGTTCTAGAGGGGAGGGTGGGGGGATGGGTTAGCCTGGTGATGGGTATTAAAGAGGGCACGCTCTATATGGAGCACTGGGTGTTATACACAAACAATGAATCATGGAACACTGCATCAAAAACTAATGATGTAATGTATGGTGATTAACATAACAATAAAAAATAAAAAAAATAAAAAAACTAGTCAGAGCCCTATCAGGTCCAAGAAAAGTAGACTCGTTTGGACGCCTGGGTAGCTCAGTTGATTGGGCGTCTGCCTTCAGCTAAGTCATGATCCTGGGGGCCTGGGATTGAGTCCCGCACTGGGCTTCCTGTTCAGCGGAGAGCCTGCTTCTCCCTCTGCCTGCTCAGCTGGCCACTCCCTTTGCTTGTTCTCTCTCTCTCTCATTCTGACAAATAAATAAATAAAATTGTTAAGAAAAAAAAAAAAGAAAGAAAAGCAGACTTGCTAGCTCCCAATTCATTGCCTTTCCAGAGAGTGAGTAAGTTCCAGAGATGAACCACACAGGGTAGTGCCGATAGCTGAGGATGCTGTCGTGTACCCTTAAAATTTGCCAGGAAGGTAGACATTACATTATGTGTTCTTACCACAATATAATAATAGTAATACAACAATAACAGTGATAATAATAAAAAGGGGGCAGGAGGAGACTTTGGGAGGTGATGGGTATGTGTATGGCTTGGTTGGTGGTGATGGCTTCATGGGTGCCTACCTGTTCCCAAACTCATCAAGTTGGACACATTGAACAGGAACATATTTTTGCATGTCACTCATACCTCAATAAAGTGGCTTTAAAAAATAAAAGAAACAGTTTGGGAACCAGGCACAAAGTACTTTTCAGTATCTTTGATCCTTACCACAACCCCTTAAAGGTTGAAGATGAGGAAACAAGGCCCAGGAGGCCATAACCTGCTCGTGGCTGTACAGCCCATGGAGAAGTGTTTGGAAAATCGAATCTTCTGATTCCTTTCTCTATCTCTTTCTTCCTTCTTTTCTCTTTCTTTCTTTCTTTCTTTTGAGAGAAACAGAGAGCATACACATGCACAAGAGTGAGCAGAGGGAGGGGCAGAGGGATAGAGAGAGAATCTTTTTTTTAAAAAAGATTTTATTTTATTTATTTGATAGAGAGAGAGCACAAGAGAGGGTATGGTCAGAGGGAGAAGCAGACTCTCCGCTGGGCAGGAGCCCGATGCAGGACTCCATCCCAGGACCCTGGGATCGTGACCTGAGCTGAAGGCAGATGCTTAACCAACTGAGTCACCCAGGCACCCGAGAGAGAAAATCTTAAACAGGCTTCACGCCCAGCATGTAGCCCAACATGGGGCTCAATCTCATGACCCTAAGATCATGACCTGAGCCGAAATCAAGAGTAGGACTTAACTAACTGAGCCACCCAGGTGCCTCCATTCTTTCTTCTTATCACAGCACCATCAAGAGAGGGCAGCCACAGGACAGAAGTTGGAGGGGACATCACAGGCACTAGAAACTGTCGTTTTCTTAACTCACATCAGGGAACGACAGGAATCCCATGTGACATGGAGGAGCTAGAATCAGGGTGGTGACGGAGGAGGAGGATGTGGCTTCCTATGAGAGATGAAGAGGGACCCGTGCTGAGAGCGGAGAGCAGTGTCCAGATTAGCACATCAGCCCGACCAGTGTTTCTCAAACTCTACCAGGTCTAGGAATCCCTGGGCAATCAGTTAAAAATGCAGATTCGGATCCAGCTGGTCTGGGGCCTGAGATTCTACGTTTTTAACAACTCCCCGGGGGATGCTGCTGCTGCTGGTCTGTAGACCACACTTTGAGTTGCAAGGCTCTGCTCGTTCTTGTTTTCTGCTCCTCCAGAAAACTATCCCCAGTTGCTGACTGCTTCCAGTGTTAGCCTTCACCTAGCAGGACCCCGTGTTTGCTGCAGTCTCTGACCTGGCTGGGCTCCAGTCCCCTACTAAGGGGCCAGCTGGCCATCAGGGTCCTTGGGACAATAGAATCCCCTCCTCCCATTGCAGGGAAAGTTAGGGTCCCACATTGTCAGACTCTGGTTGGCCACCACTTCAGAAAGTCAGGGAGAAAGCTGTGAAGTAGTGGTTCCTAGACCGAGAGTCTGACAAAAAGCTCTGCATTCCCATCTCAGAAAAATGCACACACGGAACGTTTTCCAGATAATTTCAAAGTGTTACCAGCCCCCCTGGGGTGGTTCGTGAACCCAAGGTTAAGAACGCTGCCTTTCAACTGTGAAAGGGCACTCAGGGCTTGTGTTTGGAACCAATATCCCAGCCCAAATGGAGACAGCACACGTCTATAAAAATCAAAACGAGTTTCATTGAAATGCAATTTGTAAATATTTAAACACTTATATGAGAAATAATTAGGGCCTCCTGTCTGTTTTCATCTCTCTGTGCATCATTAATACCAAAACTCCACTAAGTTTTAAATTTAAAAAAAAATTTAATTGTTTTACTATCTCCTAGTTGACAAAGCTTCACAACAATTAGAGAAATAAATTGGCCTAATGAATTAATTATTAAAATCCACCTCTGCTGTTGCCGCCTCAGTAATGCTCATGCATATGCAAAGCACCCCCTCTTTTCAACAGTTTAAACAAAGCTTGAAGAGACCTCCTTCTCTGGTGATCGCCAGACGATGAGGGAAAATTGTTTTCAGGTTTCAATTGGCTGAAACTTTACCCACCACTGGAGAGCAATGAACATTTCTGTAAAGTTTTCCATATCTATATTGAGAACTAACAGGTGATTTCCAACAAGGGAGACCATAGACAAGGGTTTGTCTGGCCCACTCTGAAATGTCAGGCTGTGTCACTAATACGTCAGCAGGGAATGCACAGACAGACCCAGATGTGAAGTAAGGATCCTAACAAGAGAGACATCTGGGTATAGTGGAGTAATATTTCACCTTGGGTCAGGAATGTGGATCCCAGACCAGGTGGGCTGGTTGGCTTGCTTTCCAAAAGTCGGGCTAGAGACTTCACTTCTTTGAACCTTACTATTCAGATCTGTAAAATCAGGATAATACTATTTATATTTCTCAGGGCTGCTACAGGGGACTATGTGGGGTTACATATGGAAAGTAGCTGGCACAGTATCTGCTGCTTTGTTCGTACTCAGAAATGTTAGTACTTGAGCCATGCAAAGCAATGAAGCCCTGATACATGATATCTTGTGGATGAACCTCGAAGCCATTATGCTAAATGAAAGAAGCCAGACACAAAAGGCCACATATTGTATAATTCCATTTATATGAAATGTCCAGAATAGGCGAATCCATGGAGACAGAAAGCAGATTAGCGGTTGCCAGGAGCCGGGGATGGGGAAGAAGCAGAGGAGCCTGCTTAATGGGTACAGGGTTTTCTTTTGGGCCGATGAAAATGTGTGGGAACCAGATAGAGGTGGCAGGTGCACAATATTGTGAAAGTGCTAAATGCCACAGAATTGTAGACTTTAAAAATGGCTAATTTTATCTTATGTGTATATATTTAACATAAGTAAAAAATTAAAATTATAACATTTTTATTAATAAAAAAATTTGTGCTGGTTTGTCTTTTGCTACATACACTCTGTGTATCAGCTATCTCTTTCAGAAAGAATAAAGGGCCATGGGTCTCTATGGCTCCTGGCATTTCTGACATTCCTGGAGTCATGTCTTTTTTTTTTAAAGATTTTATTTTATTTATTTGAGAGAGGGAGAGAGAAAGAGCAGGAGTAGGGGTAGAGGGTAGGGGCAAAGGGAGAGGGAGAAGCAGACTCCCGGCTGAGCAGGGAGCCCAACAAGGGGCTCGATTCCAGGACCCCAAGATCATGACCTGAGCCAAAGGCAGATGCTTAACTGACTGAGGCACTGGGGTACCCTCCTGGAGTCATGTCCTTAATGAAATCCTACTGTGAGCTAAGTCCTGTGCTGGTTGCCATGGAGACATAAAGGCAAAATAAAGGATGATGCCACCTTCAGGAATTGTACTGGTAAGTAAGCAATAAGAGACAAACATGAGTAATTGAAGTAAGTGTACCTGATGAAGACAGAGGTAGACCAGAACTACTTCAGAAAAGGTGATGGATATGGGGTAGGACAATAGGAAGAGAAGAGAGAATGTAGGGTCTCTTTAGGCTAGAGCCTCAAGCTGGAGAAGATTTGGCCAAGATAAGGATGGGAAGGAAGAAGGATATTATGCAATGTTCTTCAAATGGAAGGATAGCAAACGTCAAGTAAACATCAAATAAAATGCATCAAGTACATGGATCTTAAGTGTCCAGCTCAAGGACATTTTTTTTCCATTTGTATATACCCTTGTAACCACCACTCATGTCAAGATAGAGAATGTTTCTTGTCAAAAAAACTATGTAAACTTTTAGCAATTCAAATTATTAAAACTGACCAGTTATTTTCAGTAATGAGACAATATTCTCTGGCATAACCTTATATAATCAAGGATGCATTTTATGTAATGATTTTAAATAAACTCAGGGCTGGATCTTGTGTTGCATTTATTTTGAAGGTTTATGTGACTAGGCAAATTGTAACCCAGTACATTTTTCAACGTATTCTCAAACTATGACATTTCCTTCCTCCTATGATTTCTAAAACTTGGTATGTAATCTCTGAATGGCAGGAAAACAAGCAATGAGGCCTCTTCCGATGACGTTAAGTGCCACACCACCTCGCAGCTCACAGAATAATCTAGGATACTGATCTACCAGACATGTGATGGAAGAAGCCCTTGCTGAATCCATGGCCATTTCTGAGGGGTTTCTGGAGCAGAGACACATCTGACAGGCAGGAGGATGGACAACGGACACAAAAGCAGTCATTTATAGTCTGGGCAGCAACCTAAGAAGCCTGCTGCTTCCTGAGGGGTTTCCACCTGGTACTAGGGGGGTGACTGATGACCAAACATGCTCTTTCTTGAGGAGTCTGAATGAGACACACAGAGAGGTGACACACAATAGAGCAGAACAGGAGCAAAGAAGCACAGAGAGAAAAGTAAGCAGGAGCCATGATAGGGAAGGAGGAAGAAAAGATGTCATCGGTGATAGAGGAGGAAGACCACATTTAGTGAGAGAAGTGGGGCCAAGAACACTGAGGTGTGAACAGGGCATGCCAGGGCGGTTGCTCTTGGGTCACCTCAGAGAAGATAAGATGTTGCAACGCAAGCCACTGTCACCTCCTGACAGAGGGAACAACCTTCCAGTTGTGCAGCGGCTAATACCTCTCAGGGATTTTTTTTACGAGAAACACGATGCCCAGAGAGAACCCAAGTGTATCTCTGTTTCTTGAAAACCGAAGGAGCTTCATACAGATCTTAGGTGAAATTCAATGACAGCATTTTTATAAATGCCTGGGAATAAGAAAGAGGTATCATCTTCAGGAAGAGGAATATGAGTTATTTTGGAAAGAAAAGCAGACACAGGAACAAATGCTAAATTGTCATAAAATAGGGAACAATTTTGTCCCCCCCTTTCAAATAATTACCAGTGAAAAAAATGAGCTTAAAAATACGTAGATTTTGAGATGAGTGTACTTTATGAAGCGAGAAATAATCTGAGGAGCTATTTTGTTTTTAACCCAGATAGATTTCACTTGATTAGTTCTGCCCCATACTCACCCAAACTGAATGTACTACATATAAGAGACTTCTTGACAAGGAAAGATGACTAGCAATGGAGGTGGGCTGCCTTGATGAGGGTTTTAAGTAAATTCAGTTCACTTATTCTGTATTTTCATCCGCTAGTATTAGGGTCCTGGACCACTTTCCTTACAAGGGTGGGGTCTTGGATTTTAATACCAAGAAGATAAGAATTATGTTAAAATATATTTATTGTTCTAACCATTAGTTGGAAGAATAATCAAATCATATGATTTGCTATCCACAAAAGATAAAGTTTGATATACATTTTTTTGGGAGGGGGGATGAAAGGAAAGTTCTAATCCATAGGCCTTTCCATCTGTATCTGATCTTGTAAGAATAATTAAATTATGAAGCTTATTTAAAGCATGAATTTTTTTTTTCTCCAAGAAAGACATCTGGTCTCACATCTACCATTTTATCAGTCTACATTACTTCCTTGGAAGGAAAGATAAGTTTTTTCGAGTAGAGAAATTAAAACACTATTATATAAAATGCAACAAGACAATCTCAATCCCAGGGGATAGAATTTTGTTTGTTTTCTTGTGATAGAGTAGAATTGGCAAACAGGTTTCACCTCTCATGCTAGCTTGGATTAATGGATAATTAAGAGCCCAGTGCTGAGAAAAAATGAGGTTCCATCAAGGCTGCTTAGGGCAAAGTGCTGAAATTGGTGAGTGGAGTCTCTTGGGTGTGGAGTATCTGCTATTCCTACACTAGGGGATTTGCTTTTATTAATGCCATGTGAAAGAATCTGTGTAAATATCAATGATAACTTTTACTTTCCTTATTGCTAAAGCAATCTGTGTTCACTACAGAAAGTTGGAAAATACATATAGCTACAAATAAGACAGTAGAGATCATGACCATTCTTTTACCTAAAGATTTGGCAGCAATACTGATAGATGTTCTCTCCTTTTATTCTCATCTGGGTAGTATTTTTCAAAAAGGGGCTGTGCTTGCGTAGTTTTGCAACCTGATGTTTTAACCTTGATCATAACTCATGAAAATATTTCTACATCATTTAAAATACCTTCCTTGGGTCCACTGTACCAGTTTTATGTAGCTTAACCACTATTCTTGTATATCATAGTTGTCTCTAATTCTTACTATTTTGATAACCCTAATTTCATGAATTTTATAGCCACATCTTTTGGCACCTATGTGATTGCTATGTCAGGATAAATTTTTATGAGCAGAATTACTGAAACAAATAAAATACAATGACTTTTGATGGATATTGATGAACAGCTCTCCCGAAATGTTATGAGAATTTATTTTCCACCAATTTTTAAAACTTGAAAGTGTATTTATTTATGATTTATTTATTTATTTGGGAGAGAGAGCAAGGGGAGGGGCTGAGGGAGAGAATCTCAGGCAGGCTTCGACTGAGTGCAGAGCCCGACACGGGGCTGGATCTCACGAGCCATGAGATCAAGACCTGAGCCAAAACAAAGAGCTGGACACCCAATCAACTGAGCCACCCAGGCACCCCTGAAAGTATATTTTTAAATGTGCCCAAGGATTGAATAATGGTACTAAGATTTCAGAGACTGATTAAGAATTCTGTTGTATAGTTTAGTAATTGCTCTCGAGAAACTGGTTTCTGCATACATGATTACAATGAATCATATTAATGTCATATTTGGAACTATGTGGGTGGCAAAATACTTTTCTTGCACACAAAGTTATAATGGAAAAGTTACCTGCCTGTCACGAATATGTTGACTCATTAGATGGGTCAGGACTTGCTACCGAGCTCTACTTTGAGATGTCACAGAGAAACTAAAAAAAAGTTCCTACAAACAGGAATGACTGAATTCTACACCATGATCCTCGTTTCCAATATGAGCTGGTGTATACATTAAAACCAAACCTATTAAAATTATGGAAACAGTCCTGCAGCCTAAATGGAAAATTTGATCTCTGCAGATTATACTTTTAAACTATAAATCTGCTTACAGTAATAGCAGCTGAGGTATGAATATGTTATACAATTACCCTTCCCCAATCAAACTCAACAAACTTCACTGGGCAAAAATATTATGCCAGACACAGCAGGTGCAAAGATTATTAAAACATGATCTCACCCATTGAAGCTACAATAAAATTATTGGGAAAACATCCAAATAAATATTTGGGGGAGGTCAATGTAACAAGTACTAGAAAGGATGAAAGTAAGTATAAGACACAGAGACAGGGAAGCAACAAGCACGTCTGTGATGAATAGTGAAGGTGTTACAAAGGATGCATCTTTTTAGATGGATACACTAAGAAGACCGGGTTGGTGTGAGATCTTTGATCAGAGTTACTGCCTGCTCTTTGTAAAGATTTTACATGTCTCTATTCTAAATAAAACAGTCTGCTGGGAAACTAAAATGTCTGAAATCAGCATTGATCAGTGGCATTTATCTATCCATCATCCTAATTTTCTTATTCCCTTGTATTTCGTTGAGTTGACATAGTAATTAATACAGGGACTCAAACTCTCTAATGCACACTTGCGTCTCTTGTTTGAAATTCTCCAGAGAACGTTATCTACCTCTTTAATGTCATCAGCCAGTTAAGGAAGAAAAAAAATAGTGTCAATAAATATTTTGGGTTTTCTTTTCAAGTTGCTACCACACACACACACACACACACACACACACACACACACACACACTTTTAAAAAGATATAGTTAAACCATCCAAATATTATCCATTCACTTGTCCATTCATGGACTACTCATTGGGTGGCCATTCTGTACTAAGCATTCTGTAAGGTTGAAAAAAATAAAAGCCCATATCTAAAAGATCATTAAGCACTGGAAAATCTATGAAAGCACACATGTGTTACATCATCTTTCAGAGTCAGACTCTTTATGTTTTGGGAAACAGAGATTTGTTTGCCAAAATACTGTAGCATGGGAAGAAAAAATAAGAATCTTTGCGTTTTTAACTACAACAGCTGCTTTGGGAAAAAAGTCATCATAAAAATAGTTAAGCATGGAATGGTAATTGCTCATCTTGTCATCTGATTGCTAGATTAAAAACTCCAGATTTGTAATTGCAGTTATCATGCAAACAAATTCACGATTCTGAAAATATATGTCCTCCTGGCTATGTTTTTTAAGGACGGTCATTTTTTTTCCCAGGGATTTTGATGGATGCTAAGTATTTTAGCCATCCTAAAGATTGAATTTATAGTGATTACTAGTGAAAATGTATAATGGAGACCTGATTTATTAAAAAATGCATTGTTTGATGAAATAATACTCTATAAAAGATAATTTCTAGTATTAAAGTATGCTATGAATGGCAGAAGTCATAATTTTTAAAAGGCTTTTAAAAATCCAATTAGCATCATTTAAAATTTTCTGTTCACCAAATTTCTGTTATATGATAGACCAAACCTTTATATTCCACTACATAATCATTCAAAAGATGTGAGAGGATATCTTCCAGGGGGCCTCTGGGTATTGCAATCCTGTCACATGGGTTGCCAAATTTTTAGCAATGTGTAAAGTTTATTTTTGTTATAACTGAATATACCACAATGACTGTCAGGTTGAGTTGAGAGGATATGTCACAAAGTGTAGAGGTGAAATGTGTAGTTAACCTCAAGCTACAACAAAGCAAAATCCCTTCATTGGAGTACTGAGATTAGCCTCCTGGATCCATAAGTGCAGGGAAAGCCACACACAGCTCTGCTCACTATCCACAGGGCACAGAGGGGAGTAAGTCACCAACAAAAACAGGAGAGCTGAGGATGCTTGCATGGACACGCTTGCATGGACACTGGGGGAGGGTCAAACTATGGTTAGCACTGATGTGAGTGGTTCCAAGTCTTTACATATCTTTAAATGCACGGCCAAAATGTCTAGAATTCAAAGGACTGCAAGCACCCAAAGGTTGAGCACCACTGACGTTCATCTTTCAAAGGGGTCCCCAGTGATGTTTAGGCTCAAGTCTGGGTGAATTCCTCAGTGCAGCCTGTAGACTTTGGACAAGTCTCTTAGTGTCCCCCAATAGGTGTCTTCATTTGTCAGATGGGGCTGTTGTATCTCCCTTCTGGGAGGTTTTAAGAGCTAAGGTGTCATTTTCTAAGTGCTGGGTATAGAGTAGACATTCTGTGAGTTTCCTAATTTAGAACTCATTTCCTTAAATTCTTTTCGGTTAATCTCTAGAAGCGTGAATTAGTCACTACTTTAATTGCCTACCCAATCTCAAGCAAAGAAACCAATTAAAGCAAGGTTTTCAGCACATTATGGCCACACTTGAAATTGTAGATGGGTTACCACCACCCATGTGACACACCCAGACCCTAGTCTTTCTGCCTTCCATTTCTCTGCCCTTCACCCCTCCTCCCAGTCTGCTCCCTAGCTAAGAAAATTGGGCTTGTAAAGATTATTTTATATCAAACATACATGCATATCACTGTGACTTTTATTATAACGAAATAAAACTGAAATGAATCAATAAATATTAGCAGTACAAAATGGAATAATAAGAGCTCAAATCACAGATGCAGGACAACTGGGTAAATTTAGACATTGGTTTTAAAACTTAAATTTCATACCTGTCTGGGAAAACTTTTTCTTTGTTTCTAGACACCCCTTTGAATAAAACAATTATGCCAACTGCAGTAGTACCATGGACTTCACATTCTGAAAACATTACTTCCTGTCTCTGTGATGTTATTGGGTGTTAGAATTTTTTTTCCAGAGATCGGACAGTCAAAATGTTCTGAAGTCAATACCACAATATCAGACAGGCCCCTCCTAATAGAATAGGCATGTGAGAATAAAGACTGGATTTATTTTATTGAAAGATTAAAGCTACTCTCCCAAATTTTAAGTGCTATTTCATTGCTTCTGATAACCTTCCAGATTCTTATGAATTACATCACTCACAAATTAGGAAAGTTTTATTTATTGCTTTGAATTCTATTTTTTAAAAATATAGAGCAAATGACAAAATACCAAGACAAGGGATAAAACAAAGTCAAAAACATCTACCAGGAGTGATCCAACAGGTGCATATAACTGGGACACAAGGAAGGACCTTGGAAATGGCATGATAAAGACAAAGGTGGCTGTAGGAGCAGAGCAGGGAATCAGAGACAACCTCATTGACAAACCTCATATCTAAGCAATTTTTCAAAAGATGGGAGAAAATTTTAGCAGAAAGGATAGGAAAAAGCATTTTGAGTTTGCAAACGTTAGCACTCATCAGAATCACCTGGAGGGCTTATTAAAACACAGACTGCTGGGATTTCCCTTCAGAGTTTCTCATTCAGCAGATCTGAGGTTGGCCCGAATTTGCATTTCTAATAAGTTCTCAGGCACCACTGATGTGTGGTCCTGAGACCACACCGGGGGACCGTGGTGTGAGCACAGAGATGCATAGGCGGACCATATTCAGGGGCCGGGGAGTTGCCTGGGTTAGCTGGCATGTGGGACATCGCAGGTTTAAGTGGGTTGATGTCAGAAAGTAGAGGCATTGCATAGTCGGAGGGACCACTGCAAGTTTCTGAACTTGGGAAATGGTTTCCATTCTTTGAAGGAACCATTCTTTATAAAGTGATAAGCTCTAGCAGCAGCTTGTAGGACAGATCAGAAGGGAGAAAATCAGACAAGCGCTTAGCCCACAAGAGAGGGCACAAGGACCTGAACCAGGACATGAGACTGAAAAACAAGGGAAGGGATAGCAGAGACATCATAAAAGTCCCTCTTACACGATTTGCCACTGATACAATGTGTGGCATGAGGGAAGAAAAGGCACATGAAAGCTTTCTTCTAGATTCAGGTCTGGTCATAGCAAGACAATGGTGATACCATGAGTTTAGAATGGGAGCGTATGCAAATGACAGGATGGCAGACCTACTGGTACAGCTGTTGGAAACTGAGGCTCAGTTAGGTTTTAAAGCCAGATTGGAAACTCCAAATCTGTGTATTTGGGAGGCATACACTAAAGCTGTGAGGCTGGGTAGGATTTCTAGGACACAGAAGAGAATGAGAACAGGATCAAGTCTACAACACGGAGAGACGATTGGATATGATTAGTGAGGAGGGAGAGGAGACTAGGACATTGGGATTTGGGGAGTAGGAAGAGAAGACAGCAGCATTATGAAGCCAAGTTGGAAGCTCCATGACAGAACTGTAGTTAACAGCGGCAAACACCACTACAGTGTAAGGAAGCAAATACGGGGTCATTCAAGTTGACAACCAGTCAATAGTGTCTTTCTGAGCATGTCTTTGCAGGCAGGAGGGAGGACTGAGGTATGAATGGAGGTGACCATGTAGAGGTTGCTGAGGCTAAAGAGGACTGTTTGAGTAGGAGAGAATGTGAGCCAGAATTGAAAGCTACACACATGCTTCAGGCTTCTAGAAAAGTGAAGTCGTTGTGGCCCTATGACCTCAAGTAAACCAGATCACTTAAGAGGAGATTTATTTTAGAAAGGAGTTGAAGAGTTTGACACCTCAAAAAGCATTGTTAAGTAAATTCCATACCATGTGTTAATTGATGGTTTCCAAGTGTGATATTTTCAAGAGTACAGATGAGTCATTTCCTCTGTGATAAAGTTTTAACTTAACTAATAAGATAGTTTGATAAATTTTTGCCCCAGCCTTTACCAAAAAATGTTAAAAGCCCAGTCCCAAACAACCCACATATAACCAAAAAGGAAAATTCTTTTGCAACACATATGCTGAGGATAAGCGAGGTGAGATTCTGAACAGCCCATGAAGTCGTCATTGCTGTTACTGAGCAAGTTTGTAGCAAAAACCATGTAAATTACAACAAAGTTTCTGAATAAATTTCTACGGGTTAATGATTATGCATTTTTGGAATGTGTATTTTCATACTAGTGTGGTCAATCGATGTTTACCCTAAGTGACAAAAAATAATACTTAATAAAATAATATTTATTAAAATTTCTGTAAGAAATGATTTCCTACAGCAAAGATCACTGTGTAATGGGACCAATCATCATCTTTCAAATAAATCTGATTTCAGTGAATTCTTTCCTTTCAGGTATTTAAACTCACGCACTATGCTTTCTCATTTCTGAGGCTGTCAGTGCCTGAGCCATTCCAAGCAAGACAGAACCTATGGGAAGAACTTGGGAAAGCTGATGGGACAAAAGAATTTTCAAAGACATATAAACATAAGTCAACACTTCAAAGCGCCTCTTAGAGGTCACTGAATAAAATGCAGAGTTGTTTTCTCTGAGTTAAATATGAGGATCATCAGATAATTCAATGGGCATATAATTCAATGGACATTTATTTCATTTCAAACTAAAAAAGCCAAAGACGTCGAAGAGACAAGGCAGTTCCAAACTATATTTTGCAAGTGATGGTAATGATTTTTTTTCCCCATTCGGCTTGGTATTGGCCAATTCTAGAATAAGGAATCCTTTTTAGCCCTTTGTAGAGGAGCAATGGATCATTTGTTACTATTTGGAGTTTTACTCCATTCCCTGCAGCTTTTCTTTCTGGAGAGATTAGAGCAGAGGTTCTCATATGGAGCAGGTGGGGAGGTAATTTTGCCTTCTGGAAGACATTGGCGATGGAGAGATTGTTGCAATTAGGGGAGGGGTGCTACCCGTATCTGAAGCCCAGTTATGCAGCTAAACATCCTACAGTATCCAGGGCAGCCCCCACCCCTTCCAACAAATCATTATCTGTCCCCAATGTCAGTAGTGTCAAAACTGGGAAACTGAATTAGAGCACAGCGTAGAGAAATTTAGAAAAGAGTATGGTTGCCCTCCCAATGCTCCTAGCATGTTTTAGTATGGATAGACAGTAATGTGTTTCTTTTACACTTGAAGTTCAAGTGTAAACTCCCAGCCTTCCCTAACCTGTCTCCTCCTCTACCCCCCCCCCCCGTTCCTTGTGAAGGGTGGTAGGCTGGTCAGTGTTAGCGGTGCAGGTGTGAAGGTGGAAGGGGAGACCTAGAAGAGACAGATCTCCTGTCTAAATCCCTGCCCAGCCTCCTCCCAGCATTTAGGTCCTGATTAGCTTCCCTGCTTGGCTCAAAGGTATTAGACTTCTGTGAGTTACTGAGTGCGGCAGTATCGACCCAAAGATTTCAAACAAGAGGACACACGGAGAAGTGATAAGATAATGAGACCAAAGAGCAGCATGCCTCAGCAGAGCACTGATAAGACAGTGCAGCTTGGTAGCAGTTCACCAGTGAATACACAAGCTTTGTAAAGGCTGCCTGATATTTTAACATGCATGCTCATCTTCACTGTATAATGGAATCTGACTCCTCCTCCCTGAAAAGCCACATAGATAAGCAATCTTCACATAAGGTTTTTATTTTGCCACTCTTGTCATCCAAGAACAGAGAATGAATTAAAAATCAATTTTCTCTTAAAAAAGGAGAACAAACCCCCAAACTCGCGGTCACTTTAAAAATTTCTCCTCTCAGAATAAAATGATAGCAATGAGGACCTCCGGTGTCAAGGGCTTTCCCCAGGAAGACAGTCAATGCTGAGTTTAGAGACGTAATCAATTGTTATGTGTTTAAGCTTAAGATACAGTATTTCATTGAATCTACTATGCCCATTTTAAGAAACATTTTAACATTTCAGAAAGCAAGATGCATCTTATAACTGATGAGATAAAACTGCATTATGTCATGGTTTTATTAGTTTTCTCTTTTTTGGTGGCAGATAAAATAATGGTACATCCTATAATTGACAGCATTTTAGATTTAATGAAGTCAGTAGCCATGTTTTCCAAATTTCTTAGAATCACTTGGATCAGACCAGTCATCTCTAAAATTGCTCCACTTTTGATACTTATAGATACATCTTTTCTTTTAAAAATTAGCTTCCTGTTCAGCTTCTGTTTTCTCCTAGTTATATATTCCATTTGCCAGAACATAAAAATGATTAATTTTGTGTGTAGCTTTTTGTTCCTAGGGTTCTTTTTCTTTTACACTATCATAAATTGCTAATGAGGACTACAAACTGATAGGGACTTAAAAATATTTTTTTTCAATAAATAAGTTAGGCTGGAAATAGAAGAGTATAGGTAGAAGTTAGTATTTACTCATCATCTTTGGCATTAACTGGCTATGTAAGTTTAATTATATAATATATAGCTCCATTTCCTATGATTCAAGGGGTATATAAATTTAAAGGGTTGTGTGAGGTTAAATGATTACACCAGAGCCTAGAAATTATATGTTCTCTATGCAACTCCATAAATCTGAATCAGATGAGGCTACCAATATGGTATAAGTAATGCTAACTGGATATCAAAAGACTGGATCTGACAACAATTTATTAAGTCACTTCTCAGCGGCTTAATCCTCCATTCATATTAGTAAAGGTATTGGCTTACATGTTGCAAGGGAATATCATATTCTAGGGTCCTATGATATGAAGGAAGAACTGAACAATGGTGAAAGCATTATTAAGTAGTTTTCGTTTGCAGAAAGTTTTTCTTGCTTTTTATCTCATTTTCCCAGCTTAATTTAGCCTCATCAATTCCAACCAAATCTCTAGATGATCTCTATGATACCTTACAGCTTTAAAGTTCCAGGGCTCTGCTAAATGCTTCCTTCCCAAACTTCTACAGACCTCTTAGCTCCTTCTTTGCAATTTATTCCTCCCCCTTCTGCCATCCGTGCCCTAGCAGAGCTGTCAGCCAAGCAGTGAGGATATTCTGTTCTTTTTTATTTTTATTCTTACCAGTGAACCCTCATAATTATTTTTGTGGCCCCTTTCTGAACTCGTTCTCCTTTGCCTACCTTCTTTATGAAAATGAGATGACCAAGCCATATTTTGTTGCATAGTTGAAGTCTGCCAACATCTGGTTCAAGGGGGCGTGTGGTGCCCGCAGTGCTGACTGGACCCTCAGTCCCATGATCCCCTTGACCATTTCATTGACTTAACATGCGCAACTGAGTTTTACTGCCAAATTAGATTGTTTGCCCATGATTCATTTGTACCCATCTTTCCAGTCTCTTGTAGAGCCTCCCCTCTCAACCATTGTCAAAATATATTAACAAGCTCAAAATCTTTCTCCAAATCACTTTACCAACACAAATTATTAACTTAAGGCACACCATTACATTTGCCCTCAGCTTGAGTATGTTGAATACAAAAATCAAAGGCCCTAACAAACCCCAGTCCAAAATTACTGTATATTATCTTCCTGATAACTTCACCTTATTTTAAAAAATACTACACTCAAAGATTAGCACAGTTCACCACTTAGAAACTGAGAAGGGTCCCTGAAAAACGAACTATTCAAAATGACTTTTAAACTTCTTTAACTCAAAAGTTTCTAGACCACACAACTCTCTTTCTTTGTTATGACTTCTCTAATAAACTGCACATATTAAAATTAGGGAATCACTCTGACTTTAAGAGAAAGGACAATGGAGTACAATGAGACATAAAATCAATTTATTTAACTGGAGGCCAGGAAAAGTTTGTAATAGGCACAAAATGCCAAAGGATCAAGTGTGGGAAAAGTTTGTAATAGGCACAAAATGCCAAAGGATCAAGTGTGTCTCTTGCATGTGTGGCTCACTTACCATTGTTCTTGGGTTGTAGCTTTTTGGTGAGATGCAATGCCCAGGCTTTGTCATGTTTTCTTTTGCACATATGGAATGCCAAGCTCTGGATTTAAAAAAAATTAACTCTAGAGATTTATATTCCAACACTCATTTTAACCAAGGATAAGTGTAAACATCCAGCGTAGAGACAGTAAGGTTAAGGAGTTTAAAATTTTTCTTTGTTGGTGCTTCTTGCTTAAATGACTGTTCTTTGTTCCTTCTCAAAAGTGTAATGGAATGACTATGGGATTGGAGGTCTGAAGACCTGGGGTCTAGTGCTGTGTCTGTTTTTTATTTTGGCATCAATGTCTTCATCAGTAAAATGGGAATAAGAAGATTTAAAAATTCACACACAGTGTTGATGGAAAGATTAAAGTGAATAGGGTATGCAAAAGTTTTTTGTGAACTGTAACATAGAATAACACACAATAGCACTAGAACGTACTGAGTTCTGAGTTATTACTGCTGTTATTAACAGCATCATCTTCAGTTATCTTTCTTCTATGCCTTTCAGTATAAATGACTACTTGGATAAAAGTTTGTTCATGAAAAATTCTAACAAAATCCCCTTTCCTTTATTTTCAAGGTCATATTAAACTCAGGTTATCTCATGATGAAAACATCATCAACACCAGATGATCAAAAGGTCTAACCACATGGCCATCCAGCTTGGCCAGGACCCCCGAGATTTCTGACACATCAGAAATTTGTGACCTGTCAGTTTCTAGCAATGAATGTGAGTTACAAGGTATAGGTATCTTCTTCTTCTTTTTTTAATTTTATTTCTTTATTTTAGAGAGAAAGCGGGTGTGTGAGCAGGGGAAGCAGCAGGGGCAGAGGGAGAGGGAGAGAATCTCCAGCAAACTCTGTGCTGAGTGTGGAGCCCAAGGTGGGGCTTGATCTCAAGACCCTGAGATCTTGACCTGAGCCGAAATCAAGAGCTGGACGCTTAACTGACTGAGCCACCCAGGCACCCCTGTATGTGCCTTCTTAATGGGTTTCTTATCCACTCCTCCAAACAATATAGTTAGTTTTATCATTTCTTGGGGAATCTGTCCAAATGTTGCTATTAGAGATACTTAGAGTGTATGAAGAGATGCTTTTCTTATTATAGCAAGACGACAACATAGTTATTTTTTCACCCAGAAAAGAAATTGTGGGAAAAATATCTAATATTTTGAAGACCTAATAACTGGTTCTAACTTTGAAAGCTAAGAATGTCTCATTTACATATGCATTTTGATTTGGGTGGTATTCTATTAATAAAAAGCCATGAGAGTGAATTCTCTCCATATGAGTGCTATCTCTAGGGTGACCCCAGCTTGATACATGGCCTTACCTTTCATCACACTGTGGCATTTGTAAAACATTCTTTCCATGCCTCATGATGAAATTTCACCCTGGTGGAGATCCTTTTATAAATATTTTATGTAGATGACTTGAGGAAAACTGAAGTGAATCACATGAACCAAACATGTTCCCCAGAAAGGTCAAATTAAAAAAATGGATATTGCTTTTCCCCAAAATGACTATGGTAGAGTATGACATTTAGAAGGTGTCACTCAGCCTTTTTGCAATTTGACATAATCTTAAATCAATGAAATGCTCTAAGTTGCTACCTGGAGATCTTCACAAAGGAAAGAAAGGAAAACAGGAAAGAATCTGAAATACTTCTTGGAAAGAATCTGAATATTCTTTTAAGTGGAACTGGCAGAATTCTTTTTGGAATGATCAACCAACTAGACTAAAAAAACAGGGAGACCATACACTGCCACCACACAGATTTAGGAAAGGGCCCTATACTGTTGACCTTTTGAAACTATGTGAATTGGTTTTAACACTGGACCAGGGTACACATGCTAATTATGGACCAAAATTTACAAGACAATAGAAGGTATGCTCTGGACATTAGCCAACAATGAAGACAGCTTCCTTTGCAATACACTGACCTCTTAGTGTATGACCTCTTATCCAAAGCATGCAGGACAAGTCGCCATTCCCCTAATTAGAAGGCATGATGTCTACTCTTTCTTACAACCCTCAAGAAGTAAGGTTCTTACACTGAAACATTTGTGCCCTTGTGTAACTTAGTATTTCTGAGGTTCTGTAAGATGGAAGTGACAATAACTGTCCTTTGGTGCTGGTACACAGAGCACCTGAGAATTTTACAGAAGTGTCAGCCCAGGGTCTGGAACACAAGGGGCAAAGACAGATATTAGGTGCCTCTTGTTCCTGCTTCAACCTTGCCCGTGGACTCTAGCCTTTGAAGTGTCCCACCGTTCACTTGCCTTAAGTACCCACCAGCGTTCTTTTCTACGATTCTACCTTCGTTTACCCTATATTATTCCTCCCACCATACTTCTCTCCTTTAAGTGTTTGTGGAAACTCTGGGCACCAGTGCCTAGCGGGTATGTTGGGAATCTGACCTAGAAATCAAAGATCAGAAGAAAATTAGTTATTGATTGAGTACCACGTGTCTGGAAATCATTCTGCAGAGGCGTCTTAAAGACCCATCTTGCTGTATCCAGCACAGTTATGAGGGAACTGTGCTAGCCCTCAGGCAGCGGGCAGGGGAGATGCTGTGGCCACTAGGTCTCATGAGACAGTAACAGTCCTGGGCATTAAGCAATCTTCCAAGTAGCATGCCCTGGCAAAAGGAAAATGTTTTCTTGCCGTAATTGGTTTGGACCCAAATTGGGTTTTATACATAACTACTCTAAACCAAAAAGCACACACATTCTTATTTAAGTCAGAGAGCACTCAAAATATTATGGAAGAAAATGCATATATTTAGAAATAACAGCAATTAAGTCTCCCTAGTATATACATTCCCCAAGTACTGTTTTTTTTTTTCCCCTTCCTTCTGAGCTTCTTTCAACTTCTTGATTAAGAAAACAAATCAGTTTTGTTGGCCTTGGCAAAGTTTAAGTAAGTTATGCAGTTTAACTCTTCACATTCCCAAGGAACACAGATGTATATGTTGGAATTCTAATGTAACATATTAATTCTTTATTTACTTAACTTCACCGAATGGCCAGGAATCATTTGAGAACCTTTAAGGAATTCCAAAAACAATAACTTATGTTTCTCCATGAACTCGAAGATTCATTTTCCTAAAATATAAATTCTGGTTAAGGGAAGACAAAATTTCTATCAGGAATTTTCCCTGAAGAAAATTCTCTATTACCAAAAAAAGAAAAAAGAAAAGAAAGAAAAGAATGAAATGAAAAGGAAAGGAAAGGAAAGAAAGAGGAAAAAGTCAGCACAATGGGCTAATTTTCTTTATCTTCTAAAAAGTGGAGGTATAAAGTACAGAAAATAAAATGAACTTCAAAAACCATGATGTTACTCTCCATATCAGTCAACTGACTTCTCCCAAACTACTTAATGTATATGGACACAATGAAAAATTTACCGGTTTTGTTGTCATTTCCTTTCCCTGACTTCTGCTGCCTCATCACTTCATGACACATTACCTGCATCAAACACTAGGACCCATTAATCATACATCCAACCTTTACGTGGGCAATTTTGTTACAGTCCTGTGGTTTCCAACTTACTTGCAAATCGAAATATTCTTCCCTGGGAGCATTAAATCACAGGCAGTTTGTGCTCAAAACGTCTTTATCCTTTTAACATGAATTAATGAGCTTCCTGGAAAGGTTAACAAAATTGAAATGCAACATAATCGTTGTCATTCACATCCTTAATTGACACAGTGAGTTCCCGGAGAAAGGGTGACTTCAAAAGGGGCTTTGCGCTAAGTAGTTAGTTCTGGACTATAAAGAAACCGTGTCATTTGTTTGCATTTTGATTATTAACTAAAGGTTGTTCCTTCTCTCTAGGCAAAAGAATCCTTTATGTTATTTTGTAATTTTTTTATTCTAGATCTTTGTTACGCAAAGTGCAATCCATGAACCAGGAGCGTGAGCATCACCTGGGGAGTTTGTTAGAAATGCAGACTCTCAGGCCCCATCCGAGATCTAGAATATTAGAATCTATTTTAACAAGATCCTCAGATTACCCATGTGCACATTGAAGTTTGAGAAGCAATAGTCACCTAGATCATTTGTGACAGCTTCCTAAGGGCTGATCCCTCTTTCAAACCCCCTCTCCCCCACAGTGATCTTTGTAAGTTACAGATGTGGTTGTATAACTCTCCCACTTAAAAATGTCAAGTCCATTTCCATGAGGCCTGCAATGTCCCCTGTCATCCGGTCCCTGCCTTCCTCTCTAACCCCCGAGCTCCTTCCCACCCACACACCTGCTGTTCTATATCTGTCCTGTCCCCTACAGGAGCCACCAGTCACTTGTGGCTACTGTTCACTTCAGATGTGTCCAGTATGAATTCAGATGTGTTGTGAGTGAAAATACACACTGCATTTCAAACGCTTAGTATGGGGAAAAGAATGTGAAATATCTCATTAATTTTTTATATGGAGGACATGTTGATACATACCACTTTAGATATATATCTAAGTAAAATATAGTCTCAAAATTCATTTCCATTTTTCTCGTTAAAAAATGTGGCTACTAGAGGGGGGAGCCTCAATGTCTCAGTCGGTTAAGCGGCTGACTCTTGATTTCGGCTCAGATCATGATCTCGGGGTCATGAGATCAAGCCCCGAGTTGGGCTCCGTGCTCATCTGGGATTCTGCTTCTCTCCCTCTGCCCCCCCCAACTTGCTCTCTCTCTCTCTCTCTAAAATAAATAAATCTTTTTTTTTTTAATTTAGCTACTAGAAAATTTAGCCTCATTTATTTCTATCGAACAGTGTCGTTCTATGCCCCACATTCAGGCTTGTGATCTGTTTGGGAACTTTCCTTGGTTTGGAATTTTCTTCCTTATCTCTGTCTGCCAGGCAAATGGTTTCCCTTTTCAAACACCTCTCCTGCTCCCCCTGACACATCATTTTAGGATAACCCATGGGGGCCCTCCACACTTCCGCAGTAACTCCTGACATGTTTATCAAATTGTAGCACTGTCATCTGTTCACCATTTAGTCTCTTACTATATTGATTAATCTGTGAATTAAAGGGGGGATGTCTCACATTTGAAGGTCTACTATGGGTGAAGCGGACTAGGCATTTTACAAAGTGGCATGTTTCATTTTGTCCTCAGAAGTAGGCCAAGTGCGGTGAAATTCAGAGAGGTTAACTTATTTTTCCAAGGCTACACAGCTGCTTAGCGGCTGAACCAGGATTCAAGCCCAAGCCTCTCTGACTTCAAACCCTGCCTTTTCCATCTTACTCCTCTTTGTATCTCCAGGACTTAGCACGGGGCCCAGCATTTTCTTGGTGCACAGTAAATGTTTCTCGGATTAAATTTATTCATAGTTCGTATGAATTCACATTGAATTCTCACTCAAATTACTAACTGCCATAGAGTAGTTGTGGAGGAAGCTTTGGGAAAATGATATTGATTGCATGGGAAATTTGGTGCCCCATTAAATAAAACAGAAATGTGAGTATGTCTTGGAAAAGCTGATTTACACCATACATTTTCTTCTCGACTTTGGACAAAAGAATGTTATGGTTGAAACAACACTAGGTTGGTAATGACAAATCTTGGATTCTGATGCAGCTTCTCCCACTAAATTAACTTTAAAAAGCCACTCCACCTTTCTGGGTTTGGTTTCTTTCTTTTTTTTTTTTTATTTTATTATGCTATGTTAATCACCATACATTATGTCATTAGTTTTTGATGTAGTGCTCCATGATTCATTGTTTGGTTTCTTAATCAATATAATCAGAATTTGGAGCACTATGTGTCTTCCAGCCCAAAGGTTCATAAAAATGTTCTTCTCTGTGTGACTTTGCATTTCTTTTCAAATAATGAATGACACGTTACATTTTCCTTATGCTCACTTGGATGCATAAGGAAAGGATGCAAGAAGGGTGGAGAAAAAGACAGTCTTGTGCTATCCCTTTCAGTTAACCCTTGTCCCCTGCCAAATGGCTTTCGTTAAAAAAATGCCAATCACAGAAAAAATAAAACCAACCCTGAATACAGGAAAACTTATATACAAAGCTTTGCAGTCACAGTTTTTTTTTTTTTTTAAGATTTTGTTTTTTTATTTGACAGAGAGAGACAAAGCAAGAGAGGGAACACAAGCAGGGGGAGTGGGAGAGGGAGCAGCAGGCTTCCCACTGAGCCAGGAGCCCGATGTGGGCTCGATCCCAGGACCTTAGGATCATGACCTGAGCCAAAGGCAGATGCTTAATGACTGAGCCACCCAGCCACCCCATGAGATTTTATAACCCAATAAAACTGTAGAACAGTACTGGTGGGAAGGGTTGCCAACTGTCACCCAAGGAAACACTTGACATGTGTTCAATTTTAATTCTAAAACACTCCTGAAATACCGACTTAATAATCTCACGTCGGAGCACTTGAGAAATAGTGCAGTGCAGACTGAAGCACCTATCGTAAATAATCCTTAATATTCATCTTTTCCTTTCTTTCTCTTTCTCCCTCTCTCTTTCTCTCACTCTTTTTAACATGAGGGAAGAGTTGATAATGACCTTAGGGAGAAAAATACAACTTGGAAGATAAAATTAAAATGACAAATCTCACGAACTTCACTAGAAGCAAGAAAAATCTAAAATCTAAGCATGTTTTTGACTAGGAGGGAGCTTGCCAAAAATAGCAAACACGTAGGTGTAGCCAAGATAGAAAAGCTTCAGAATTCCTTTGATGATTGCTCCCTGAAAAAAGCTTTTATTTAAGGAATAAATATAGTGGGAATATCAAGCTCAAGAATGTACAGCTCTATTTAATGTACCTAAATCTTGAATTCCATTTTAATGACGTCTAAAAAGCCCCAGAGTTCAAAAGAATCTTAGCCTCATGTTAAATTTTCAGGATTTTGAACAAAAAAATGGAAGAACATGATCATAATAGACTAATTTCTAAGACACAAACACTGAAATTTGCACAATTACAGATAGCTTTAAATTAATGGGTATGAATGTGGTGTCTGAATATTTGAATTTCTGAGTATTTGAGTTTTCTCATAATAAAAATTACTCTGCAGATTTATTTTTTTCAGGATGATGTCGAACTCATTATTCTCTCTCTTTTTTTAAAAAATATTTTATTTATTTATTTGACAGAGAGAGACACATTGAGAGAGGGAACACAAGCAGGGGGAGTGGTAGAGGGAGAAGCAGGCTCCCTGCTGAGCAGGGAGCCCGATGCGGGACTCGATCCAAGGACCCTGGGATCGTGACCTGAGCCGAAGGCAGCCACTTAATGACTGAGCCACCCAGGCGCCCTGAACACATTATTCTCTAACTGTAATCTATAATGCAAATACACGAATGTATAAGTATATATATGTAAATATGTGCATTTAAATAAATGCCTACACCTACTCACCTACTTTCACTTACTTACATACATATACGCCTGTCTATTAACATCCCCTTTGGGTCTCTGTTCAAATGTCATTATTAGAGAAGCCTTCCTTGACCACCATTCATATTAACCTAGCGCCCTTCTAGGTCGCTTTACATTCTATCAATCTTGTCTTTATGTTTCTTCATGACACGATCACCATCTGCATATTATGTATTTACTCTCTGCTTTTCTCACCGTGGGGTAGCTCCCAAGAAAGGAGCGCTATTTTCTATGTGGGCCATTGCTGCACCTAGAGCAGAGGCTGGGCAGAGAGGTGTTCAGCAAACATCACCAAAAATGCAAACATGGCTGCCTCTTGTTTGGTATGGGGCGCTGTGCTGGTTACACTACACACAGTAACTCATGCCCTCATCTGATCTTCTGAATGAAGCTTATGGCTCTGGCCCATTTTCTCCTCCTTCTAAAGATGAGTCTTAGGGAGGTGAAGAAACTCTCCCAAGCAGGTGGCTTCAAGCCCTGCCTGCTAGTGCATTCAGCCACTCCACTCCGCTGCCTCTTGTCTCTTTCCTGAGGTTGCTGAGCAAGCACTTGTTTTTGCCAAAGGTCTAGTCTCTTCCCTTCTCCCTGAGGACACCCTGTTCATGCTTCACTGCCAAGCTTTGCTCAGGTCACTTCATTTGTGGAGGAAGTGAGATGAGTGACAAGTTCCTGGGGTCTTATTCATCTCTGGTTATTTGAGCTGATCTGATTCCTTAAATATATTCCTCCATCCCAGGCAGAGAACAAGAGAAAGTACCTCAAACTGCCATGAAAGAGGCTCCAGTCCAGCATCCCTTTAGCAACCATAGGTGACAGGACTGAAGGATGAAATGCCGAGTTTCTCTCTAATGAAACATCTCACGGCTTCTAAAAAGGTTCACTTACTTCTCTTCTCCCTCATTTCAGAGAGAAGCAGTGGTTTACTTTCCTTGTATCACCATAGAAGTTTAGCCTATTGTATTGCATATATTTGCTTATGTGACTGTCCCTCCTATGCACCCCACTGTGAGCAGCCCAGTAAGTGACAGAGTTAGCTATCAATCAATGCTGGCCAGCCCGGAATGACTACTGAGTAGGCCGTCTATTGTGTTTGCTTATTATTCACTCTCCTTTTAAAAAATGACTGCTCACTGATTTTAAAGGGAGGAATTGTTCTCTCCCCACGGGAGCCAGTTTAGGTAGAATGGTCCATCAAGTTGCCCTCCCCTCTCCTGGCCAAAGGTCAGGCAGATGACCAGTGTAGGCCAATCCGAGCTCTCTTTCTGTAATTTGGACCTTGATCCAAATGGAGATCGTAATTTAGCCTGATGTGGGGACCTGAGGAGATGGATTCCAGTCTTTGTCAATGCCTAGTTCATCACTTCTCTTTAGATTCTTTGACCCATCCCATGCACATCCAATAATACCCTCTTTCTATAAATTAGCCATGGCCAGTCTCTGTTCCTTCCTTCAGGACATACACACTGGGCACATACTATGTGGTCTTCCTCACTAAACAAAACAGACAAGGATCACTAGTCTTATGGAACTTACATTTTCTCAGGAGCACAGATGATGAACAATATAAACTGGGACTGGGCAAGTAGTTTACAATATAAAATGGAGGAGTTAGAGGGGGCTTCGCTGAGGCAAAGGACCCCCGAAGAGGTACTTGAAGGAGGTAAGGGAGTGAGCCTTGTTATATCTGGGGGACAGCATTCCAGGCACAGGAAACAGCAAAAATGCTGTGAGGCACAAGCTTATCTGATGTGTTCCAAAAAAGAGGGGAGGTCACTGTGGCTGGATCAGAGTGAGTGAGCAGGACAATTCTAGGGAACAAGGGTAGGGGTGCAAGGATGCCAGACCACAAAGGCCCTGCCAGTCATTGTAGGGATTTTGTTTTTTACTCCAAGTGAAACTGAGAACCCACGAGGGGTTTTGAGATGAGTGACATAGCCTTTCATTTTAAAAGATCATTTTGGCTTCTGACTTGGGAATAGATTTCTTTTTAAAAACTTTTTGTATTTTTTATTTTTTTCTCAGCCATCAGTTGGAATAGATTTCTAGTGGGGAAAAAGTAGAAATAGGGATTTATTTGAAGGCTGTTGGAATGAACCAAGAAAGATACCATGGTGGCATGAACCAAAGTGGTACCAGTGGAAGTGGCAAGATGTAGTCAGACACTAGAAATTTTTTTTAATATTTCCAGATGTAGGTGATAATAGAAAGAAAGAGTCAAAAATGACTCCAGGGTGGGGTGCCTAGGTGGCTGAGTTGCTTAAGCATCTGACTCTTGATTTCTGCTCAGGTCATGATCTCAGGGTCGTGAGATTGAGCCCCTTGTCAGGCCCTAGCTGGGCATGGAGCCTGCTTAAGATTCTCTCTCTGTCTCCCTCTTCCCCTCCCTTATGCCCCTCCCGTTCATGCATGTCTGCACATTCTCTCTCTCTCTCTCTCTAAAAAGGAGTAACTCCAGGGTTTTAGACTAAGTAAACAGAAAGATGTTTGTAGGTATCAACTTGGATGGAAAGGCTGAGGGTAGAGCATGTTTTAATGGCTGCAGATGACTTCAGTTTTGGACATATGTTGAAGATTCAGGTAGAAATGTCAAAGAGTAGTTAGATACATGACTACCGAGTTTGGAAGAGTTGTCTAGGCTCAGAACATACATTTGGAAGTTATTTCTGTTTATGTGGTATTTAAAATCATGATACCAGAGGAGACCACCAAGGGAGTTGGTGTAGATGGAGAAGAGAGGACCAAGGACCTAGCTCTGAGGCAGTCCAATGTTGAAAGATCAGGGGCTTTGAAGGGAGACCAGGAGTAAGTTATCAGTGACGCTGGAGGGAAAGCAGGAGAAAGGGTTACCCGGGAAGCCAGACATGTCAGGCATGTGAAGGAAGGTTGCCAATGGAAGGGGGGTGGGTCCTACCCTCACCGATGATGCTGGCAGGTCTAGAAAGACAAGATATAGGACTTGACCTTAGATTTAGTAGGATAGAAGGCATTAGTGGTCTTAGCAAAAGCAATAAGGCAAATAAGCAAAGCAAACACGTGAACCCAGGTAATTTAAGAGGAAAAGAGAACAAAGAAATTGGGGACGGTGAGTATTAACAAAGAAGAACAAAGAAATGGTGGTTTGTATCATCCAAAGAACCTCAACAAGTAAGAAAGTGATACAGCTCTTCAGCTGAGTGACTTCTTCCTTTCTTCTCCAAATACTCCTGCCTCTTCAGTTCCTGTCTTCCTTTCAAAGTTCAACTCACGTCGTCCCTCTCATCCCTAAAGATGTACTCAAGCCTTTATGTTCTATGGCCTCAGTTCAGCACTTAATCACATTCTGCCTCACACTGTACTCTACTCTTACACGCCTTATCTCCTTCCAAAATTATTAGCTGCTGGAAGGCGGAGACAATGTTTTAAATGTGCTTGGCATTGTTATAAATGAGCACTAGAATTGGGCACCCAACAAGGCCTTGGCCACTGTTCTCTGTCAGATTAACTTATATTGTGTGATAACTAACTCCTCACTTTATTAATTTTTGATAAGTAAGAATAGTAACAAATGTGAATGAATATTGGTATCTTATTCCACCTCATAATCATAAGTGTCTCAACATGAAATATAATTTCATAGACAATTAGAGCCTAATGTATCTTCAGAGTCCTGATGACTACTTTTATCAAGATTGTTGACGGTGGGTATTGAAGGGCTTTGCTCTTGTACTCTGGAAACAACTGTCACTTTGAACTCAACTTTAGAATTGCAATTTCCAAATGGCTAGCCCCCTTGACAGTTAACTGCTTTTTTAAAAAAGATTTTATTTATTTATTTGAGAAAGAGCGAGAGCGAGAGAGCGCTAGAGAGAGCATGCACAAGCAGGGGGAGTGGCAGAGAGAGAGGGAGAAGCAGACTTCCCACCAAGCAGGGATCCCAATGCAGGACTTGATCCCAGGACCCTGGGATCATGACCTGAGCCGAAGGCAGATGCTTAACCAACTGAGCCACCCAGGCACCCCAACACTTAACTACTTTCCATAGTGTGGCAAGGGAATCTATCACTTAATACTGATCCTGAGCAACCCCAAAGCACATACGTACAACCACTAACAACTGACACTTTCCAGAAACAGGCAATTTAATTTTTCCCTTCTATTCTTACTTGAATATGGCTTCTGAAACTTAAGTCTAATTATATAGCAAACATCACACTTTGGATTGTATTGATCCTTGTACTTGATGCTTTGAAATTGATTATCAGCAAAATATCAGAATTTGTGGCAGGAATTATTTTCCTATTCAAAAGAATCTCCTGAGAAAGCTGTGCATTTATAACACTGGCATTGGTTTAACATACACACACACACACACACACACGAAAAAAATTAGAAGCTCCTGGTTTTGGATTATCATCAATTTATGAGTAGTGTAAGAAAACCGGTCACATTCCTTTATAATTGAAACTTGTGTTATATTTAAGACAATAAAGGGTATGTAGCCAGACTATTTTAACAAAGGTCCAATTTATTGGGAAAGAATAGTGTCTCTCATCACCATGTTGGTATTTTTTGAATACCCAAAGTCAGGGGAAAAACTGCATTAAGAAGAAAAGTTTTTATTTTCCCCCTGAGTAGTCATTTCAAAAATTGCAACTACTATGCTGTTATTTGCACAATGACCTTTGAAGGATTGTCTTGTCAAGAAAGAATTCTCTTCAGGGATGTCAGAGCAGACACCAGCATTTGGGTGAGTGTAATCGGTGAAATGTGCCCCGTTAATTTGCACAAAGTAGGCAACTCAGTAAATATTTATTAAGTGAATGAATGAATAAATAAATAGAGCCATGATGAATGATTAATGAATGAATAACATAAATGAATATGATATAAATGATGCAATACATATAATAGAAATAAATGAATAAAACCATATCGGCAAAGGAAAAGGTCATTTATACTCAACAAAGCGTATAAGAGGGCATTTGGTACCTGGGACATCAGGTCTGCTTTCGGGACCAGCATCCAGACCCTAAGAAACTTCTAAATTAGTTTTGTGATACCAGAGAGTTTTGACTCAAGATGTAAAAATCGCTGCTTCCATCCAAGAGAAGAAACCTGAACCTCCCTTCTGTTTTCCAACTGATCCCACTGCCCAGGACTCGCCTGGCAGGTCCACAGTGATTAGTCACCCCTGTACGCCTCCTGTGCATTGTTTTGAGACAGCCAGGAATAAGACGTAACTGCTGTCTGAGGTTTCCTTCCTGAGCAAAACAAGAAATGTTAACCTAATGGGTACGCTTTTATTTATTAGCCTATGGAGACAAAGGGGGAGGGTGGACACAGGAGCCTCTTCTATCTGAAGGCAATATGTGCAATTACAGTGGGTGAAGCTCAGTGCTAGTCTACGTGTCAGCTCTAATGAAATGTATTGTTTTCATGGCAATGTCCTGTATTTCTTCTTAGACTATAAACTCCTAGAAGGAGTTTAATGTTTGCTTTCTTTTTCTCTCTACAGTATGTGTACATGCATTTATGTCATCATGTATGTGTGTATGTGTGTAAGTGTATCTAGGTATATACCACCATGCAGAGATGTATGTGTATATATGTGTAGAGATGTATGTGTGTGTAGATATGATCATGTGTGTGTATGCATTCTAGCACTACCTCCTATAAAGGCTATGAAGCAAGTATAGGACGAATTCACCTCTTGTTTTGATCTTTTCTGTCTCTGATTTTCTAGAGAAATTGCTTGTATAGCTGCTATTTATAATTTCACTATTTTATTCATTGAACATGATATAATAGAAAAATGCAGACGTAAATTCAGATAATCTAAATTTGAATCTTATATCTGGTTACTTGGGCTTGCCACTTTAACCCCACGGATTCAATATTTTCCTTTGTGAAAACTAGACAATAATTTATCATATTTTTGTATATGGCTGGAAATGCATTTAAAGCATCTTAACATGCAATAAATGTTCATTGCTATGACCATCGTGGCTTTTACGATTGCCTCTCTCCATAATTTGATGAAAAGGTCCTTGAGGCTGAAAAATGCTATTTTGGAATCCGCCGCAGATTTGCTTATCAAAGCAACAAGCACATGATGACACTCTATAAATATGTTTTTATTACACTGAAAAATCCATGTGGTTTGGACAATAACCAAATAAGTTTAAAAATAAATTTGAAGTAAAAGGTTCTCTCACCGTCATAAGGCCATAGGCAAAGCCCATTCACATTCCCTACTGTTTTATTATCTAAATGACACCTCAGCTTCTCATTGCGCCCCATAAATTTTGCAACACAAGGAGAGAAGAGAATCTGTCTTTAAATAAGCACATTAAAAAAATTAAAGTTATTCAATTTAGTTCTTGTAGTTTGAACCAACACTAATCCAGGGCGGATCTGATTTTTGTGAGCGTGAGGCACTTGACCCCCACACAGAGTATTCCTAGTTATCTGCCTGGATGTCCAACACAAACGAATCTGTGCATTTGCTGCAACCCACCTGGGCAAGTGATGCAGGGAGATGACAAGACAATACTCTTGAAACCAGGGTTCCTGACATTACACAGACAATACACAAGCAAAGCCACAGACTGCTGACAGCCTTGCCTTTTCAATCAACAGCGCAGCTCATGATGCACGTGAACTGAACGTATTGCATTCGTCCTGCCTAAAACACGGCGACACTCAGTACAGGGGGCCACAGCTCATCAGGAACGCCCAGAGCTGAGCATCGTAACTATCTGACTCCAAAGATGATACAGGCTGAACACAAATATTTCCTTTTCTCCCCCCTCTCTATCTCCCATTGGAGTTTCTAGCTGGCTATGTATTTTATAAAAGAATAGGCACTCAGATAATGCCTACGTCTACTGGATAATTCTTCTTTTTGATAGCTCCACAGCTCCTCACTTCCTGCATCAGGATGATATCCAGAATCATGATCTTCTGTTATTCTGCCTGCCTAATTAATAGTAGGTCCCCTTTTTAAATTCGACTGCTGGCCACACTCCAGCCTTATCTAACATCCCCTAAAGGCCAAACACATCTTTCAGTTCTTGTTAAGTTGTTACTGCTACCTTTCCTAGAATTATGCCTTATGCCATCACATCCAAATTCATGAAAAGCAAAATACTAAAGACTTAGGGGGAAAAGATTTATGTTTTTCAGTCAGTATTTTTATGAAAACCTTAGCCGTATCTTCAATATTACAGATCTATATGCAGGGGCACCTGGGTGGCTCAGTCTGTTAAGCATCCGACTCTTGATTTAGGCTCAGGTCGTGATCTCGGGGTTGTGGCGGGCTCCGTGCTGGGCATGAGCCTGCTTGAGATTTTCTCTCTCCCTCTTCTTCTGCCCCTCCCCCACTGTCCCTCTGTAAAAACAAAACAAAAAAAAAACAAGACAACCCCCCCCACCACCAAATCTATAGACAAATATGCAACAGTCTTAGAAACTGGATTGGAAACACAAGCTGATTATATTTGTCCTGGTGAATACAGTCTTGTTATTGATGTGGGAAACAAAGGCAGAAGAAAAATTACTAAATTTCCTTACTACTTACAGCCCATTGGCAAATTCTTAAACAGGCAGAGTGACCTTCCTCTAGGAACTCAGCTGCCTCGATGTTAATACTTTCTAAGGGCAAAAGGCAATCCTAGCCCGACCCCCAGGATCCTGTAAGTCTGCTTTAATATATAAAAATTCCTTTGGAAACTTCCTTTATCTCTACCCCCCAAAATACATGTTGGCAATCATCCCCCAAGCGTATGACCCACTGATATACATCTGAAGGGTCTCATGACTAAGGTTTTATTAGATCGTAATACATGACCCTTTCCCAACAACAGCTAGCCCCCTCAAGGCCCTGGAAACCTTGCTTCCAAAATTCCATAGAGCTATACACTCTCCTGAACCCCCTCCCACCTTGAAAGTACATAATGGACCACTCCTCATGACCCCAGTACAGCAATTTCTGCCCACGGGTCCTGTCTTGGTGCTTTTGTAAAACCACCTTTTTGCACCAAAGACGTCTCAAGAATTCTTTCTTGGCTGTTGGCTTCAAACCCTAACATCTTTCCTACATCATTATGGCCTGATGTTATACTGGAAGGGTCAGTCATGGTACGGGTCACATCTAATGGATTCTCTGAGGACAATGGCCTTGCCCACATGCCGTGCAGGAGAAAGCAGTCATAAGCAGTGCCCTGTGCAGGGCTTGTGTTCTGTGCCATTTTAAACATCCAGATCTAATGAACTGGGCCAACAAGGGGACTACCAACATTTAAGTTGACCAGAATCCTACAAGATGCTTGGTATAAAAGGTCAGCCCCAACAGAGTCAATACTCATTAGTTAGGACAAATGCATTCTTTCACTTGGGATTTTAGCAATGGGAGAAAAATAAGAATTTACTGCTCACCTTGCTCCAGGAAAAAGTAGAGATGGCCAGAAGTCATGAACAATTGTTGCTGAAATGGCAATGAGGTGGGAAGAACTGCTCAGGTCCTGGAGGGCCCACCACGAAGGGGTGTAGACAGTGATTGATTTGGGACTGCCATGAAGTGTCTGTTTCCCAATAGCTATGCTTTTCATTAAAATAATCTCCCATGAACTGAGATCACCCAATTGAGCTTTTCTGTTCCTTCCGAATGAAAAGCCTAACTAATAGTGAACATGCTTGATGGAAGGGTGCTTTTTCAAAAAGGGCGACCCTAGAGCCCTTGTGGGCCTGTTTGGAAAATAAAGAGCTTGCCAAACATTTGAAGACAGCAAACACTTGTTTATTAGAGTGATCACTGCTTTGAAAATGGTTTTGTCACTAGAGGCTCATATGCTGGGTGGAATGAATATTAATAGTGAAGGACCGATCATAAACTTTCTCATCAACAGCAGGGGCACAAGGGGTCTGCATTCTCTACCCTGAAGATATCATAGAACAAAGAACTCACATTGAAGCCAGGATGATCCTAGAGGCAGAATGTGGGTGACAAGGAGGGGAAGACTCAGCACTACTAGTCTCCACGTCCATGTACAGAGCATAGGGGGGACTCCAAAATATTTGAGGAATTCGTTAATTAGCATTCTTCAAGCCCAGCCATCTCCCCCAGGGGAGTGACAAGGAATGGGAGGCCTCTACATCAATGGCTCTAATGAAGAATTTCCAGTTTTTCATGAGTGGCTCCCAGCAGTTTGCCTGAGATTCATGTGAGTGACAAATGGTGCTGAGTGCCCTTCTGTAGAGGAAGGGGATAAAGCAGAAATATGTTTTTCCCCATCCTCCAAAACCATTTATCACATAGGGGATGACAGGGATGAAGCAGGGTCAGTTTGCACTATAGTATTTCAGAAAACATCCCTTTAAGATTCGTAGATGTTTTTTGCATTTTGGAGATCACTTTCCCTAACTTTTGCTTCAGTGTGCTTAGATGACCTTAATGCAGCTTGAATGAATGTGTGCAAACACCAGGAAGGATGCCTAGAAAAGGACTTGCCAAGAGTGGAGTGGTTGAGGTCTCCTACTATTAATGTATTATTATCAATATGCCTCTTTATTTTAGTTAACAGTTGGCTTATGTAGTTGGCTGCTCCCATGTTGGGGGCATAGGTATTTACAATTGTTAGAAACTCTTGCTGGATAGACCCTTTAAGGATGATATAGTATCCTTCTGTATCTCTAACTATAGTCTTTAGCTTAAAATCTAATTTGTCTAATATGAGAATTGCTACCCCAGCTTCTGTTGAGGGCCCTTGGCATGGGTGTTATACACAAACAATGAATCATGGAACACTGCATCAAAAACTAATGATGTAATATATGGTGATTAACATAACAATAAAAAATTTAAAAAAACCTAATGATGTACTGTATGGTGACTAACATAACATAATGAAAGAAAAGAAAAGAAAAGGACTTGCCTTGGGCATGCAGTTGTTGATTTGCTTGCCCAGAGGAGGTCATTATGTATGCAAACAGAGGTGTGAGGGATGTCCTCCAGGCTCTGACTCTTTGGGTAGTAGGCAGTTCCTAGTGCTCTATTCCTTTTGCAGGGATCTGGCAAAGATTTACTCTGTGATAAATGGTCATAATCCACTAAGTAAAATTGCCTCTGCATAATTCTGATATGTGTGAAGCGTAGAGAAGAGAGGATTGACTATATAAGCTCACGATCGCGTAACAGCAATTATCTGTTTCTATATATCAGACCCGGATGCTCATATATAAAGTTGCCTCTGCAGGATGCTTAGGTCTGTGCATGCACCCACACAGGATGGAATGGCCTTTCTCTCAGTTTCTCTCTCTCTCTCCTCTCTCTCTCCCTTTCTCTATCCTTCTCTCCGCCCCCCCCACTGGAATGCTCCCATTGTTCTCCTAGATGTTGGACTCTTATTATGCATATAACTGTCAAAGATTGTAAACAACAATAACACAATACTGATTCTTGAATCTTTCTCAACTTCCTGATTTCTACCCCCAGGTGTCATCTCAGTTCCTGCCACAGGTTCTTGATAAATTTCTCTCCCCCTCCCTTCTCTCTGGGTCTGAGCAGGAAGGGAACACAAGCTGACTTTCTCAATAATGTGCACATTGGGAAATGACCCGTACACAGCATTTTGAAAGCTCAGTGAGCAATATCCAGGATAACAGTATTACATAATTCTCCATGATGTATTTCTATTCAAAATGCTCTATCTATATGAAAAGAACACTTTATTTAAACTAAGCTATATATATAGTGAGCAAATGAGGAAATATATATATCTCCACACTGCTGCTAAGAAATGCTGCCATGGTGAAAATGCTAATTTCTAGTCCCCAACATAGAGTAAATTGGTGGCTCCAATCACCAATTCCAATTGTGCATTGGGGATCCCCTACAGCAACAAGCAATGCTTGGAAACCAACTGCTTGTCCTGCAATTCAAGTCAATTTTGACACTATCTACCTGGAGATGGCATCAGATTTCCGGGGTTAAGGGCTCAGTCCGTACAAGACTACTCCTCGCCCCTCCCCCCCCAACTTCAGACCAGTTGAAAGCCAGGTTATAAACCAGAGGTTCCCATGACCCCTTCTTTGGGTTAGATTAATTTGCTAGAGCAGCTCACTTTTTCTTACCAGATTACCAGCTTATTATAAAAGGATTGGACAAGATAGGCATAAGGCAAGGTACATGGGGAAGGGGCTTGGCGCTTTCCATGCCCTCCCCAGGCCCACCACTCTCCCCAAATCGCCACGTGTTCTCCAACCTGGAAGCTCTTTCAACACAGTCCTTTTACTTTTTTTTTTTTTTTTTTAATTCATTTGAGAGAGTGCGTGAGGTGGGAAGGGTCAGAGGGAGAGGGAGCGAGAAACTTGAGCAAACTCCATGCTCAGCGCGGAGCCCCGCTCGGGGCTTGATCTCATGACCCTGAGATCACAACCTGAGTTGAAACCAAGAGTTGGCTGCTTAACTGACTGTGCCACCTACGCACCCAGTTCTTTTGAGTTTTTATGGGGGCTTCATCATATGGGCATGGTTGATTAAATCGTTGATCACTGATTGATTCAATCTCCAGCCTAGCTCCCCTCCCAGGCGCCGGAGGTGGGACTAGACGGTCCAACCCTGAATCACGTGGTTGGTTCTCCTGGCAACCAGCCCCCATCCTTAGGTTACCTAAAGGCTTTCTAAAGGTCACCTCATCAAAATAAGAAAAGACACCTTTATCGCTCTCATTGCAGGAAATTCTAAGGGTTTTAGGAGCTGTGAGCCAAGAACCATGGACTAAGACCAAATTATATATGAGAAATATATTTTGGTCATCTGAATGACCAAAGATACATTTCTTATAAATCACAATATCACATATAGCAAGGAAATAGCCTTTACAAAAAAAATGAGATCAAGAAGGTGTTGGGGGACTTGAAATTAGGCTTTGATTACTTGGACAATTATAGTAAATGGGGAAAAAATGGGAAAAATGCAATGAAATTAGTGAAATAAGTGGAAATGGAACTCATGGGTAGAAGGTGTCTTTTATTTAAGATGAGGTCACCAGGAATAATTTCCTGAGGGAAACTGCATGGAGCATCTCCCAGTGCATTTGCTTTAATTAACTGAAGTAAATATGACATTACAAAGAGGTTTAACTTAGCTAATGAGTCAATTTGAGTCAGGATTTCTTTCTTTGGGAAACAAAATTAAGGAGAGGAATCTTGCTTCCTTAACTTCTTAATATGCTGGCTCTGCCATGTACAGTTGTGCAGGTTGTCAGCATGAAGGCAGGAGCCAGGGGACAAATGGAGCTGAAATCCTGCCAGGCCCCTGTGGCTAAGCCAAGAATGCCAGCTTGGGGTTGGGTCTGCTGGGAGGGGCATCTTTTTCTAATTTGCACAAAGGAACATTATGGGTTAGTAGTGAACTTGCAATATTCTATGTAGGAATATCAAACTGGGCATTTAAATGCTTTATAATATAACATTGAATTTCAAGCCTTTGTGTTATTATTACAGAGACTACCCTTTGACATAGTACAGGTTCCGAACAACATTTACTGTCTTATAGGGGTTTCAAACTGACGTCCACAGTCATTGGGAAGGAGGGGATAGGGGAGTGCTTGAACATGTTTTTAAGATTCTGCAAATTCTCTCCAGGAATCGATTTGATTTGATGTTTTTATACAGATGACAATCTAAAAAATTAATATGACCTCTTTTGCGACAGTGACAAGTAATAGTATTGCAGACTCTAAGATAGACTTATAAGTAAATAATTTATTTGCACTAAGTAAATCCACAGAGGAAATGAAGGCTTTACTGTGTTCTACCAGAAAACTATCTCCTGGCACTTGAAACATACAGACATGCTGAAATCAGAAGTAGCCCCGTTGCCATAGTAGTTGATACCATATTCACATTTTGAGTGGTAATTTAATTTCAGCCAAACAACATGTTTTGCCACATTAAATTAGTTTTGTTAATTTGATTTTAATTGATTTTGTAGCCTGTATTTGATTGTTAATTTATTTTGATTTTATGGTTAGATGAAGGTTCTGAGTATTAAGGAGTTTATAACCAGGTTTGCAATTCCAGGGGCCCAGTAATATTTTTTTTCTTTTAAAACGGATGCGTACATTATTCAACCTAGAGAAACCCCCTCTCCCTTCCATGCCACACCCATGCCTTTTGAGCTGCTGTGGGACCCCAGCGTTATTACAAGAAGTTATCCCCTCCATGGGCACGGACCAGTTATTAACTGTAGTCTGAATAATTCTCAAACAGATGCATGCTCTTACTTGTCCGATGTATGCAAATAGTGTTGTGTTGAATAAAGTACAAAAAATGTTTGAGTATTACTCAATTCTTCATCATTTCTGCCAATCATTGGATATTAAACACAAATGCTGTGTGCACATTGAGAATTTCTAACCTTAAAAGTCAGTGTTTTTACTAAAACATGAATGAAAATGACCACTCTGGAAGCCGACGGGTTATTTTGTGGGAAAAGTTTGGATCATAACTTCTATGTATCAAAGATGATATTCTGTAACAAGCTATGTCATGCAAAGGACTCTATCTAGTTTTCTTCCTTTTCTACAGAATCTAAGAATCTTCAGTATCACTCTACCGTCCAACATCTTATTTCCTCAATCTGTGAGTGAGCAGGAAGAAGGTAAAGACTAATTTGGTTACAGAACTAATATCTGAAGCTTCTTAGGTTCTTAAGTCAGGGAAGATGGTATGAATGACTCATGCAAATAAAAATAGACCTTAAAATAAAACGTCCATTTTTGTTTAAATAACTCTATTTAAGAGTCGAGTGAGATTTTACTCAGAATATGTGAAATTCCAAATGTGAAAATGGAGTAATAGAATCAAAATAATATACACAAGGTGTTTCTAATTTTCCCTCAAACCCGAGCCCACATCAACCCGGTGATAACTGCTGTCTGATGCTTATCAAAGCATTGTGGAGACCTTTGCAGGATGGGCTTGCAAAGACTGCCAGGACCATCACACGTTATCAGCCGGTGACCATGGTCAGGCAACTGCCAGCACTGATTCACACTTCCCAGAGTCAGCTTTTTCCGCAGAAGTAGAAAGATTGTTTTCTTATTCTGGACTAACTTAAAATTTGTAAAATGGTAATGAGGAGTGTGTTAAGACAACAGAAGAAATACTTTTTTCAATCTATAAACAAACAGGAAAAGTAAAATAAAGACAGTGTTGGCTACATAACCAACACTTTCTTCTGTTGATGTGGATATGTATAGTTAAAAGGAAAAAGTAAACATTTATAGCCAAACCATGTAGGAAAATAACCTCATGTTTGGTTAAAAGGGTGTATATGCATTTTAAAGAAAAGGGGTCATTAGACAATAGTCTTTTTTAATTTAAAAATTTTTTATTTTTATTTTTTAAAGATTTTATTTATTTGACAAAGAGAGAGAGAGCACAAGCAGGGGGAGCAGCAGAGGGAGAGGGAGAAGCAGGCTCCCCATCCAAGCGGGGAGCCTGACCTGAGGCTTGATCCCAGGACCTTGGGATCATGACATGAGCCAGAAGCAGATGCCTAACTGACTGAGTCACCCAGGCGCACCAGTTTAAAAAATTTTGAAACATCACAGGGCTTCTGGGTGCCTCAGTCCACTGAGTATCAGACTCTTGGTTTCGGCTCATGTCATCATCTTTGCTTTGGGTTTCTTGCTCAGCTTGGGGAGTCTGCTTCTCTCCCTCCCCACCCCCGCCCATGGTGCTCACTCTTCTCTCTCTCCCTCTCTCTCTCGCTCAACTAAATAAAGTCTTTAAAATTTTTTCCAAACATCACTTGAATGTTCAGACTGAGGTGACCTTTAAGACTGTAAGAGCCATGAGAACAGGGACTAATACTACAATGTTCATCGTCTGTCCATTTCTAGGCACAATGCGTGGCTTAGAGCAAGCACTCAATAAATAATTGTTGAATAAGTCATTATTTTTAACTATTGAGTTTTAGATTTTAACATAAATAATGAATGGTTTCCTGCCCCAAGAATCTATGAAAATGGTTGAGAATATCTTGTCTTCTATCAGATCTGGAGGTAGGCAAGCCTGATGGTAAAGTATATTACAGTCAAAACTATTGGCAGGAGAGAATATTGGACTCTCAGATCTTAAAATACCAAGCTTCTAAAAAATTTACTAGAGGAAGAGCAAAAGAAAACCACCTGCTCCTGGATTCCCATATGTACAAATTGCATTTCAAACCATTTTGCATCTCACATGAATTTGTGTATTTTCTCCACCACAATGGATTTTTAAAAACCCACCACATTAAACTTTATTTTAATTTGTCAATTTGGTACTCGAAAATAAATGCAGTATCCCAGGATTAGCCTTCACTATCATAATACAAATTAAAAAGGTGAGTGGTGCTCTGTAGTCACAGTAGGCCACATGATTAATGAGTTCAGTGAATGGAAATAGATTTATGTCCTCATATTGTATTTACTACATTATTGGTTAACTATGTGGCAACAGATGGCCAGATCCAACTTCCTCTAAATAAATGTTTAAAAAAATTAAGATATTTATTTTAACATTTTTAAAAATAGGAGATGTCATTTCATTAAGGGTGTTTTGGGGGAGCTGAACATTGATTTATCATAGGGTTACAAATATTAGACCGGTTATTTTGAAAAATTGAATAAGATGTGATATAGTGAGGGAGTCCTTGGTAACTAATGTGTCATAAAGATGAAGAGAGATGAGGTGAGTCCTGGAGAGATAAAACAGTGAGTTCCGGAACCCTTCCCTTGTTCGTCTTTTTAATAGACTACTCTGGCTAGTAGGGCCTGGTGTCCCCATCTCTTCAGGACTTCCCAAGTGGGGAGTCTCCTTGGAGAGATAACAGAAAGTCATGGGTCCTTCAGCTGCAGACACACTCTCAAAGCAACTCAGGAACTTCTTAGCAACATCTTCACTGACTTTATTGGGAAATGGTTTTGCTTTTTGGGAACTAAGCCAGCTCAGATGCCAAAGCCCGGACCTTTTTCTTCCAGCCTCTACTGAACACGGACTATGGGCCGTAATAGGTGAGTGTCTGCAGCTGTAGTACTGCATTTAAATATCCCACAGATACCTAAAGGCTCAAAGATTTATTGATTTGGGTATATTCAAATCTGTGAAGTGTCAGGAAACTGAAAACATGCCTCTAGGTTTGAAGGAGCTTACCTTCCAGTTGAGGAGATAAGAGCTGAGAGCACTTTGTAAATTCTAGAGGGTTATGCAAACATTAATCACGAATGTCATGGGCAAAGAGAGCTAATAATACCAAATAAATATGTCAGGGTAAAATACAGAGTAGTTCCTGTACAAAAAATACGTGTCTGTCTCATCTGGAAGAAACACGATTGTTGCATTTTTTTTTTTTTTTTACTTTTTTAAGATTTTGTTTATTTATTTTAGAGAGAGAGAGCATGAGCGAGCATGAACGAGCACAGGGAGGGGCAGAAGGAGAGGGAGATAAGCCCAAGCAGACTCCTACCTGAGGCTCAGTCTCATGACCCTGAGATCATGACCTGAGCCGAAATCAAGAGTCGGACGCTTAACCGACTGAACCACCCAGGCCAATTGCCCCATATTTTAAATTTTTATGAACTTTCTCACCTTTTAGTTGAGTGCCTTTCTTTTCACCCACCACTGTTTTCTCTGGTCCTTTACATCTATATCTATAGTCTTTAATTTCCCAGAGTGAAAATTGTCAGCAAAAATTCTAAGAGAAAAAAATGGTTTTTGTGTTTAAAATGCATTTTCTGGGCAGTCAATTTGATTACCTCATCAATGACCCAATCAATCAGTCAATGCATCCACCAACCAATACAAAATGGGTGACAAGTATGCAGGAGCCTAAAAATGTAAAGAAGGAAAGAGGACCTCACCAGACAAAAGGAGATATCTGACTCTTGGAATGTGACAAAATTGGATGTTTTAGTTAAAGTTTGATATTTTTAAGCATTATGCGAGAAGTAAATATTCTGGCAAAGTGAAATGTCCATGTGGTTGAAAAAAAAATTTTTTTAAATGCCACGTTGATGCCTGAAGGAAATAGTCACAGCTCAGATATTATGAGATCTGTGAAATCTGAGGTTTAATATTAGAATCGAGACATGACTTGAACTGACAGCCTTCATTCTGGTTCTGCTGTACGTGGTTCTTAAGACTAGTTTGAAATGTGGTGGGTTTTTTTCGAGTATCTAATTTAAAAACAAGGTAATAGAATTAATATCATTGCAAATCCTATCCCTCTAAGAAGGTGACAAATCGTGTAAGTCTGCAAAATACACTAGTGAATCAGGTGAGGCTAGATGGTACAAATCCTGGCAACTGGACATTAGTGGGAAAAATAGAACCATTTGTCACAGCACTCCGAAAATACCGAGCTGATACAAAACACACATTGCCCCTGCACATGTGAGGGTCAACTCCCGGAAATGGAACTTGATTTGGGGCACACCGTTGAGAAATCTTGGCCTGAAATGGAATTTGGCTGAGATAACTCGTCTTTTTATTTGGAGATACCAACATCTTTTCATATCTGCCCCCAATTTCACTTCAGGAAAATGCACACAGAAAACACAGAAATCACGGCACACTAATGACTGCTTTCAAACCTCTATTAAAGAGAGGCTTCTGCTGTGTATTCCATCAGTTGGCCAGATTGTTTTATTCTTTTCATTATTCTGAAGGGCATATTTTCTTATTTAAAGGTCTCCTTCTCATCACATCCATATTGTGTCTTTATATAAGTGTCTGGAAATCCTACTGGATTTGGTACAAGTTTAAATTAAAAGTGGGAGTTGAAAATAGAGCCCATTTTCTATGATTTGTAATCAGTTCTAACACTTTTCTGAGCTCAAACGACACATCCTAGTACAAACAGAAACTTTAAATGTGGACTCTCATGTTTTAGGGGGCATGCTTTCCCCAGTCTAGGCCAACATATACCTTTCAATTTAGGAGCGATGGCAAGCGGATATTTTTGCTCAATGAGTTGTTGCCCGGAAAGAGTTGATTTCATTTTTAAGGCTCATTAGTATATTTGCTTGGTATTTGAGAATGGTGAGACTCACTCCAAGTACCATTTACCCCACCAAAAAAAGTCAAAACACTACAGAAGGGGAACATATGGTCTGAGCACTGGTGGTAGAGAAAATGTTACTTAACAGATGAATGTAGGAGAAAGGCCGGTGTGCAGAGAAAGGCAGGCACAAAATATCTTGTTACACTTTAAAATAGGTCTAAATAAAAGAAAACCTCCAGAGCAAGAGAGTAAGTGTCTACTGAGTCACAATATTTTTAAAAGACTCATTATTATTAGTTAACATCACAAAATCTGCTTTCTCCCCTTATGAAATGTGTATATTCACATTTCTAAAAGCATTAAGAAGGGACATTTTAAATTTCTGTGCACACCACTGATGTTGTTGGAATAATTTTGTGACCAAAATCAGTATGCGAATTTTCATGCCCCGATTTAGCATCAGGACTGTGCCCAGAGCTAGAGGAAACACAGTCGCTTCTTCAGGGAGCTTGTAACCTAACTAGGGAAATCAGATTAGCCACACCTCTGTGCATAACAGAAAAACAAAACGACACCTCTTCGGATGCCTGTCCCACGCTAGCTAGCTAGGGTACTGCCCCCACCTTTCCTCCCCAGTGAATGCCCTTGAATGAAGGCCACTGGCGACTGTACTTCCCTAGAAAACCCTTTCTCCTCTGGCTTGCTCTTGTTTCCCTCCCTGCCCTGTTCCTCCTCACCTACCAGTGCTGACTCCTATTCTCTGCACCCGTTAAAAGGGATGTCCATTGGGAGTCTGTTCCCAATCCTCTTCTGTCTCTCACTGTGGTTTCCCTGGCATAGGACTTCCTAATGTTCTGCCAGCTCATGGAAAATATAGAAAAGAATGGTGATGGCTATTCGGGGTCTTTTGTGGGAATGTGAATTGGTGCAGCCATTGTGGAAAACAGTATGGAGGTTCCTCAAGAAATTAAAAATAGAAATAGCATCTGATCCAGGAATTCCACATTTGGGTCTTTACCCAAAGAAAATGAAAATGCTCATTTGAAAAGATATCTGCACCCCTGTGTGAACGGCAGCATTATTTTCCAAGAGCCAAGATATGGAAGCGGCCTGAGTCCATTGATAGATGCATCGATAAAGAAGATGTGGTGCATATCTACACAATGGAATATCACCCAGCTATTAAAAAAAGGATGAAATCTTGCCATTTATGACAATATGGATAGACCTAGAGGGTATTATGCTAAGTGAAATAAGTCAGACAGAGAAAGAGAAATACCATACGATTTCACTCATATGTGGAACCTAAAAAAACAAAACAAATGAATAAACAAATAAAAAACAGAATCAGACCTATGAATACAGAGAAAAACTGATGGGTGCCAAAGGGGAGGAGGTTGGAGGGTTGGGCAAAATGGGTGAAAGTGTGAAGGAGATACAGACTTCCAGTTATGGGATGAACAAGTCATGGGAATAGAAGGCCCGGCATAGGGAACCCAGGCAGTGATACTGTAACAGCAGTGTATGGTGACAGAGGGTAGCTACCCTTGGGGTGAGCATAGAATGACCTATAGAGAAGCTGAATCACTATGTTGTATACCTGAAACTAAAGTCACATCCTATGTCAACTATACTCAAAAAAAAAAAAAGGAAAGAAAAGGCTGGTGATGGGATGTTAGCTAAAGTTATTATGATGATCATCTTGTAGTAAGTACACACATCGGATCACTACATTGTACACCTAAAACAATGTCGAGGGTATCTATACTTGGGCACAACATGATCACTGATGATACCCTGAACAAGAATCTCTGACCTAGGACATCTTACCTACTTATGATTTTAGTAAATATGAGTCCATCTTCCTAGCTCCTGACCCATGTATTTGCTTCTGGAGGGATCCTCCCTTGGGAGGCTGCTCAGGCACCCCAAACCCACCTGTCTATGGATAAGCTCATTAACCTGTCCTGAGAGTACATGCCTCGTCCTCTGTTCCCTGAACTGGTCAATATTACTTTGTTGGCCAAGGAAGAAACTTAGGTCCTCATCCCTCTCCTCCTAACCCTTCAGAGTCCACCATGGTTACTAGGTCCTGGCTATCTTACTTTTTAACATATCTTGATTCTAAATCAATTTTCTGTCCTTGCTATGACTGCCCCAGCTCAGGCCTCTCTCAGGTCTTGCCGAATGCTGCAGAGAAACTAAGCACCTCCCTGCCTCCAGTATGGGCTTTCTCCAATCCATCTTCCTCATTGTTGCTGAGTATCATGTGCAGCCTGCCCTGTCCAGTCCCCTTCCCCGTCTCCTCTGCAGGTCCCTGCTCACACATGCTCTCCAGTTTTCCTGCTCTTCGAGAGGTCGCATGCCATCTGACCTTCATATCTTCACACACACCCCTTCCCCTTCCTTCCTGGGGAATGCCTCTCATTCCCAAAGCCCTACTCCAGCACCACCTCCACTGTGAGCCTCCACGGTGAGCTCCCACCATGAGCCCCACCGGATCCTGAGGTTCTGCTGGGGGGACCCCTCTTTTCTGCTGGTAGAGCACTTATGCTATATCACAGTTACCTTCCATGGCTTTCTTCTCTCTGTCTGCCCTCCCCAACGGCAGAGACGGCCATAGTTCGGTGCATTACAGATCATATATGCATATTTCTTAAGGAATACAACCCTTGTGAGCCAGAGTAGCCTAAATGAAAAACTGTTTCCTCTGATTAGAATGCCCTTCAATTCCTGAAACCCTTTCCCCATGGTTTCCTTCATGGGAAAAATCTGACTCATCCTCTGAGGATCTGCCCAAGTGCCTTCCTCAGTCAAGATTCCCTGACTCTCCCAGGCAGGGCTGGTCATTGTCTATGCCCAGGGATGTTTTGACTGTGCCTTGACTATGACCCTGCCACCACTTTGCCTTGGAACCTCCTGTGTACCATCCTTCTACCCAAACCAACTCAGGCTTTCAGGACTAGGGGCTTGCTTACCTAGGGTCTGGGGGCAGGGGATCCTAAGCAGAGGTGTGATGTAAAATAGCTGTTAATATCTGGAACGCTGGTTCTACTATCACCCTTTTGGGTTAATTGTAAAACCAGGTTTAAGAGTCCCCACAGTGGGAGGACGCACCAAAGAGGCTTTCCAAATGAAAGGGCAAGAGGATCTGAGTCTTCACTGACTCATACCCTGCTTCCCACATCTTGTGGCATTTCAATGCCACAGTGCATAATCATCTCAAGCAGTTAGAGTTGTAAGTGACTAAATACTGGTATATCGCATCATTTACCTGCCTGCTGAGTTAAATACTTAACCCTATAAATCAAGTTACCTAAAGGAGGCTTGAATCCTGAATCTGCTTAGTCACAGCCTGAATGATGGCTTGGGGACAGGTTGCTTCAACCAACACTTAACCTGGGGGTGAAAGGTTTTCTTCTGCAGATCTGTGCAGAGGAGGAGCAAAAGCAAGAGGAGGGACTCACAGAAGGGACCACACAGCTGAGCCAGCTGGCTCTGCTCACCCTGTGGATGTGGCTCTTCTCCCAACAGGGGCTGAGTCTCTAAAGCTTATTAGCATCCTGGGCTGACCCGGCCAGTGGTGCTCACTAATAATACCAATGAACATTTGCTGAGCGCTTACTATATGTCAGAAACTCTTCTAAGAACTTTGTACGAATTGCTTTATCTAATCCCCACAACTGTACAATAGGTGCTATTATTATCCCTAATAAGAATACTAGAATACGAAGAAGAAAGACATAGAGGGGTTCGGCAACTAATCCAAGGTCTCATACTTAATGAGGCCTGGAGGTGAGCTGTAACCGCATGGGCAGGATCCCATGGCCCCCGGTCTAACCCACAGACCCCAACCCAAACCACGATTGGAACTCATTCTTTTCTCAAAAAGAGAAAGTAAATGAAAAGAAAATTTCTGGCCCTCTATACTAATTCATCCTACCAAGACCTTAAGGAGGTAAAATCCATTCTTTTCTCGGGATCTTTTGCCTAATGGGGGTTTGCTGGAGTAATTGTTCTTCCCAGGGTCTGTTCCCTACAAAAGGTTTGATAGCATTCTAAGTAACTGTTCCTACAGAAAGAGATGCTGTTGTACCGCGTCACATCAAACTTGTCAAAATCAGGTAATTCCACTTCCCAATTGACAAATCTACTCTCCCAATGCACCAGGTGTCACTCTCTACATCAAAGGAAAATGCCAAGCCCAATTATGTGATAATATTTAGCCCACATACAATAACATTTGCTGCTTGATTCATGTTATTCAGCTAGGATATGTTAAAGTCATTGAAACAGGATTTATTAATGCCTTTTAAGTTTGTCTTATCATTTTTCCTAGAATTCTCCATCCTTAGGCTATTTTCTCAATTAATGACCTCTCATTCTGAATCCCTTTACATGTTTTCTGTATGTCAGAATGCCCAGAAATGACCTGGAAATCTTTAAAACACACCAAGAGAGAAAATATTCTCATTTATTACCCTATACTGCCCTCATGCATAAATGCAAAGTTCTAATATGATTTCTTAGTGAATGCACATGCACTCCTTTGTGATGGTCATTGAGCCACATTTTAAAAGGAAAGAAGAGCTTAGACAAGGTTGTTCAAATTCCCCCCACAAGTCATGTGCCCCCCTGGGACCCTGATTTCATCTACCTCTGTGTTTACTATAAGTTAACAACTACTCAGAAAACAACAACAAAAAAACCTTTCTCTTCACTGCTTGAAAAACACATGTGACTTGCAGAAACTGAAATATAATTTTAAAAGACTCTCTTTGTAATGTAATGACTTTTTTTCACTCTGATGTAGGTTAGCAATTGTTCTAAGGACAGATAGGCCAGGAGAATTCTAAACAGAGGTGGACCTCTCGCTTCAAGATGCATCTTTCCACTTGGCAAGGCTGCTATGGGGGATATTGCAATTGACTCACCATCTATTTGATTGAAGCTGGATTACAAATAGAGTTAATGTATTATAGTAGCATTAGTTGGGAAATGTGGAAATGCTGCATTATATGTTGGGACGCTGGCCAACCCTGATCTTATTAGTGAGAGGACTGCAGAAAGAAATCCACTTTCATCTTCCTAAGTGTCCAAAATACAATGTAAGATGATAAAACATTTTCTATGAAAAATTGTTAAGTTGTATCACACATTTTTATGTCTATTCTAAAGATGAAAGCATATTTTCAACAGACATGCTTATATCTTGCACCTTTGCCATATTGATTTTGCCATATTAAAATACCAGTAAAGCAATAATAAAGTAATTTTATCTATCAACACGTTCCTAGATCCCTTGAAGTAAATAAACATGAGAATGTTAAGTTGTCAGATTAAATTGGTCAAGTGAAACCACTCTGACACTTTTCCTTTGATATTTTTAGCATCTAATAAGACAGGCCTAAACCACTTACGTATATTTAGATGGTGCTCGGAGTATGTCTATTAAATAACAGGCTCAACTCTGTGAACTGAGCTGTGATGTGCCAGCTCTCAAAAAAATGTTCTGATTCATAGTGGTGTTTGCTGAGTTTCATGTGTAAATACTCACTCTATGGCTGATTTCAAGCCACTGATGTAATTAATACCACTGACCGTGGAGTTAGGAAGAGATGTGCTTTGTTGGCTCATAAGAACCTCTGTGTACTTGTGGCCAGGACACCCTGGAACTGAGCTGCTTTTGAATGCCCTAGATTCTGAAGACTTTCTTTTTCTCTTTCTTTTTTCTCTTCTTGGGGACCATGGGGTTCTCTAGGACACAATTTCCTCATTTGTAAGATGGGTTCACTGCAACAGGTAATTTCTAAGCTTTCTCTAACCTCAGTTCTTTAAATATTTTAATAATTTTCCCACCCTGAATTTTAAGGCAGAACTGAGTATTATACTAGCATTTAAAAAAGTTCCATTGAGTCCAAGTTTATACTCTAAGGAGAGATGTAGGATGGTGTCCAACACAGAGGCATGTTATTTCTAGTTCAGTGTGGTTTATTTTATAAAATTTAGCTATAGTTTTCAGAGCTATATTAAACAGCAGACTCCCATGATCTTTTCACAATGACGTCAGTTCCTATAGTTCAGCTCAAAAGGCAAAAAACAAACAAACAAACAAACAAACAAACTTGCTAGGTCAATGAGGAGAAACAGATTACGGTTGGTCGTACCTGCTTCATTTCTACTTCGGCATTTTCAAAATGGGCAAAATCAAGGGTATCCCTAGTTGCGATCCCTAGAAGTAACAGCTAGTCTCCTTTGCCAGAACTGCACTTTTATTTTTTTTTAAAGATTTATTTATTTATTTTGAGAGAGTGAGAATGAGAATGAGAGAGAGAGAGAGAGAGAGAGTACATGAGAGCGGGGAGTGTTAGAGGGAGAAACAGGCCCCTTGCCGAGCTGGGAGCCCGATGCGGGACTCGATCCCGGGACTCCGGGATCATGACCTGAGCTGAAGGCAGTTGCTTAACCAACTGAGCCACCCAGGCGCCCCACTTTTAAACTCCCTTCATGTCTAGGGAATCACTTGGGATGAAACCATGAACTGAGTATTGATGAAGAGAAGTCAATGGTTTCTTTGTTAGTGTTACTGCAACTATAAAGAACTAAGAATGAAAACCAACATAACCCTTTCTTTCAATGTTTTTTAGGACCCAGACTCAAAATCTAGAGAACATCATATCTTTGGACTCTCCCAGAGAGGGGACTGGATAGGTGGACACAGGAATACGGAGAGGCCTGCCTAGCTTGTAGACCACTCTGAGAGGTTAAATGTCTCCTTGCTCTAAAGCTTCTGCTTATGGAAATTGTCAGAAAGAAACAAGGACCAGGTGTGTGAAGATGTCTACAGATGATACTAAAAAGTGAAGAAAAGGAACTCTCACTCATTGCTGGTGGGAATGGAAAATGGTATGGCCACTTTTGAAAATAGTTTGGCGATTTCTTACAAAATGCAACATACTTTTACCATATGATCCAACAATTGTGCTCCTTGGTATTTATCCAAAAGAGTTGAAAACTTATGTCCACACAAAAACCTGCACATGGATGTTTATAGCAGCTTTATTCATAATTGCCAAAACTTGGAAGTAATCAAGATGTCCTTCAGTAGGAGGTGAATGGATAAATAAACTGTGATCCATCCAGACAATGAAATGCTATTCAGTGAAAGAAAAGAAATGAACCATCAGGCCATGAAAAGACATGGAAAAACCTTACATGCATATGTAAACCTTAAACGCATATGAAAGAAACCAATATGAAAGGTTACAAACAGTACATTTTCAATTTTATGACATTCTGGGAAAGGCAAAACAATAAGGACAGTAAAAAGGTCAGTGGTTGCCAGGGATGGGAGATAGGAAGAGAGATGAATAAGCAGATCACAGAGGATTTTTAGGGCAGTGAAAATACTCTGCATGATACTTTAATGATGGATCCATGCCAGTATACATCTGACTAACCCACAGAAAGTACAACACCAAGAGTGAAACCTAAGGTCAACTATGGACTTTCGGTGATAGTGACATGTCAGCGTAGGTTCATCAATTGTGACAAATGCCCCACTCTTGTGGGGGATGTGATCATGGGAGAGGTTCTCCATGTGTGGGAGCAGGGAGTAGAGGGAAAGTCTCTGTACTTTCCTTTCCATTTTCCTAACCTAAAACTGATCTTAAAAAATAAAGTCCTTTCATCAACATGTGTAGACCATCAACTTACTCAATGTTGTATGTCAATTACATCTCAATAAAAACATAAAAATGAAAAAAAAAGAAGTCCTTTTAAAAAAAACCTGAAGAAATCCAACAAGTTTGGTATAAAGATGGACTGAGAGCGACGTGGCCATTGCCGTGATAACATTTCTTTTCATTGCAAGCACTTTTTGAGCACCTCTATGGGCCATCCTCTATGCTAGACACTGAGGATTCAGGGGTAAATAAGGCAGACATGGTCCCTTCCCTCAAAAAGCCTGGAGTCTGATGGATGTTGATATTCCTACTGATGGATTTACTTGTTGAAGAAACTGTTAAATCCACGTCAAGCATGTAGCAGGCCTTTGGTGAATATTTGTTATATGGATATTTAATGAAACAAATCACAATAAGTCATCCGTTCTTTCCTGAAAATTTTGTCCAGATTTTATAAGGGGACTTTGGCTAATCTAATAATTGTCACTGTGATACAATATTGAGATTTTTATGTTACTAAACTAAATTGAACATACTTCTTGGTTGAATGGTTTGAAAGGTGTTTATTGAGCACCTACTATGCCAGGTACTTTATATTCCCCCTTAAAGTCATTCTCACGACCCTGGGAAATGAATATGCCCATTTTATAAGTAAGCAATCAGACATTCATAAAGATAATAAACTCGCCCAACAGAGTCAGAATTCATACTCAGGTCTGTCTGACATATCTGTGCTTCTCCCTTTATATGCAACACTTCAAGAACAGTCAAAGAGTCACACAACAACTTTACCTAACCAAAGCTCCCATGTGAATCAATAATCTCCAAACATTTTTCTCCTTCTATGTATGACCTTATATTTCAAGTCAGTGGGCCCTCTTGACAATTTATCCCTAGGAAGACTAGAGCTCTACCTTTTACTTGCCTCCCTGCCTCCTTGATCTGCTTCCAACGGTACAGCCTCTAGACCTTCACCACAGTAAGGCATTTGGTCCTTTCACTAGGCAGAGCTGGGAATGTAATGGGAGAAATTAGGTGGACCTAAGACTTGAAACTGTTCTCCCCCTCAGGGGAGGAAAATCAGTGAACCTCAGCAACAGATTTATGGAAACTGAAAAAAATTATATTTTTATGAACCCACACAAATAACACAATTCTTTTTCTTTAGGGTCACCAAAGGGCAATCACAAGAGAAATGAAACCAGTTATAATTTAGAAAAGACACTAAAATGCACTCAAGATTCATTGTGGTTATTGGACCATATTTGAGGTTTGTAGAGATTGACAGAGAATAAAGTCCTCTGAGAACCAGCAACTGGAAAGAAAATTACATCCACTTTAATATACACCAGTGTTGCTGAGTCTATGTGCCCAGCTGCAGTGAATGCATCAAATATTTGAATCAATGTACAAATAACCATAAGATGCTTCTCATTTTCTTCCAGATCTGAATGATGAATCTTGGCTGTAGAGAAGCTTTAATTTAGATTAACATCCACTTCTTTACTTGGTCCCTTACTATGCCTTTTTATTATAACCTATGTGATTTTCTTCCAAAACCAGTATCACCATTTCAGTTCTGTGTAGAACAACAAATTTAATATGAATACCTCCTGGTCTGAGCCATGTTATAAGATGAAAAGGAACCACATCTTTCACAATTGGACTTTTTTTGCCTCAATAATATATTTTATCAATTATTAATGATGTCTTATTAATTACTACTCTTCTATTTCTCTCTGCCACGTGCCACCAAAGATCTTAGTTATCCAAGTACTATGGTGATGAGATTTAAATTAAATAGTGCTAACACTTTTGAATGAAACATACCCAGTTTTGTGTAAATAAGTCAGTGAGAGGGGCACCTGGGTGGCTCAGTCGGTTGAGCAACAGACTCTTGGTTTTGGCACATGTCATGACCTCAGGGGTCTCGGGATCCAACCCCATGTCTCCATATGGGCTTTGTGCTCAGCGTGGAGTCTGCTTAAAGATTCTATCCCTCTGCCCCTCCCCTCATTTGCACATGGGCTCTCTTTCTTTCTCAAACAAATAATCTTAAAAAAAAAAGTCAATGAGACATTGAAAATATTTTTTAAAAAAGAAAATATACTCATATTTGTGTACAAAGGACCTGCTGGTAGCTTTTCTCTGGACAAATCGTCTACAATAAATGAAGCTGACAACATGGCAATAAAAGAACTGAAGTAATGCCTGACTGAGTGATTATACCAGTCTTTTCTGTGTTGGCTAAATTCAGTCATTGTTTCCTTTCCACCTCAGTATTTCCACTTCAATGTTCTTAATAAGTGGAACCAGGGAGGAGATAGAATGCAGATCCTGGTAGCTGTAACTCTCCTGAATTGTTCCTATAATTGGGTTTATGAAAGGACTGTAGATGATATATTTCTTTATGAGGTAACTTTACAGCAGAAATTGTTCATACAGATCATATTATATGAGCTGTAACAGAGAGGCCAATGAAGTGAGTTTAAGGCTAATTTGAGCTTACTTTGGGTTGACCTGGTATTATTTTTATGGATGGTTCTAGCTGGTCTTCGACTTAACACACACATCCACATATGTGGTTGCTATTCCATCAGACAAGATGACATGGTTTGACTCAGATCTTGGTGGACATGAAAAATACAGGCAAATTTTTTTTATTTCTAGAAATACCAATGTTCTTAAGATACCAGAAAGAATACTACCCGTACTCTAGGTGCAAACACATGAATAGACTTTGAAATTTGGACAAAGCAGAATTTTCAAATCATCTAAACAGCAAACCAAGGGCGCACTGACTATGCTGTCTGGTTGCTTCAGAAAGTGGGGAGGATTTTTGTGGCAAGGAGTCAGTGGTACACAGAGTGTAAGAAACACCTTTGGTTAAAACATCAGAAACCACACTAACAATTTACGTCTGCACATTTAAAATGAACTCCTTACATGAGAAGATAAAGGAAAACTCTCAGGTCTTTTACAACTTGAAAAAAGACTTTGTCACTTTGAAGTTTTGCAAAATTATAGTAATGTATCAAGGCTCTAATTTGCTTAAAGCCTATTCAGCAAATATCTTTGTATGTCAAAATGCAGTAAAATACACTTGTGAAAATTATGTGGTATCATAAATTATATATAATGGGGAATCTGTGATTAACCACAATTTGGTGTGGTCTGCATTGCCCATCATAGCTCCAGACCCAGACATCCGCTGAAACTTTTTGCTTTTATATGAATCAAATCCCTCTCAATGGTGAAACAAAGACAAAAAGTACAAATAAAAATAAGAACCTATCCACTCCTAATTTTGTTTCTGCCTGTTCTATTTCAGTGGAACACGTTAAACATGGAGAAATTGTTTCTAGAACTAAGAAGTTGCCTTACATGTGAGGTGGCTCTGAGTCCCTTGCCAAAACTGCTGGAGGAAGTCACTTTTCTTACTGAAATAGTTGCTTCCTTGCTGATTATAGCCAGCCTCATGACCAGATACAGCAAAGATGTGGCTGGAAGGCAGCATAGGGGGAGATCTGGAGGGAATGCAGGGCAGCTGGCTTCACAGCTGTGCAAACCGTATAATTCTATGGTTTGAGTGGGAGGTAACGAACAGCCCTAGACTTTGAGCCTCTTCCTCTCAGAAATGAAGATCTGGCCTTGAAAACTTTGGGTGTGTTGTTTAAGGTCAAAACACATAATCAGGACATTCAGTAGGGGGAAGGAGCAGAGCATGAAGAAAATGGGAGGGGAGGTTGGGAAAGAAAAGTGCACTTGGTTATTTGGCTGAGTGCCTGCCTATGGCCAAGTTGGACTGATGCCCCACATGGTCGGTGGTTCTAGAGTGCAGTACAGTTACTTTTAGTTTCAAAACGACAAACACTTCTAAAAATTTAAGCACTTTGTGTCTTATGGATTGATAATAATATTCTATGGCAGCCAATAATATTCTATGGCAGCCACACGTCATTCCATGATGAGAGTTGACAGTGGAGGCACAAAGGTCACCTATATTTATAAATCAGTAGATGCTATAGTCAGTCTTTCTGAGCTATTTGGCTATGTTGAATTTTTGGCTACGGCAAAGGCAACATTTTCGGTAGAATTAGTCTGGTTTTCACACTTTCATTCCCATGTCTTATTTGTGCCAGAGCTAGACATCTAAAGCTGTCCCATTCACCCAGACCACATCTGTTTCTTGCCTTTGCATAGTACTTGGCTCTTGGTAAAGCATTTTCACGTTTGGTCCCTAAAGTAACAACAAAAATCAGGCAAAGAGTGTTATCCCCATGTTACGGGTTTCAAAGATTCAGAGATGATTCAACCCTTCACCAGCAGACTCAGATTTTGGGATCAGCAAGTCTCCAAACCTGTCACAGAACACTTGTGCCCATGATTCAGGAAAGAGAAGATGCTCCTCCAGGTTCTCAAAAGCTAAGATTCTGAGATTTTTTGATGTTCACCTGGCCTACACGGATGAGTTCTCAAACTGAAAAGTTGTGTTCTCTCTCTTTTCTCCCTCCCTCTTTGCCTTCCTCCTTTCTTCTCCCAATATCCCTTTCTCTGCTCTTTTTTTTCCCCTTCCCACAAAACACCTCCTCTATGTTCAGTGGATCACTGGAAAGCCTAGTAGTTATTGTACTGGCATAGCCATTTCCAAGTGGCCATTTGCAAAAGATATTTCAAAGTTGATCCATTCAACTTCAGTCAGAGTATAGACTATGAAATGTGAATTTCCTTAACTTTAAGAGTCTGAGGGTGACTTCCTTTCTCATTTTGGACCTGTCATATTCACTCAGTACTCCAGACAAGAAGCACTGAATAGACGTAAAATTTAGCTCAGAAAATTTGTTCCTTATATGGAAGTTCCTGAATTTGTAGCTCATTTGGTCTTATAAGATGTGGTAACTAGAAGGACATCTTCCTCTTTCTTTTTCTTTTCATTCTTTCCACTCTTTTCTGTTTGTAGTATCTCGGAAGAATTGAACAAGGATGATACAAAACACAGAAACCTAATGAAGCTCGCTCTCCACTTTGTGTAATGGATATTCACTATATGCCAGGCATTATTCTAAGCTTTTCACATTTAGTAAAATTATCTGCTCTTCAAAAAACAAAACCAAACCCAGAAAACCCTCCAAGATGGTCCCCATTTTTAATTCCATTTTATAGGTGAGAAAATTAAGACAAGAGAAGTTAAATGTCTTGCCCAAAGTCAGATGGCTAGTTAAGTGACAAAGTGGGGATTTGAAACAAAGAAGTCCAGTTTCAAGAGTATATCTGCACATAACCACTAGACTACCTTGAAAAAGAAAGGAGTCTGTCTCACTTCTCCTCTTTGCACTCTGCAGGGCTGTGTTGTGATTTCCGTGGCTCCTAGGCATTTTTGCCTTTAAAAGCCCCTTTCACCACCACACACACACACAAAAAGTAAAAACTACATTTTATTACGTACTATGTTGGTATAAAGACAAATATAAACGAGGCTGGGTTATATTCATTTTTTCTCTTGATTTTACAAGAAATTAAAACATTTTTGTGGGCCTTGAAAAGTATTGCGAGCCTGGGCCCTGTGCCTACTCTACCCAAAAGCTAAGTTGGCCCTGACTCTGGGGTTTTTCTCTCTCACCTTGATTCATGTCCAGTTAAGAAAATGAATTTACCACAGTCTTTGGGGGATTTCCTTGCAAATACTGTTTCTGAGTTCAGAAATAGCACCTGATAAACTACCAATGAAGTAGTGTTTTTTTAGACTGTAGGTTATAAAATCATTTAGATGGGTTCTAACTAACATTTTCATAACTAGCCTATGTTAGAATGGGAAGGGATGGGCTAGGGTAATATAGAAAACATCAGAGTATATTTGCACCTCTTAAGGTATTTTGAGAAATATTTTATTCTAGTTATAAATATGCATGTGTGTAAGTGAGGTGTATAAAGTGCATTTCTTTCTTTTTTCCTTTCTTTTTTTTTTTAGAGAGAGAGCTCAAGCGGGAAGGGGCACAGGGAGAAGGTGAGAGAGAATCTCAAGCAGGCTCCACACTCAGCACAGAGCCTGACGTGGGGCTTGACATCATGACCCCAAGATCACAACCTGAGCTGAAACCAAGAGTTGGCTGCTTAACCTACTGTGCCACCTAGGCACCCCTAAAGTGCATTTCTTAGTGAGTCCTAGCCAAATGTTTTTTTAAAATACTGAGCTAGGATGCATTTTTAGTTCTATCTCTTTTTGTTTCCCTTAGCCATGTTCAACTTAAAATGTGATCTTATGGCAAAGCTGACATAAGCTTGCTCTCTTATAAGAAATCATGGCCATTAAGAATATGGGTTTGGAATCATATAAAAGATGATCCAAATTCCAATTCTTCACCTTATTCCCCTAATTATTTATATCACCATTGCTAAGTTATTTAACCTCTTTGTCACTCAGTTTCTAAGTGGATAAAATAAGGATTGTAATAATCATGCCAATCTCCTAGGGTCATTATGAGATATAAATGAGCAAATGCTAATAAAGCCCTTGGCACAGTAGATGTTAGTGAACACTCTGTATATGCAGACAACTTATATATATTTATTTCTGAGCCAGACTTTATTTTTAGCCTTAGGTTTGTCTAACTGCCCATTTGATACCTCCACTGGGATGTCTAGTAGGTGTCTCACATTTGACCTGTCTACATTTGAACTTCTGACCCTTCCCCCATGCTCCAAAATGGCCCTTTTATCCTGCAGTTGCTCAGGCCAAACCTTTAAGGGACTTCTCGGTCTTTCCTTCTCTGAATCCACCATGAAAGCTTGTCGGCTATCCCTTGAAATACGTACAAAATCTGACCACTTCTCACTGTTGCTGCTGTTGTGAGCCACCACTATTTCTCTGGGTTGCTGTAGTAGCGTCCAAATCAGCTTACCTGCTTCCTCCTTGTCTCACGATTGTCTGCTCATACAACAGCAGCCCCAGCGATCCTTTTTAAAATCTCAGATCGTGTGACTCTTATGCTTAAATCCCTGCACCGTCCCATATTTCTCTAAGAGGAGAGTCAAAGCCTGGCAGGGACCCACCAGATCCTGTGTAATCTGGTCCCGGTTCCCTCACGAATTTCCTCTCCAGCCACCCTGGGCTCCTTGGCAGGTCTTGAACATACCAGGACCACTGCAGATACAGAGCCTTTCCATTTGCATTCCCTAAGCTCTCTCTTGCCCTGTTCTCTACCCATACTGGCATTGCTCATTCTCTCACCTACTTTGGAGAACTTCACTCTCATTCCCCCTTCTCAATGTCGCCTAGCCTGCAATCCACCCCTTTCTTTGCCTCCAGGTGCCTTATACTCTTAGCTTGCTTTATTTGTTTTTGCCCTAACACTTAACCTATAAAACACTATACAATGTATGTAAATATTATATTGTTTATTGTCCATAACCCACTTTTAGAAGTTAAAATTTATGAGGGTTAGATGTTGTTTTGATCACTAATGTTTCCCAAGTGTCTAAAAACATGGTCTAATACATATTTAACTTCTCAATATTTGTTGAATGAATAAATATTATTATATTATTATTTCTTCTTAACCTTCTTCACTGCCCCCACAAAGCACGGGGCCCAAACGGAATAGGGATAAATTCAAGCATAATGAAGCTCTTTCTATACTCTTGTTTGCACCATGATTGAGTATTAAACCAACTTGCTCTCATAATTTTGTAGACATCCAGAAATAACGGGCTTTCTATGTCTATAAGTGGCAAACCATCATGTTAATAAAGTTCAGTATAGTTTCAAAACCAAGGGGCGCCTGGGTGGCTCAGTTGGTTACGTGACTGCCTTCGGCTCAGGTCATGATCCTGGAGTCCCGGGATCGAGTCCCGCATCGGGCTCCCTGCTCAGCAGGGAGTCTGCTTCTCCCTCTGACCCTCCCCCCTCTCATGTGCTCTCTCTCTCATTCTCTCTTTCAAATAAATAAATAAATCTTTAAAAAAAAAAAAAAAACAAAACCAAGACATACTTTGAATCTTCATGACTATAATTACAGCCCAAGTGTTTACTATTCAAAGATTCTGCTTCTGAATTGTTAGTTTAGGCTATACACATGTGGTAGAAAAGATCAATAGGAAAGCTACAGACTTTTACACAACACTTGCCTTCATAAATGTTAAATAACTAGTAGTGTTATTTGTCCTGTTGTCCTTCGATAACCTGTGTAGAAAGTCATGCCAATCCATTATCATTCAATAAGGCCATAAAATTGATTTTGTCTTTTATTTAACTATCTTACATTATATAAAAGACTTATAAATTAAAGCAATTAAGATGTCAACATGGCCCACTTTTTTTCCTCCTGAAATCACATCCACTTCATCACCTACTGAAGTAGGCAGGAACAGAGATGAAACAAAGGGGAAAAAATGCTAGAATTCTTGTAACATACAATGAGGAACATATTATCTTTATTAATAATTCTTTCAGGGCCTCTTTTGTTTACATGACATAATACACTGGGTATAGTACATGTCCCCTTTTTCATCTTATCAAGTCAAGGAGAAAAATAGCTCTACAAACTATCTTCTGTTTCCACTTGTGTCTTAATACCTGCTTGTACAATAAATAATCACGAATTGAAGTTGAATTCATCAAGGAGGAACTAACTCCATGTGTAATATTAAAATATTTTTGCTTGGTATTAAAATATATGCATGGAATATATTGTTTTGCACCTATTCTAACCAAAAAAAATATTTGCTCCTATTACCATATATGCCTGGGAAGAAAAAGAAAAAAAATTCTTTGTAATCCATGACCAAGTTTTACAGTTAGTGTCTAGAAGTTAGGGTTATTCTATCTGAATTCCAAAGGGGTATATTTACCTTCCCTGGTAATTTAAAAGGATAAGGGGAAAATATAGATCTTATACACCCTATTTATTTTAATTATAAAAGAGGAGAGGCTAAAAAACTTAAAATGCCAATTGGGAGACTGGGTTAATATTTAGTTTTCTCACTTTCCATTTATTGCTATGATTTCTCCAATACCTTATTCAATCATAAAACAAATATTTACAAAGCATCAACCGTGTTAAAGACTCTAATCCCTGAATATTCAAACTTAAAACATTTTAATTAAATGATGCTTGTAAATGTGCCTTCTAGCACATTATTAATAAGAATTAATATTGATTGTTAATATTTATCAATTCTTTCAATTAAACATATTTTCACAACTTAGTTGTAATCAAATATTTTAATTATTGCTATAATTATGCTATTCTACTATATGTTCTATACCATAAATAAGACAGCATATAAAAATCAGTGGTATAGTGTATATCCAATAGTACAGCTAGAGTTAGAAGTACCAGTTATTCATAGGAAATTTTTAGGTTGGATGAGACTTTAGAGGTCTTAAAATCTAAATCCCTCATCTTAGGGCTGAATGAATCAAGCCTAGTAAAATTAAATGACTTGCCCATGCTCTTAGAAGCAGAGATGCATTAAAATCAAGTTTTTCTGACTCTTGATTCATATTTTTCATATAAAACACACCTCCATGGTCTACCATAAGATCAAAATACATATACCCTTACAGACAAATTTAAACAAGTAACTTATCATTTGGTGATAACAGTAAATATAATACTTAGATGTTAAAAAAATTAATAATGCCTAGACCAAAGATCCCAAGAAAATTTACCATGTGACACAGATTTTGTACTTGAGTTGTCTCATAAACGTATGGATTGTTGTTGAAACGATGACATGGTAAGCAGCCACATTAAATATTAATAGCAAAGGGCTTCCCATTTTCTCATATTGTTAATTATTTACTTTTCTTAACCTTGTTTATATTATTTATATTGCCTGGAGTATAATGCATCTAAATGCATTACATAATGAGATTACCAGGTTGGTTAGCTTTAACAACAGACCCTCAGAGAGTCCCATAATAGAGGTTTCTAGTCAACTACATGGCCATCCAGTTGGATTGTGGCTAATGAATGTGAAAAGCAGTATTTTCTCTTCTTTCTTTTTTTTCTTTTCTTTTCTTTTCTTTTCTTTTTTCTTTTCTTTTCTTTTCTTTTCTTCTTTCTTTCTTTCTTTCTTTCTTTCTTCTTTCTTTCTTCTTTCTTCTTTATTTTAGAAGCAATACTTTCAAGGAGATTTTGGGCCCATCAAATAAAATCCAGACCCATATGATCTGCCTTCAATTTGAAATCAGTAAAAAAAAAAATATTATGAGGGAGACATTGGCATTCGTCAGTGAAAGAGTGAAGGAAGATGCTTATCAAGACCTTCAGATTGGTGAAACAATCTTGAGTGAGTATGAAAATATTCACAATTTTGCCTAGGGACAGTTCTCATTGCTAAGTGATAATGGCACATTCTGGGCTGTCACTTCTCAGTATCATAGGTTTTCATAATTTAGCTAAGAGATAAAGTTTTCCTCCTCAAGAAAGGCAGGAAAGTGATCTCCTGAGACCCAGTTTATAACTTAATCTGGCTGACCCAGCCATTCTTACAGGTAGCCAGAACAAGCCAATTTTGACTGCCATTATCCTCTGTGCCTAAAAGAATGGAGAAGACCAGTAGAAGTCAGAAACAGCTATTCTTGGGTGACATTGAAACTAAAACAGATCTTGACCTCCCAAGGAGGATAGGTATTCTGAGGCTGACCATGCTATTAACTTAAAATCTACTCCATGCAAAAGCAATTCTGAAATGTCAACAAAGGTTAAACTTCCTTATGATTAGAGAAGTACTTACTGTTTTCATTCGTGGCTCAATATTGGTTTTGGGTTTTTAACAATTCTAAATCATCAGGGTAACTAGCTTTCCTTCTTTTGACATGCTCTAAGAAATTTTTGATGTGCTTAAATCTCCTATTTACCATAGTACCTCCATTCACCTCAGTGTGTAATTGCAGAGAACTTTTCAGTTTCAGCAACTTCTATGTATCAAATACTCTTCTCTGTGCTCTTAATATAAAGATAAATAAAACACACTAGCTTATAGGAAAACATCCACCAGATGAGCAGCAACTCTTCATTGCATTTACTTCAATGCAGTGAATGAATGACCTCATAAGGCAGAGTAAGTTCTCACAAGCTGAATGTCAGTGATGTTCATTACCAAGTGAGAACACAATTAGAAACACTTGCTACTAATAGTGTGAACATATTCTTCTGTTACACGATGTCCTTATAACACATTTTAATTTCTCAGGAAAAAAAACCTCTTTCAATGTTTTAAATGAGATCTGATGTGTCTGGGTAAGTTTCAGCAAATACCTTGGCTTAATTTTCTCTAGCATTTATACTATCTTCAGTAAACAATCATTATCAATATTAGCATAATATGCTAAGTGCTGAAGAGAAGTTAAAAACCTATAAAAGGGGCTCTTTTAGAAAAAATGGAAGTCATGGTTCAGAACATTTCTGTTCTATACTCTGTTAGTTTAGGTTGAAACTTGAAATTTGCATCTTCATAAAGTGATTTAAGACCCACATTTTGGTGCTATTCTTTGACTGACTTGGGACTGTAGGTGAAGGAGGATATCCTTCACTCAAGCTGTGGAGTTATTTCTGAAATGATATTATTAAGTGCCCTCAGGGACAAGATGTAGTTGAAAGGATGCTTAAGTATTTAATTAGTATTCAAAATGCCCAGTCCACTTTATTTGGCAACTATATAGATTAGTTTAAGGGAGTTGGTACCCAAAATGATTTTGTGATGTGCAAATAAAATGAATATATGTATATTTATTCCATGAAGCATTACTAAACCTCTAAAATATTAAACATGGACTTATATATAATAAGTGGGTGTGAGAAAGCAAATATTAAACATAAATAGTTTAAACCAATAAAGAATTTCTCTGGAAAGAATAAACAGTAAGTGACTATTTGAGGGGTAGAAGAGGAGTGGGAATAAAGGGCAGATTAAAGCTTCCTTGCTTAATTGTTTATAAATTATTGTTAAGAGACAAACAAAATTCTCTCTATGCCCAAATTATGTAATTTATCCGAAGTGTGCAGGCTCCTCTGTTCAGTAATGCTGATAACGACACTAATAGCTTAATTACAACTTGCTGCTCAAGGAGATAAACAAGGCTGTTTGCTTTTTAAACCAGGGGTTACAATTACTTTTAAACGCGGGGGAAAGACACATCTGCGAGTAGATCTCACTACGTCAGGAAAGCAACCAGAAACCAGCTGGAAAATAAACAAAGCGCCAAGAGTGAGCAGCCTGCACAAAATTAGAGCAGAACTGCCTGATTTGAGCATGGAGTAGTAGGCGTGAGGCATAGTAAACAGGCGGTAAATGTAGGTGGGCAGGGATAGAAAAGTTTTCGGTGGCTAGATCTTCTGTGTTTTCCCTGGGATTCCATCATTTGGAGGGACTGGGCACCCCTCCCCCGCTTACAGTCATGTCGCTGTCACACAGTCCTTCGCTTCAGCACCACAGAGGGAGGACAGCTCCCTTAACCGCAGAACACAGCCCACTGCAGTCCCCCTCCCTTCTTTCCAACATCCTCCGGATGGTATTTCTCTTTCTTGCTGGTGTCTTTCTTGATTTTGCTTTGAGGGGGATTCTAACGGACATTTGGAAGGGACTGGGAGCTTGTTGGGCTTGTTTATTTCCAGATTAAAGGCAGACTAGTCTTGTCTGAAAAGTCCAATCTTTTAATTGGCCTCCAGAGTAATTCAACCAGAATAAAAGATTGCAAGTCACTGGATTTAATCTGGTGGCAAAATGGCTCAACCCAACTCAGGAGTGGCTGAAACTTGAAGGTCCCTTTTAGTGTTTTATGTTCTTGTTTTGTTGTAAAAGTAAAACAAGGTAAACAACCTTTATTAACTGCCACTCTAGCCCTTTTTCTCCTGTGCTAAGCCAAAGACATTAAGGAATATACCAGAGTGTGGTAGCAAAGGGGTCAGTGGTACAATTTCTAATATCACTCAGTGAGAAAACAATCTCAGTCACAAAAGAAACTCTTCTCAGTCCTTCTGAAGACTCCTCACAACCATATCCTGAATCTGGAACATACAAGTGAAGGATGAAGAGTTCCCTAATGAGACCATAGGCTACTACAGCATGCCACAAAAATGGCCAAAGCTTCCCCCAATAGAGACCTCATTTCCCTAGCCCTAAATCCAGAGGAAAACATTTTAGGAATGACAAGGAGCATATGATCAAAACCCCAAATCACCAAGACAGGAAAATAACACTCCAAGGACCTTGGCCACTTTGGTACTTTCAAATTGCCATTCTTCCAGTTGTGAAGATATGGGTACGTGGCCACCACATCTTGTTTCTCTACTCAGAGTTTTCTCTTTTGTCCAAACTTCTCAATAGTGTATACAGTACATATCATTTGAAGGTCCTCTTTGCTCCAACACATGCACACACATACTTTGATTCTTTTCCATTTCCAGGGATTTAGTTTTCTAAAGAAAAAGGTATTAACTGGTTTCAAACCTATTTTGAGGGAGGGTCTTCAGAAAAATGCCCTCACTCTTTTTGCGCTGGAATTGGTAGAATATTAAGGGACTCTAGAAAGGAAGAGACACAACCTGGGGAGCTTAGGAGGCATTCAGAAAAGGCAGCACTATGAAGTTAGTGGTGAACAACTTCCTCCCAGTGATAGTGACCATCTACTAGTAACAGAGGGTGAAGTCGGCCTGTGAATCTGGAGCAGCTGCAGCAGAGGGGACAGCAGACATTGGGTGCCTCTTATCGGGTACCCTGAGAGGTCTCAACTGAAGCAGTTTGATTTTCTGAATCCCTCAGTCCTTTCTACTGCCCCTTCTTCCTTCCCTCCATCCCTTCTTCCCTCCCTCTCTATCCTCCCTCCCACCTTCCTCCCTCCTTTACCTCAGTTGTCCTTTTCACTTAATTCCATCTGGGCCAATTTGGTCACCAGTACCAGTGACAAAATCAAATCACCTAACATGTATCCTATGGACCGTGTTATTACTATCATCATCCTTAGGGTTGCTCTCCAACTGCTTGGTGAAAGCATGAGGTCCTGTTCCTAGCTGTCAACCCCCCACTCTCTCCCCAGCCCACACCCCAGCAGTGGTATCAACCCAGCAAAATCACCAGTCTGAATGTCACCAAGTTCCACCCTGTAGTAGCCCTGCCAGCAAACCTCACCAGCAGAGCCTTGCCAGACCCTCCGCCCACAGCCAGGGCACTTGCATCCCGATCCAGCTCTTGGTGATTCCTAAGATCATTGTTACCACTGACAACACTTTCTTCTCATGGAAGGGGAAAGCCCGCGTGTGACTCCTGGGCGGATGTAAGGCTCCACGCACTACCCTCCCCCACCTCCGCAACAAACACACACACACACACGCACACACACACACACACCCCTCCGAATACCGGCGACACAAAGAGCGAGAGAGCGAGCCCGGCGCCCGGCTGGGTAGGAAGGGGGGCGGGAGGGAGGGCACTGCCGGGAGGGGGACACCCAAGGAGGGGCAGGGGGCTGAGCCAGCCGGCGAGGAGGGAAGTGAGACGAGGAAGCCGGGTGGGGGAGAGAGCAAGGCGAGAGGGTCGTCCTTACCTGCCCCTAGGTTGAAGGAGATCCTGGCTTCGGCGAGGTACGGCGTGTCGCTCTTGGAGCGGACTCTTCTGATGGGCCGCCGGTCTATATCATCCTCCGAAGATGCCGCCATTAATGTGGGAGGCAGGAGCAGGGTCGCCCGGCGAGCTGAGAGGGAGAAGGAGATGGAGAGAGAGAGGGAGAGAGGCGGAAAAGGGAAGGAGGGGAAAGGAAGAGGCTCACACACGGGGAGGGGGAGGGGAGAGGGGGATGGGAGAGGAAGGGAAGGGGACGGGGAGGGAGGGGGAAAAGAGGGGAAAAAGGAAAAAAAAAGAGGGAGAGAGAAAGAAAGAGAGCAAAGGAGAGAAAAGGGTGAAGGGAGAGAAAGAAAATCCGTTAAGGATTTGTGGACTGGAGCAGAGATCAGGCTATCCCAGGCTTGCGCCCAGGGTTCCCCTAACTCCTCTTGCAGCCACAGGGCCAATGGGTCAGTGTTCCTGATTGACAGCCCGCCTCCTGCCCGCAGCCCCAGTTTTCAGCTGTTGGCACAGATAGGCTGATGAGAAAGGGAAGACTCCAAAGCAAAGATGCTCAGTCAGCACTGTGCCCTCTCCCGCCAAACGCACTTACTCTGCTCTTCAAGTGCACACTAGGGTCTCCTTAGCCCACAGGATTCTCCAGACTGAGGATGCCTGGCCAGATTTAAAAACTTCAGCTTTCCTTGCGTGGAATTATTATTGCTGGAGTGCAAGCCCCTGGTGGTCACTGAGGAGGGCTCTGCACACAGGGTACCCCTCTGCTCCCTCTTTCCCAAACCGGAGCTCAAATAAAGATGCAACCAGAGCTGCAATCCTCAGAAGCTGTCTTACCTGCCCCCTTGAACCCTGGAGGTGGAGGATAGAAGAAAAGTATATACAAGTTTGGGAGGAGTTCAGCAATAAAGTTTTCAGAGTTGATGCTTTGAATGTAGACTAGGCATATTCACACAGAATTGAGTGACCCTCTTCTAAAATCACTAACTTCTAGGATGTGTTTATGTCTACATAAATATCCATTCATTTTAACCTTTAACTTTCTCTTTATTTGGTGACTTCAGCGACAAATAATGGTCTTTGCGTTGGACCTGTAGTCTCCATAACCTTGTGCCATTGAGGTGAAGATCAAGGGCGCTTTACATTTCTTTGAATGTTTGCACTGCAACCTTCCCACATTACACAGCACAGAAGGAAGTAGAAAGGTTTCTGGAGTGTGAATCAGAATGGTTTGATGCTCCTACTGAATCTATTGATGGGCTAAACTCTTTGATGTTCGTCTTTCTACAGTCTCAGTCACTTGGTCTTTTTGTAGCCTGATGTTGCCACTCTCTAATAAGAGCTCACCTGGAGTACACAGATAAACGTTGCCTTGATTCCCTCCCTGCTACAAAAAAGATCTCAGTGTCAAGTCATACCCTTCAATCTCAGAGGAAGAAGTGCTGCCCCAGCTCTGCAAGACTTCCCTCTGCACTTCAGCTGTCAGTTCAAACTCTTGCACCCTAGAATTTTCAGTCTCTCTACACGGGTCTTTTTACTTCACACATAGCTAGTAACTCTTCATCTTGGGAAAAATATAGCTGCCCTTGGCCTCACTGCTTTCTCAATCTCTACCAGACTATTTCCTTCCCATTCTGCTAAAGCTTCCCATGGAACGCTTGCCCCACAGGCTCCATGTCTTCCCCCTCAGTCCCCTCTTTCAACCCCACCACTAGTTTCTATCCCCACCACCCAAACAAAGTTATTTTAGTGGTCATCATATCCTTTTAACAGTTAAATCCATTTCTTTGTTGTCTGCTCTGAAGTACATAGTAAACTATTCTTGAAGTAATCTCCTCCTTTGGCTTTCTGTACTAGATGTCCTTCTGAATTGTTCAGTTTCCAATTGTTTGCCAATTATCTGCATAGTTAATTTGAAATTGCTTATCCTGGCATGCGGAGCCCTTCACAAACTGACTTTAACATGTTTTTCCAAGCACATCCCCCATTATTTGCTTCCAGTCTGCTCAGATTTGTCCCAGTCTGGCTTACTTCTGCATCTACACCTTTGCTTGTGTCACACACCACAAATTTCTTCCCTATAAACTTTCCATGTTCTCCCTCAGCAATGTCAGATAACTCGCCCGCTAATCTACAGCATGAACCCAGTACATAGTAAATGCTCAATAGATATCTTTTAACAGAAGAAGGGAGAAGAGAGGGAGGGGTAAGGAGAGAAGTGAAAGAAGGAGTTGTTACATAAGTAATGAGTAGTAAGGAGTGAACTGGGGACCAAACCTATGTCTACTTGATTTTAAATCCTGTGTCCTTAACTAGTATATTAGTTTGCTAAGTGTATGTATTTGGTTGCCTAGCCACACTTAAAATTCACTTTTCTATGACTTTTGCCTCATGATTATGTCCCGTTTATCTCTGTTAAACATTGATTAAAAAAGGATGTTTCCTCTCCCAGGAGGTACAACAGAAGTCTTTGGCTCATCAAATGAACCATGAAGGTTAATGCTTTTACATGGCTAGTCAGGTTGCAAACAAATATTATGATTGTAACATTTAGGTTCAGGCTCTTAAGGAAGTGCAAAAGTAAGGAAATTGAGTCCAACAATTCTGAATACTGTAAAAACTCCACCTCTCTTTGAATTAAGGCAGTACCACTTGATTGTTCAAAATATTTGGGATTCTCCACCCCACTGTATTTTCATTCTTCAACCATGTCTTAAAAATAAAACCCAGTAGAGTCATTTGAAGAAACACCTAGCCCTAGGTTTCCCTGTGTTTCTTTGATTTTACATTGAATGGTTCTTGATATAGAGAAGTACATCTTTGGATTTCTAGATGTTCTTCCTTCAGCATTTTAAGAAGATTAAGAACTTAACTTTGCCATTACTTTAGGTGTAATTTTCTTTAAAGGAGTCTAAATGTACTTTCATACAATTTCATTATGGACATTTTATTATTGAAACAATTCTAGTTAGATACATTTTTGACAAAAATGACATAAAAATACTACATCTGTCTACATGTTCTTGAATTAATGTATTGTATTTTTATGTCTATTATCTTCCATTTTTTGACTTCCCTAATTTACTGTTTTCTTTGTTTCACTAGTTTTTCCCATTTCCTTTTCACTTTGCCTCCTTTCTCACATCTTTATTACAATTTGTTCACAAAATTGATCCCATTTCATGTAGCTCCCTCTCATCCTGCATGAAGGACTCACTTCTGTGGGTTTGTTCTGATGTATACACATTCTTTATTCTCTGGGATTCCGTTCATATATGTGATCTCTTATCATAAACTATCTGAGTGACATCAGGCAAGAAGCTCTGGGGTGCAATCTGGGTTGCTGGATGCTGTGCCCAGTACTACCACTACCTCACCAAGTAACACTGGGCAAGTCACTCACTCTACCAGGTTGGATCTGTCACGTCAGCTATAAAAATGGCAGGGTCAGCTAATACGATCATAAAGGCCCCGCCCAGCTCTAATACTCTATGATATTCGCAGCTATTTTTCTATCTCTTCTTCCTTCCATGAATATCCATGGCATATTTTGTCCCTTAATCTAAGAAAATATATTGTTCCTTTGATTTGGAACTAACCATATTTGGGAAACCACATGGTATCCATATTTCTTTCAAGTGATTTCATATTATTCAAGTTTTATTTTATACAACTGTACATCTTTAGAATCTGTTTTTTTCCCCTCATACTGTTTCAAACATCATGTGGCAACACCCCTATGACTGTTTGTATGTGTGCAGGTGTGGGTGTGGGTGTGTATACAGAAAGAACTGAATTCAACTGTGATCTCAACAACTTTTGAATATACTTTTGGAAAAAAGATTTCTTCTTTTTGAGTAGGACTGCTGACTCAGGATGAGGATTTTTTTCTTTTCTAAAGCCAGTCAATATTTTAACACTGAAGACCCCATACATGCATGTTATCTCCAGACCTAGAGACAGAGAAAGAGAAGCAGCAAAATAGAGTGCTCAAAAAAGTAATATTTTATACATCTATCACTAGCATGGAAGAAGATGAAGGTGGGAAGAGAAGGAAGAAAGAAGAGAGCAATAATCCATCCTAATCAAGAAAACTCTTCAGGTAAGTGAAACTTTAAAAATATTACTCAAAGTGTGTTTCTAGGACACCCCTACATTTATATCACTTAGAATACTTGTTAAAATGTAGATTTTCAAGGCCCCCAACCTGGACTTGCTGAATTTTGAGGGGATGAGACCTGGGTACCTAGGTTTTCAAAAGGCTCCTAACTTTGTCCATTCTCACCACTTGTAGTCAACATTATACTGGCAGTCTTGGTCAGTGTAGTGATTTAAGTAAACGAAAAGAAATTAGAAAGATATAATGATTGGAAAACAAGAATAAAATTGTGATTAGTCATATATGTCATGATAGTGTACATATAGAATCTATAAGAATCCAGACTATTAGAAATAATAAGTGAATTTGACAACATCACTGATACAATAGCAGCATAAAACATCAATTTTGTTTCAACATACTGACAAAATTAGAATATATAATTTTAAAAGAACGATTTACAATAGCATCATAACCATCAAATACTTATGAATAAATCTCACAAAAGATGAGCAGGACCTCTACATGAAAAACTACAAAACATCCCTGAAAGAAATTAAGAAGACCTAAATAAATGAGGAGGGATGACTAAACCAGTCTCATGCCCATGGATTAAAAGACACACTATGGAAAGGCATCGGTCTCTTCAAATTGGTCTATAGATTCAATGAAATTCCAGTTAAAATTCAAGCTTTTTTTTTTTAAATTGACAAGCTGATTCTAAAATTTGTATGACAATGCAAAGGGATAAGACTAGCCTTATCATGACAAATAAGAAAATAGCTGGAGGATTTACAGTAGAATATACCAAGAATTACTATAAAGGTATAGAACTCAAAAACAAAGTAAGATAATTAGACAAATGGAAGAGAACAGAGAATTTAAAAATAGACCCACATATAAACAGTCACCTGATTATGACAAGAATCCCACTGTAGTATTGTGAGGGAAAGATGGACTTTTCAATAAATGGTGCTTGATCACTTAGATAGTCATATGGTGGAAAACAAACCTTGATCCCTATCTCACACCATACACAAATTCAATTCCAAATGGATCATGGACCTAAGTGTGAAAGGTAAACAATAAAGTTTCTAGAAGAAAATTTTTTCATAGAAGTATATTTTATGACCTAAGCAAAGATTTTAAATAGGACATGAAAAGCACTAACAATAAAAGAATAAACAGACATGTTGATGCTACTAACATTAAGAACTTTTGTTCATCACAAGACAAAACTAAAAATGTAACATACCAAAATATGTGGGATGCATCTGAAACAGTGCTGATGGGGGAAATTATAGCACTAAATGTCCTGTGAGACAAGAGGAAATTCTCAAATCAATAATCCTACCTCAAGAACTTAGAAAAAGAAGAGGAAAATAAATCTAAAGTAAGTAGAAGGAAGGAACTAATAAAGATAAGATCAGAAGTCAGTGCAATTAAAAACATGGAAACAATAAAAAAAGTAAGTGAAACAAAAAGCTCATTCTTCAAAAATTTGATAAAATTGATTAACTTCTAGCAAGCATAACAAAGATAAACATAGAGGGCATACAAATTACCAATATCAGAAATCAAACAGGGGTAATCACTATAGATCCTCTATCTATTAAAAAGAATACTACAAATACTACTACAGAGAATACTACAAACATCTTTATGCTCATATATTCAACAACTTAGTAAAAATAAACTACATGCAGTGTTCTTAAATAAAGAAAAGACAGGGGTGCCTGGCTGGCTCAGTCGATGGAGCATGCTACTCTTGATCTCCGGATCTCAGGATTGTAAGTTTGAGCCCCACATTGAGTGTGGAGATTACTTTAAAAATAAATCTTAGGGGTACCTGGGTGGCTCAGTCAGTTAAGCATCTGCCTTTAGGTTGGGTCATGATCCCAGAGTCCTGGGATGGAGCCCCACCCCATCGGGCTTCCTGTTCTGTGCTCCTCCCCTTGCTTGTGCTCTCTCTTTCTCTCTCAAATAAATAAATAAAATCTTTAAAAAATAAAGAAAAGACATCATTAGGGGAGTGGAAAGGCAAGCCACAGAGTGGGAGAAGATATTTTCAGATTTGTATATGACAAAGGACTTGTAACCAGAATATATAAAGATCCTCTAAAACAATAATGAAAAGACAGACAACAAAACTCAATACTTTTTTTTTAAATGGGCAAAAGACTTGAATAGGCACTTTGCACACAAGAAAATCCAAATGTTCAATAAGTGTAAGAAAAGATGCTTAGAATCATTACTTAATGGTAAATTCAAAAACCTCAGTGACATATCATTACACATCTGTCAATCTGGCTAAAACTTTAAAGTCATTCAATGCCAAGTTTTGGTGAAGATGTGGAAGAATTAGAACTCTTATGAAAGCTGGTGGGAATGTAAGCTTGTAAAACCACTCTGGAAAGCTGTTTACAAACAAAGTATACATAAATATAGGTAAAAACACAAATACCCTATGACATGGCCATGCATGTCCATAGCAGATGTATCCACAATGGCCCCAAACTGGAAACAACTCAAATGGCCATCAAAAGCAAAATATACAAAAATGATTGTAATATCTTCATTACAGCATTATACTTCATGAAAATGAAGAAGAACAAACTATCACTATAAGCAACAAGATAGATGAATCTCTTAGGCATAATGTTGAACAAAAGAAGCCAGATCTATACATTGTATGAATATTTGTATATTCCATTTATGTGAAGTGCAAGAAAAATAAATAAAGCTAATATACAGTGATAGGTGGTTACTTAGAAAGATAACGTCTTGGAGGGGTCTCAAAGGAACCTTTCTGTATCTTGACTTGAGTGGTGATTATACGTTTTAGAAAAAGTGATTACTTTTGTAAAAGTTCATTAAGTTATACATTTTATATTTGTGTACATCACTATATATTATATACCATTAAAAAATAAATTTTAGAAAGCTTTCAGTTCACGGAATTGTGCTTACTTTAATAAAAATTTGCTAGCTGCCATTTAGAAATAAAACATTTATATTATTATATAAACAAATATATCCTGGAGAATATTATGGTATGTGGAGTATTGTAGTTATTTGATATCAACTATTATTATCAATTTAAAAATAAATGCACAAGCTCTTTTTTAAGTTAAAAGAATCTTCCAGGTTATTAATATGCACAAATAAATATGATAACCATTGCATTTAAGTACCAAATATTTACAAAACCACACTATTAAGAACAATTTAATTTGATCTGAATAAATAGTTTCCTAATGACTTGGGCCATTTTTGTGATTATCAACATTCCACTGCCCCAAAATTCTGTAGGTTTTTTTTTTCCCCTGTGTCAGCCTTAGTTTTAGGCTATCATCATATCTGTCTTTTATAACCATGATCTTTTAAGTATTCTATTCCCAGCATTCTGTGCTGCATTAAAAACAACAACAAATAACTAGATTGGAAATGCATATAAGGAATAATGAAAGAATGATGAGAGTAGGCTTCTTGTTATGCCAGAAACAAGGCAGCATTCCTCCAAATTAAACAACTTGAAGGGGATTGCATTGTCCCCCTTGAAGGAGCCAGCCTGAAGGGGGTTGCATTGGCCAAATCTGTAACAATGTGAGCACAAAAAATAATTAAGTCCACTAATGAATGATAAATTATTAATAATGGGTATTCGTGAGTCCTAATAATAAATAGATAAGTGGATAAAACTGATAATAATTGGATAAGTAACTAGATAAGTAAATGCAGGAAAGGGGAGGACTCTTGCTTCCAGTAGAATGCAGAGAGCTGACATATCAGTTCAGAAGGAGTGCAGAAGTTACAAAATCGTCATTTTGCAGTTTTTGTAACAAAGATCCAGCAAAAAAAAAAAAAAATCAAGATCAAGTAAGGATTCATAATAGATGCTAAGTCTAGGGGAAAATTTTGATGATGATATTTTCATGATCTTAAAGTTTCTTCCCACAGACTTATTAGTTTCAAGGAAGGAAATGGAAAACACCTTGACTGGGCAATCAAAATTACCATCACCAAGGAGGGACAAATGGACATGGAGTGCCTCCAGACATGATACCTGATGAACACGACATTACTTTTGGAGTGGTCCAGCCTAGAATGCATAACCTGAGTAGAATGATGAGGAAATATCAGAAAACCTCAAAAATAGGAAGTGTTTATTAAAAAAAGGGGAAGGGGAACTGTATATCTAAAAAAAATGCCAATGTTCTAAAAGACAAATTAAGGCTTTGAAAGTTTCCAGATAAAAGGAGGTAAAAGATATCTGACTCTAGACTGGAATCTGTACTGGAGCCAGATCTTAGACTGAATTGATTCTAGATCCTGTCTTGCAGGGAAAAAGTGCTATAAAGGACATTCCAGGATCAGCTGAGAAAATTGAAATTCAAAGAGCAGATTAAAGTATCAGTATTAAAGAGGTGAAAGACCTGTGCTCTGAAAACTATAAAACACTGCTGAAAAAAATTGAATATGACACAAAGAAATGGAAAAACATTCTATGCTCCTAGATTGGAAGAAAAAGTATTATTATAATGTCTATATGACCCAAAGCAAGCTACACATTCAATGAAATCCCTATCAAAATACCAATAGCATTTTTCACAGAGCCAGAACAAACAATCCTACAATTTGTACGGAAAAACAAAAGATCCCAAATAGCCAAAGCAGTTCTGAAAAAGAAAAGCAAAGCTGGAGGCAACACAGTTCCAGACTTCAAGTTATATTACAAAGCTGTAGTGATGAAAACAGTATGGCGTTGGCACAAAAATAGACACATAGGTCAACAGAACAGAATAGGAAACCCAGAAAAGAGTCCACAACCATATGGTCAACTAATCTTCGAAAGAGCAGGAAAGACTATCCAATGGGAAAGACAGTCTCTTCAACAAATGGTGTTGGGAAAACTGGACAGCATCAAGCAGAAGAATGAAACTGGACCACTTCCTTACACCATACACAAAAATAAATTCAAAATGGATTAAAGACCTAAATGTGAGCCATGAAACCATAAAAATTCTAGAGGAGGACACAAGCAGTAACCTCTTTGACATCGACTATAGCAACTTCTTTCTAGATATGTCTCCTTAGTCAGGGAAACAAAAACAAAAATAAATGACTGGGACTATGTCAAAATAAAAAGCATTTGCACAGTGAAGGAAACAACAAAACTAAAAGGAAACCTATGGGATGGGAGAAGCTATTTGCAAATGACATAGCTGATAAAGGATTAGTATCCAAAAACATATAAAGAACTTATAAAACTCAATGCCCAAAAAATGAATAACCCCATTAAAAGGGGGCAGAAGGATCCCGGGGTCATGACCTGAGCTGAAGGCAGATGCCTAATGACTGAGCCAAAGAGCCTGCTTCTCCCTCTCCCTCTGCTGCTCCCGCTGCTTGTGTTCTCTCTCTCGCTGTCAAATAAATAAATAAAATCTTTAAAAAGTAATAAAATAAAATAAAAAGTCTACTATTAAAAAAGGGGGGGCAGAAGACATGAAGAGATATTTTTCTAAAGAAGACATACACATGACCAACAGGCACATGAAAAGATGCTCAATATCACTGATCATCAGGGAAATACAAATCAAAACTATGATGAGATATCACCCCACACCTGTCAGAATGGCTAAAACCAACACAGGAAACAACAGGTGTTGGCAAGGATACAAAGAAAGAACACTCTTGCACTGTTGGTGGGAATGCAAACTGGTGCAGCCACTCTGGAGAACAGTATGGAGGTTCCTCAAAAAGTTAAAAATAGAACTGCCCTACCATCTAGCAATTGCACTGCTAGGTATTTACACAAAGAATATAAAAATACAGATTCAAAGGGATACATGCACCCTGATGTTTATAGCAGCATTATCTGCAGTAGCCAAATTATGAAAATAGTCCAAGTGTCCATTGACTGATGAATAGATAAAGAAGATGTGTATATTTATACAAGGGAATATTATCCAACCATAAAAAGAATGAAATCTTGCCATTTGCAATGATGTGGATGGAACTAGAGGGTATTATGCTAAGCGAAATAAATTAGTCAGAGAAAGACAAATACCATATGATCTCACTCATACGTGGAATTTAAGAAACAAAAAAATGAACAAAGGGGAAAAAAAGAGAGGCAAACCAAGAAACAGATTCTTAACTCTAGAGAACAAATTGACAGTTACCAGAGGGGAGGTGGGTGGGGGAGATGGGTGAAGTAGGTGATGGGGATTGAGTGCACTTTTTGTGATGAGTACTGGTGTTGTATGGAAGTGTTCAATCACTATATTGTACACCTGAGACTAATATTACACTGTATGTTAACTAACTGGAATTTGAATAAAAACTTTAAAAATGTATAAAGTATCAATGTTAAATTACTGCAGTTGACAACTGTGCTGTGGTTATGAAAGAGGCTACCCTATTCCTATTCTTAGGAAATACACAGTAAAGTATTAGGGATAAAGGGCCATGATGGCTTAGGAAAAAATATGTATGTACATATATACACACACAAAATCAAACACACACACAACTTCATGTATATATTCTCTGTCCCTCCCTCCTCTGCCCCCTCCCTCTCTCAATATAAATATACACTTTTACATTCCTCTTTGGATAGAACAATCGATCAACTGGTTGATAGATAGAGGCAAGAGAACAAATGATAAGCAAATGGGGTTAAATATTATCAATGGGTGAATCTGAGTAAAGGTAAATAAGTATGCTTTGTACTATTTTGTTTTTGCAACTTTTCTGTAAGTTTTTTCTAATAAAAATTAGAAGTTACTAGTAAAAACGTGTTTCTGTTTAGGAGCGTTTCCAAGGACTAGAGATGATGTGCCATCCTTGCTTTCAATCTTTCTAAAAAATTATCAAAAAAAAAAAAATTATCATTGTCAGTTGTTCACATAGGCTGTGGATAAATACAGTATTGATCTTTAAGGGTAATTTGTCCAGCAATTATGCTAAAGGTCTTTGGATTTTTGTTTAAAAATTTAAAAATTAATAATAGAGGACTCAAGCAGATTAAGAACCTGGGCTGTATAGATGAAGTATATATGTCACTATTTTGCATGTCTAACCTGAGTAAAAAATACAAGAACCTTCTCACCTCACAGTTAAAATGAATATGATGCCAGGGCAACCTGGATGCTCAGTTGGCTAAGTGTTAAACTCTTGATTTCAGCTCAGGTCATGATCTCAGGCTTGGGAGATTGAACCCCTTCTTGGCTCCACGCTGGGCATGGAGCCACTTAAGACTCTCTCTCTCTCTCTCCCTCTGCCTCTCCCCTGCCCCCTCTCCACTCTACCTCTCTAAAAATAAACAAACAAACAAACAAACAAATAAATAAATAAAATGAGTATGATGTCACTAACTGCAGTGATGTTATTCAAAATCATTCATGTAGAAAATACAAAATGTAAATGATAAGGATCAGTGTTATTAACTGCAATATCAACCCTAAAAGTTTGCATTAGTAACATACATTTTAAATAGGTTTAACAAAAACATCCCCAAAAGACTTTTGGGCTTTTTATTATAACTAAATTTAGTAAGTAGCTGCTGAGACATTTGTTCTTTCCTATAAATATGCATACTTTGCTAGAAAACCCAGAATCTGTGGAATTGTTATTGGTACATCTTGGCTCTCTCTGCCTAAACTTACCATTAAATGAGCTATCCACTCCACAAAGTTCTGGTATGAATCCTCTTTTCTTTCTGGCTAATTTTGTGGGGCCCACGAAGGAGAGGGGGTGGCTGCCTTGCTTTTATAATTGCTGCCTAGAATTCCAGCTCCACAGTGTTTACTGGCCCTAATTCAGATCTTTCACACTGCACAACTTTGGAGGTACACCATTTTCATCTTAGTTTCTGTGAATAGAACTATGGAATTTTGAAGTCCATAGCAGTCTCTAAAGGTGGTGGCTTCCCAAAGAGATGGTTCCATGCCTGGCATACAGGCCAGCCCTGTTTCCAGTAACAATAAGGGTCTATCATTGGCTTTGTTCTAACTCTTCTTTTAAAGCTTAAAGCTTTAATATCTAGCTTTCCTTGAATTAATACCTGGATAAAGATGGATGCAAGACAACTTAATAGCTACCTTAACATTGACATAGTGGCTTCCTCTCCAGAGGGACCACATTTTGTTTTTTGTAAAATTTACCTAATTTTAAAATCACTTGAGGCTTTGAGATATATTAGCAACATCTGCCATATTTTTTTACTTCTTTTGAAAATGTTCTGCTCCTGTAAAAATTTGTGTGTGTTGTTATAGCCAGCCTCCAAATGGCCCCCAATGACCCCCAACTCCTGGTATTCATACCCTTGTGTATTCCCCTCCCATAACAAGGTTGGTCTCTGTGACCACTAGAATATGCTAGAAGTGATGGTGTATCATTTCCAAAGCCAGGTCATAAGATACATTGTGGCTCTACCCTGCTTTATCTTTGGGTCTCTTGCTTGAAAGAAGCCAGCTGGAATGTCATGGGGGAATCCACACAAGAAGCCTAGGGAGAGGCTCATGTGGCAAGGACTGAGACTCCTGAGTGACCCACCTTGGAAGCCCTAGTCAAGTCTCTGGATGACTGCAGCCTTTTTCGGGGGGGGGGCAGTTGTTTTGTTTTAAATTTTAGGTAGTTAACATACAGTGCAATATTGGTTTCTGGAGTAGAATTCAGTGATTCATTACTTACACACAACACCCAGAGCTCATCATAACAAGTGCCCTCCTTAATCCCCATCCCCCAGCTAGTCCATCCCCCACCCATCTCTCTCCAACAACTCAGTTTGTTCTCTATCGTTAAGAGTCTCTTATGGCTTGTTTCCCTCTCTCCTTTTCTTCATTTCCCCCTTCCCATGTGTTCCTGTTTTCTTTTTTAAACTCCACATATGAGTGAGATCATATGGTATTTGTCTTTCTCTGACTGACTTATTTCACTTAGCATAATACACTCTAGCTCCATCCATGTCATGGGAAATGGCAAGATTTCATTCTTTTTTGATGGCTGAGTAATATCCCACAGTTTGTGGTGTGTGTGTGTGTGTGTGTGTGTGTGTGTGTGTGTGTGTGTATCATGTCTTCTTTTTCCATTCATGAGTCGATGGACATTTGGGCTCTCTCCATAGTTTGGCTATTATTGATAATGCTGCTGTAAACATTGGGGTGCCTGTATTCCTTTGATTCTGTATTTTTATATCCTTTGGGTAAATACCTAGTAGAGCAATTGCTGGATCATAGGGCAGTTCTATTTTTAACATTTTGAGGAACCTCCATACTGTTCTCCACAGTGGCTGCACTAGTTTGCATTCCCACCAACAATGCAAGAGATTTCCTCTTTCTCTGCATCCTTGCCAACACCTGTTGTTTCCTGTGCTGTTAATTTTAGCCATTCTAACAGGTGTGAGGTGGTATTTCATAGTAGTTTTGATTTGTATTTCCCTGATGATCAGTGATGTTGAACATCTTTTCGTGTGTCTGTTAGCCATCTGGATGCCTTTTTTTGAAAAGCATCTATTCATATCTTCCGTCCATTTCTTAACTGGGTTATTTGTTTTTTGGGTGTTGAGTTTGGTAAGTTCTTTGTAGATTTTGGATACTAACCCTTTATCAGATATGTCATTTGCAAATATCTTCTCCCATTCTGTAGGCTGCCTTTTAGTTTTGTTGGTTGTTTCCTTTGCTGTGCAGAAGTTTTTTATCTTGATGAAGTCCCCATAGTTCATTTTTGCTTTTGTTTCCCTTGCCTGTGGTGACATGTCTAGAAGTTGCTACAGCCGAGGTCAAAGACGTTTCTGCCTGTGGTCTCCTCTACTATTTTGATGGTTTCCTGTCTCACATTAAGATCTTTCATCTATTTTGGGACCAGGAGGCAAGATGGCGGAGGAGTAGGAGACCTAGATTTCGTCTGGTCTCAGGAATTCAGCTGAATAGGGATCAAACCATTCTGAACACCTACGAACTCAACAGGAGACCGAAGAAGAGAGTAGCAACAACTCTCTGAACAGAAAAGTGACCACTTTCTGGAAGTTAATTTTTGTTGACTGTTTTTTTTAATTTTTCTTTTTCCTTTTTTTAACCAACATCTTATCAATCCCTTTTTAAAAAAAAAAAAAACCAAAAACATTTTTCATTTTTCATTTTTAGAGTCATATTTTATCCCTTCATAGTAGTTACCCTTATTTTTGGCATATATATATAAGTTGTTCTCTCTTTAAAATTTTGGGGTACAGTTTCTTCTAACAG
>NW_027397088.1:13248706-13274064 GCF_003265705.2 Callorhinus ursinus | reverse complement strand
CTGTCTCACATTAAGATCTTTCATCTATTTTCAATTTATTTTTGTGTATAGTGTAAGTAAGTGGTCCAGTTTCATTCTTTTGCATGTTGCTGTCCAGTTTTCCCAACACCATTTGTTGAAGAGACTGTCTTTTTACCATTGGATACTCTTTCCTGCTTTGTCAAAGATTAGTTGTATAGTTGTGGGTCCATTTCTGGGTTCTCTATTCTGTTCCATTGATCTATGTGTCTGTTTTTGTGCTAGTACCATACTGTCTTGATGATGACAGCTTTGTAATAGAGCTTGAAATCCAGAATCATGATGCCTCCAGCTTTGTTTTTCTTTTTCAGAATTGCTTTGGCTATTTGGGGTCTTTTGTGGTTCCGTACAAATTTTAGGATTGTTTGTTCTCGTTCTGTGAAAAATGCTGGTGGTATTTTGATGGGGATTGCTTTAAATGTGTAGATTGCTTTGGGTCATATAGACATTTTAACAATGTTCTTCCAATCAACGAGCATGGAATACTTTTCCATTTCTTTGAGTCCTCTTCAATTTCTGTCGTAAGTGTCCTATAATTTCAGAGTATAGATCTTTTGCTTCTTTAGTTAGATTTATCCCTAGGTATCTTGGTTTTGGTGTGGTTGCAAATGGGATCGATTCCTTGATTTCTTTTTCTGCTGCTTTGCTATTGGTGTATAAAATGCAACAGATTTCTGCACATTGATTTTATATCCTGAGACTTTGCTGAATTTACATATGAGTTCTAGCAATTTTTTTAGTTGAGTCTTTTCGGTTTTCTACATAGAGCATCATGTCATCTGTCAAAGTGAAAGTTTGACTTCTTCCTTGCCAATTTGGATGCCTTCTATTTCTTTTGGTTTGATTGTTGAGGCTAAGATTTCCAGTACTATGTTAAATAGTAACGGTGAGAATGGACATCCTTGTTTTGTTCCTGACTATAGGGGAAATGCTCTCAGTTTTCCCCATTGAGGGTGATATTAGCTGTGGGTCTTTTGTATATGACTTTTATGATGTTGTGGTATGTTCCATCTATCCCTACTTTATTGAGGGTTTTTATCAGTTATGCATACTGTATTTTGTCAAATTCTTTTTCTTCATTTTTTGCAGGATCATACAGGGTTTTTTTGTCTTTTATTTTTTTTATTTTTATTTATTGATTTTATTAACATATAATGTATTATTTGTTTCAGGGGTATAGGTCTGTGATTCATCAGTCTTACCCAATTCACAGTGCTCACCATAGTACTTACCCTCCCCAATGTCTATCACCCAGCCACCCCATCCCTCCCACCCCCCTCCACTCCAGCAACCCTCAGTTTGTTTCCTGAAATTAAGAACCTCTTATGGTTTGTCCACCTCTCTGGTTTCATCTTGTTTCATTTTTCCCTCCCTTCTTCTATGGTCCTCTGTCTTGTTTCTCAAATTCCTCATATCAGTGAGATCATACAATACTTGTCTTTCTCTGATTGACTTATTTCATTTAGCATAAGACCCTATAGTTCCATCCACATCATTGCAAATGGTAAGATTTCATTTTTTTGATGGCTGCATAATATTCCATTGTATAATATATACCACATCTTCTTTATCCATTCATCTGTCAATGGACATCTGGGCTCTTTCCACAGTTTGGCTATTGTGGACATTGCTGCTATAAACATTGGGGTGCACATGCCCCTTCGGATTACCACATTTGTATCTTTGGGATAAATACTCAGTAGTGCAATTGCTGGGTTATAGGGTGGCTCTATTTTTAACTTTTTGAGGAACTTCCATACTATTTTCCAGAGCGGCTACACCAGCTTGCATTCCCCCCAGCAGTGTAGGAGGGTTCCCCTTTCTCTGCATCCTGGCCAACATCTGTCATTTCCTGATTTGTTAATTTTAGCCATTCTGACTGGTATAAGGTGGTATCTCATTGAGGTTTTGGTTTGTATTTCCCTGATGCCAAGTGATGTTGAGCACTTTTTCATGTGTCTGTTGGCCATTTGGATGTCTTCTTTGCAGAAATGTCTGTTCATGTTTTCTGCCCATTTCTTGATTGGATTATTTGTTCTTTGGGTGTTGAGTTTGGTAAGTTCTTTATAGATTTTGGATACTAGCACTTTATCTTATAAGGATCATACCGTTCTTATCCCTTCGTTTTTTTTTTTTTAATATGGTGTATTACGTTGATTGATTGGCAAATATTAAACCACCCCTGCCGCTCAGGAATAAAACCCACTGATCATGGTGAATAATTCTTTTAAGGTACTGTTGAGTTCACTTTGCTAGTATTTTGTTGAGAATTTTTGCATCCACGTTCATCGGGATATTGGCCTGTAATTCTCCTTTTTAGTGGGGTTTTTGTCTAGTTTTGGAGTCAAGGTAATGTTGAGTTTGTAGGTTTGGAAGTTTTCCTTCCATATCTACTTTTTGAAACAGTTTGAGAAGAATAGGTATTAACTCTTTAAATGTATGATAGAATTCCTTTGGGAAGCCATCCAGCCCAGGACTTTTGTTTGTTGGGAGATTTTTGAAAATTGATTCAATGACTTTGCTGGTTATGGGTCTGCTCAAATTTCCTATTTCTTCCTGTTTCAGTTTTGGTAGTTTGTAAGTTTCTAAGAATTTGTCCATTTCTTCCAGGTTGCCCAGTTTGTTGGCATATAATTTTTCATTTTCTTATAATTGTCTCTATTTCTGTGGTGTTGTGATCTCGCCTCTATCATTTGTGATTTTATCTCTTTGGGTCCTTTCTCTTTTCTTTTTGATAAGTCTGGGTAGGGGGTTATCAATTTTATTAATTCTTTTGAAGAACCAGCTCTTAGTTTTGTTAATCTGTTCCACTGTTTTGTTGTTGTTGTTGTTTGTTTCTATATCATTTATTTCTGCTCTAATCTTTATTATTTCCTGTCTCCTGCTGGCTTTAGGCTTTATTTGCTCCCTTTCTAACTCATTTAGGTGTAAGGTTACATTGTGTATTTGAGACTTTTCTTCCTTCTTGAGGTAGGCCTGTACTGAAATATAGTTCCCTCTTAGGATTGCTTTTGCTGCATCCCAAATGTTTTGGGCTATTGTGCTTTCATTTTCATTTGCTTTCATGTATTTTTAAATTCTTCTTTAATTTCCTGTTTGATCCATTCATTCTTTAGTAGGATGTTCTTTAACCTCCATGTATTTGAGGTCTTTCCAAATTTTTTCTTATGGCTGACTTCAAGTTTCATAGCAGTGTGGTCTGAAAATATGCATGGCATGATCTTGATCTTTTTTGTACTTGTTGGGACCTGATCTGTGACTCAGTATGTCATCTAATCTGGAGAATGTTCCATGTGCACTCGAGAAGAACGTGTATTCTGCTGCTTTAGGATAAAATATTCTGAATCTGTCTGTGAAGTCCATTTGGCCCAGTGTGTCTTTCAAAGCCATTGCTTCCTTGTTGATCTTCTGTTTAGATGATCTGTCTATTGCTGTTAAGTGGGGTGTTAAAGTCCCCTACTAGTATTGTATTGTCATCAATGAGTTTCTTTATGTTTGTTATTAATTGATTTATATATTTGGGTGCTCCCAACTTGGGGGCATAAATATTTGCAATTGTTAGATCTTCTGATGGATAGACACCTTAATTATGATATAATGCTCTTCTTCATCTCTTGTTACAGTCTTGTTTTAAAATCTAGTTTGTCTGATATAAGTATGGCTACTCCAGTTTTCTTTTGATGTCCATTGGCATGACAGATGATTCTCCAACCCCTCACTTTTAATCTGCAAATGTCTTTAGGTCTCAAATCAGTCTCTTGTAGGCAGCATATAGATGGGTCTTATTTTTTAATCCATTCTGACACCCTATGTGTTTGATTGGCACATTTGGTCCATTTACATTCAGAGTGATTATTGAGAGATATGAATTTAGTGCCATTATATTATTGGTAGCACTGGTGTTTCTGGTGATGTTATTTGGTCCTTTCTAGTCTTTGTTGTTTTCGGTCTTTTTTTCTCCACTCTAAGAGTCCCCCTTAAAATTTCTTGCAGGGCTGATTTAGTAGTCATGAACTCCTTTAGTTTTTGTTTGTCTGGAAAACTCTTTAGCCTTCCTTCTATTCTGAATGATAGCCTCAGTGGATAAAGAATTCTTGGCTGCTTACTTTTCCCATTCAGCATGTTGAATATTTCCTTCCACTCCTTTCTGGCCTGCCAAGTCTCTGTGGACGGATTCCCTGCAAACCTGATCTGGCTTCCCTTGTAGGTTAAGGACCTTTTTTCCCTTGCTGCTTTCAGGATTCTTTCCTTGTCTGTGTATTTTGTGAATTTGACTATGATATGCCTTGACAATGGCTGGCTTTTGCTGAATATAATGGGAGTTCTCTGTGCTTCTTGGATTTTGATATCTGTATGCTACCCCAGATTAGGGAAGTTTTCAGCTATAATTTGTTCAAATAAAACTTCTGCCCCTTTATCTCTCTCTTCATCTTCTGGGACTCCTATGATACAAATGTTATTACGTGTTACTAAGTTACTGAATTCTTTAAGTCTACCTTTGTGGTCCATTACCTTTCTTTCCTTCATCTTTTCAGCTTCATTATTTTCCATAATTTTATCTTCTATATCACTGATTTGCTCTTCTGCTTGGTCCATCCTCTTTCTATGGCCTCTATTTGTGTCTGCATCTCAGTTACAGAATTTTTAATTTCATCCTGACTAGATTCTAGTTCTTTTATCTCTGCAGTAAGGGATTCTCTAGTGTCTTCTATGCTTTTTTCAAGCCCAGCTAGTATCCTTATAATTGTTGTTTTAAATTCTAGTTCAGACATCTTACTTAAAGTCTGTATTGATTAAATCCCTGGCTATGAGTTCTACCTTGTGTTCTTTCTTTTGGGGTGAATTCCTCCATCTCATCATTTTGTCCAGAAAAGAAAAGAAGAGAAAAAAGAACAACAAAAACAACCCCCCCAAGCCCCAAAAAACAAACAAAAACAAAGCAAAAAACAGGAAAAAAAAAACCCCTCAAAAAACAAGAAAACCAAAAACACAAAACAAGAAAACCAAAAAAAGCCCACTAGATCCTGGGTGTGTTTTGGTCTGCTTGTTAAAAGGATCTAGATCCCAAAATCAAAAAATAAAATCAAATGAAAATAGACAAAAAAATCTTAAAAAGATATATGAAAAGTATATATATATATATAAATTTAAAATATTGACTATAAAAATTTTTTAAAGGAATTGGAAAATATAAGAAAACAAATGAAAAAATAATAAAAATAAAAGAAATAAAGAATAAAAGTACAAAGGATGCTCAAACCTATTTCCCCTACAGCTGAAGCTTTGCAGCCCTCTATAAACAATAAAGTTGACACAAATGAGTTGTTTGTGCTGGGTCTTCTGGGGGAGGGGCCTCCTGCCCTGATTCTCAGGTGGACTTGCCCCAGTGAAAGCGCGCCTTCAGGGCTCAGGGAGGGAGGGCTTGCTGTAACAAGCTCTGGCCTCCACTAGGTGGCGCCGTTTTGCTCCCTGAAGGCTTTCAGCACCGATGGGCGGGGAGAATATGGTGGCGCCCTGCTCTCTGGCCCCCTACTCTTCAGTGAGCCCTCACTGAAAAGTAATCAATCACCCTATTTGTTTCCCCAGTTTCCATCTGAACCCACATTCACCCTGCCCGTGTCTGAGCCTGTTTATCTCAGGTGCGTGACTGAGTTTCCAAAACTCCAAATTTCAGGGAGGCCCACCCATAGCCTCTGGGGGAGGGTCCCGCCGTGCTTGCCCGCTGACCCAGGAAAGCCGTCCCACGATGGCGGGTCGCAGTTAAGAGCAGCAAGGCGGAACCAAGACCCGGCTCTCCACCGGCTTCCCAGCTCCTATGCCCGGGAACAGCGCAGCATCTTGGCGCCACCCGTTCTTCCTGCCACCCCGGGGATCCTCAGACCACCCTGTCACTCCTGGGATTTTGCTCCTCTTCGCTGCTTGAGCACCTTCAATCCACGCGCGTCCTCCACGGTAGGGAACTTAAAAGTTCAGACTCTGCGCTCAGCGGCTTCTAGTACTTTGCGCCTTAGCCTCCGAAGCAGGCTGCCTCTCTGCAGCCGCTTCCACAGCTCTGGGCCCCCCCCCCCCCGCCCCGTGAACTTCCGCACCTCCTACCTTCCCAAAGGTGGTCGCTTTTTTTACTTGTACACAGGCAGTTTTTGTTCTCTCAGACCTCTGATTGACTTCTTGGGTGTTCAGAGTACTTTGATAACTATCCAGCTGTGTTCTGTCAAGGGAGGAGACATGCCCAGGGTCCTCCTACTCCTCCACCATCTTAACTCCTCCTCCATCCGGGTGACTGCAGCCTTTGGCTACTGGCCAACATCCCTCCCACTACCGCCTCAGATCCTGAGCCAGAACTTGTGAGCTAAGATTCTCTTGAATTCCTGACCTATAGAAACTGTGAGATGATAAGCATTAGTTCTTCTAAGCCCCATTAAGGTTTGGGGTAATTTGATATCCAACACTAGGTAAGTAATACAATACGCATGGCTTCTCAATAGACTTAGAACATCGATCGTGCACACTTAAGATGCCATCTACGTCTCTCAGAAAACCCAAATCTCAACCACTTCGATGGATCAGTGAGCAGATTTTAAGACACGAGACCAAACACAAATTAAGAAAACATTATCAAATGACAGTACAAATCTTTCCACTGGAAAATCTTTCTTTTTCTTCTCTCCCCCCCGCACCAGCTTTGCCTGTCTAAACTCTGCCCATCCTCTATAGCTGGAAAGTTTCGCTTCCCATCCCCAATCCAGCGCCACTATGAGAATGATCTCTGTCCACGTATGATACGTTGTAATTTTCAGTTTGTATGTATATCACATTGTATGTATATCAATGATGTGCATATTATTTTCCTTTCAGACAATGTGAAATAAAGGTTAGCAGCACAGGCTTTGCGGTTAGCTTTCCTGACTTTGTGCTAAAGTTCCATACTTAAAAGCTGTAGACTCTTAACTATAGGGAACAAACTGAGGGTTGCTGGAGGGAAGGTAGGCGGAGGGATGGGGTAACTGGGTGACGGGCGTTAAGAAGGGCAATTGAAGTAATGAGCACTGGGTGTTGTATGCAATTGATGAATCACTGAATTCTACCTCTGAAACTAATAATACATTATATGTTAATTGAATTTAAATAAAAAAAAATTTTAAATAAAAGTAGTACGATTTCATGCAAATCACTTACCCTATACAATGGGCCTTACATATACATATGGCTTAGGGTTGCTATGAGGATTCAGGCATGCAATGCGTATAGTCTTTGGCAAGGAAAATTCCCAATAAACATTTATTATTTTAAAACTATCGTTACTGGACAGTTCCAAGTAAGCCTGTCACTGTGCAATTAAACATAATTAAGCAATTAAGCATAATTCCCAAGCTTAATGCTTATTAGATCTTGGAAAAAAGTTAGTGAGCTCTCTAAGCTTCAGTTTCTTTATATGTAAACTAGAGATAAACTCTCACTGGGCCTTGGGAGGATAAAACATTATGTAATAAATGTAAAACACCTAACACGCAGCCTGACAAATGGTAGGCGGTCAACAAATGTTCATTGCTTCCTTTCCTCTCAGCTTCTTAAAGTAGATACTGTGCAGAGCAGATGGGGGCTGGGTGCTAAATCATGCTAGATGCAGAAAAGGAAAATGTGTTTCAGGCTTTGTATGTTGAACTGAGTTGGGCATAAACCAAAATAGCTTTCTATTACTTAAATGTTGAACATTCCCGGTTCAGATATACGAGTCACTTTTCCAATCTTGTTTAATAGCACAGGCGATGCTAAGCCTTCTTTATTTTAATTTTGTATTTTCTACATGGTTGATTTTCAATAGCGTTGCTATAATTAATGACATAATTTGAAATCTAAAGGTTCTAATATTTCTAGTTCATGTTCAATATATAAAAGGGTGATGTATACTGGGCTCCATCTTTGTGTGGCAAACTGCGGGGCTTGGTCACCTGCAAAGTGATCTTAGAGGCAAATACCATGGGCTTTAATACCATTTGAGCTCCATGTACAACAACAAGATGTAGAGACAAGAGCGTTGGTCTAGATAGTAGAGGACTAGGTTCTAGTTTCTGCTCTCATACTATCTAGATGTCTGATTTTGATGTCACCTCTTTCCAGAAAGGCAGGGTGTTGGAGGGGAAAGCAGAGTCAGAAAGACTCATCTTGGAATCATGGTTCTACCTCTTTATAGTTGTGTGATCCTGATGAGTTTTAATTTCCTATAGAAAAGAAACTCTCACAGGCCTCGGGAGGATAAGGCATTATATAATAAATGTAAAACAGCTAACACACAGCCTGACAAATGGTAGGTGGGCAACAGTGTTGCAACAATGTGATTTTGAATGAAATAAACACGCCTAGCTTCTGGTATCTATCAGGTATTTATTGAACACATTTTGCTTTGCTTTTCTTCCCTGAGCTTCAGTTTTATCACCTGTAAAATGAGCCCAGTTGAATTAAGTCCCTTCTAGTTCTAATGTTCTATTATTATATGTGTTATACTGTAAAATGAAATATTAGGTCTGGGCACTTGCTTATGGTATGTAATTAAGTGCTACATCTGGTTGTCATAAAAACGAAATCATATTGTGGTGGTGGAAGGTGAAAAACACAAAAATTCCTAAATGTGTATGTCGAAGAAGAAGGCCTGCCCAATATAGATTCAGTAGATATTTTATTTGCATTCTGTTGTGTCTACAGATGGCCTGATGACAGTGATCAGATCACAGGGTATTAGTCAGAGACTCTATCTAGTAAATAATGGCAGAACAGAGCCAGGAATGTCAACCCAGCTGGCAGTCACCCTTTCTGCAAAAACAAAGCATGGTTGACCTCTGTCTCTTAGCCCAAACTGTATCTGATTGTTTCCTACATTTGTTAGAATCAATCACAGCAAGATATGAAGAATTTACTTATGTTTTAAATTCAGACAGAGGAAATTAAAGGTAATAAAGCTGAGGAGCTTGATTAAGGTTAAAAGAAAATGTATGTGTGTATGCATGTGCTCATGATATAAAAAAGAATGTAAGAATATTCACAGGTTGAAAAGAGTACTTATTTTTAGATGATGCAGAGAGTTTGGGTGTGTTTTGTTGTTTGTCTATATTTTCTAAAATTTCTCTAATTATTTTGTGTTATGTTGGTAGTGAGAGGGGGAAATGAATTTTGAGAATAAAAAGTTCCCATGAGGGCTTAGGATCATTCAACCTAAAGGACTGAGATGATCCACCATCCCATAGTGATAGTATTTCAAATAAATAAAGGTGAAAATCACTTGAAAAAGTTGAATCTAAGAGTATAATTACATAAAATGCCTTCACTGCCACATTTGTGTCTTATGCTGAGATTCTACCTTTGAATATGTGGAAATACACGAATCATGTATGATCACACATATTTCTTAGTATTGCCATGGTCGCCAATATAATATTGGACCATAGAAAAAATCAAAAGATTCAAGATCGTAATTCTGGCTCCATTCTTAACAGCTGTATGGGCTTGGGAAGTTACTTTATTATTGGAAACTTGGATTATTTCATCTGTAAAATGAGAATAATAAACAAGTACTTCTACAAACTTCCTTTTCTTGGCCTAAATGAGAAAATAAATACTAAGCCCCTGACACATGAAATCTGAGTCGTCTTCCCCTTCTCATTTCCTTTTGCAATTTCTGTGTGCATGCCCAGATTATGGAGCTAGCATAGGCCGGGGGGATAATGTCAGAGTCAGTCTTGGCAGATAATGTTTGGAGTGTGGTCTTGCTTTCCAGAGACAAGAACTGAATTGGGCTAAATCAACGCGTTTTTTCTCTGCCTGTCACCGATCAAATAGTATGTAATTCAGTCACCAAATAGTACATAATGAACTAAATGTAACAAAAGATCTTACTGTGTAGATTCAAAAGAAAAGTAAGGTCTATTTTTAACCAGCTGTAGCTGAATCTTTTTCCCCTTCTTCTGCAACATTCTGTTAGAGTCTACAGTTCTGTAAAGAGATTGAACTGCATTGAGATTGTTTAAAAGGAAAAAACAACTTGTTTTCTTTAGATGATCTTGTGTTAACTCAAAATTTGCTTCTTATGAAAACACAAGCCAGGATTTGAAATAATAATTGGTAACTTCAAACATTTGGTTTATGTAAATATTTCAAATGGCCTATTAATTTTAAGTGCTAGTGCTAGAGAGAAAATATTGTACTTAGAGCGAAAACTTTTAATTTACAAAATAAATGTTTCCTTTATATCGTCTCCCAGTCCTCCAAGAAAATACGAGAGGAAAATTAAAGGCCCAGTGGAACCACATATTTAGAGACAGATGTAAAACAGTTAGTGACATTATGTTAGGAATTACACAGGCATATAGAATATTGTGGATGGTTTTGTAAGATCTCTCTATCAAGCCTTATACCTATAGAATTTATTCCCTACTGGTAATCTATGCCTGGCTATTCTACAGGTTTTCCAAATTCAGTATATTCTCAATTGAATTCATCTTTTCCTCCCCTCCATCTTGATTTTCTTCCTATATCTTTCTCAGTGAACACCTTCATCATCTACCCAATGGGTCCACATAAAACATCTGGGGATCATTGGAAGTACCCCTCTCTGACTTTGTCTGCTCACCCCACCACCACAAAATCTGGAAAGAACTTTCTTATTATTCCAAGATCCCTCTCCCTTGCTGGATTCGCTCTGTCAGTTCCCTTTTCACACAGTCTTTATTTCTTGTTGGGATCACTGCAGGTGCTTCTTTTTCTGTGCTTCTAATCTTACTCCCTCCAATCTGTCCTCCATGTCTGAGGTCTTGATACAAACAGATCTCACAACAGCTCTCCTCTGTGTTAGGTTCCTCAGTATGTTCCATATCAGGTTTGGAATTCCTTCGTTAAGAATACTTAAGTATGCTTCACGCCTTGGCTACTGCCTGCTCTTCGAATCTCTTCTCTTGCCATTCCCCGTATTTGCAATATACCTTTCATTCTGTAACATATTCCCCTAACATATCCTCCTCCTAATGTGGCCATGCCTTATCACAAGCCATTTTGCACTGCCCTGAATGCTCTTTTTTCTCCTACTTCAATCTAAGTCAAAGGCTGATTAACCACCATCTCATCTTGGATGCTAAGGTGGAAACAGGTCTACCCTCTCTCCCCAACACACGCTTGTGCACTAACATATCTCTGTTTGACGTGGGGACCCCCCCTCTGTGCTTACAAAACCCACACTGTATATTTTCTCCCAGCATTTACCTTTTGGGCCTGAAATCATTTATTTATTTATCTGTCCCTACATTAGATGATTAACTCCTAGGCCAAGGGATTTGTCTATTTTGAGTTTGGATTGCCAGCACATGGTTAGTGGTCAACATATAGTGAATTTAAATGAATATAACCTTGGATTTTTTTTCCATTTAATTCATTTACCTCTCTTGGGTCTATCTTCCTCATCTATAAAAGTAAAGAATTAGGGGCACCTGGATGGCTCAATCAGTTAAGCGTCTGCCTTCGGCTCAAGTCAAGATCTCCCCGTCCTGGGATGGAGGCTTTCATGGGGCTCCCTGCTCAGCGGGGAGTCTGCTTCTCCCTCTCCCTCTGCCCCTCCCCCCACCCCTGCTTATGCTCTCTCTCTCTCAAATAAATAAATAAAATCTTAATGAAAGAACTTTAAAAGTAAAGCACTAGACTAGTCAGTGAGTCTCAACTTCTAGACTTCATGCTATTTACATCAAAGCATCTGAGAGCTGCAAAAAGAAGACAAAACAACCTCATAAAAATAGAAAACATCCAGATTGCCACACCCAGCTCCCTGAAATTCTGATTAGTGTATCTGAGCCAGGGCTGTAAAATGTGTTTCTGATATCTAACAAGATTTGGGATGAACTGGCCTAGAAATTGTCCCAGCTTTAGAAATCCTTCCAATGCTCTCTGTTTCCTACGGGTTCCAGATTTCTTAATCTCGTATGCAAGGTCCCTTTCCTTGAACTCTGCTTTTTTCTCCAATCTCAGATGTCACCTTCACCTTCTTGTACTTTTTTGATCCAGTCATTATTGAATTGTTTCTGGAAAGACCTATACATACTAGCTTTTTCTGTAGGGAATGCCCTACTATTGTGCTAATTCTAGGATGGAACTCAGGCATCAAGTCCTCCACAAAGAATTCTCTGAATTCTTTTCTTTCACTTTGCAGATCCTGTGTTTGCTTCAGTTAGAGTACTTTGTAGTATATTATATATATTGTCTCTGAGCTTCTTGAAGACACAGAACGGTTACTCCCTGAATGTTCTTTCCTTCCCTTATTGTGGCAATTTATTATTCCTTAAATATTTATTGAGAATCTACTCTTTAAATTGAGAATCTACTAATCTACAAGCTAATACTTTGTGTCATTTTATCCTTGTAACAATAATATTGCAGGCATTGTTATAATTTTGCAAATGGGGAAACAAAGGCTCATAGAGATTCAGCCATTTGTACAGCCGATCACATGGCTGTTTAATGGCAGGGTCAGAATTAGCTTCCGCGTCTCTGGTGTCACTTTCTTCACATCACCATGTTTTGTTTCAAAACAAAACAAAATAAAAAGAGGAAGAGAACTATGATTTGAAGCGGATTTTCCCAAATCGATTTTCTCATTCCTCGGTAAATGCTGACTTATGTCAATCACCACCCGGAAGCCACAGGCTGAAGCTAGAGTTTGCTGTAAATTCAGAGGAAGTCAGTACAGTGGAGTTAATGTTTTGAGAGAGTTTGCAGGACGAAAATTTCCAGCTGTCCAACCATAGAGAAAATCCTTTGGGGATTTTTTAGCAACTCAATTTTAAAGAAATCACAGTTTTTTGCTTTTTCTTGTTCTCGTGTTTTCAGACTGTCTCACATTTTCAAAGGGCTTAGAAATCTGAATTAGGAATAAATGGTGGCAGAGAAGACCAGATATGGGGCAGGGCGGGAGATCTCTCCTGAGGAACAGAGTCCCTGCCATTTTCCACAGAGGCTTGACCAAACTAAAGCCTAATTAACACAGGAGCTAAAACTTACTAAGTGCATATTAGGTACTTGCCATTTTGCTTAGTGTTTTATGTGTAACTGTTCATTGTTTCCAAACGTTGGTCACTGCTACATCTCTTTTATGGATTTTGCTCCATCAAAGTGTCATCAGTTATTTATTTCAGGTTTTGCCTTAATTGGACTTCAGTTAGCCTACTTTTCTTCTTGGTCTAAGCAATAGTCCCTAAGTGTGAAGCCTAATTATATAGCTTTATATTTTCATTACATTTCTTTAATTTACATTTAAAAAAACATGAAAGCAAATACATTATTATTATAAACAAGTTCATAAGTATTTTCTGCAAATCATCTATTGGACCATAGTTTGTGAAACGCATTTTGTTTCACTTAATCCTCAAATTAACTCTTTGGGTTAAGAACTCTTACTCTCATTTGCATTCAAAGGGGAAAAGCCAGGCAGAGAGAGATTAAATAACTTGCCTCATGTCACAATCTATGATGTGGAAATTATAGTGTGAAATCAGATCTGTTACCCTGAACCCCAAGCCCTAAAACATGATATTCTTCAGCCAGTCCTGGAAAAGGCTTCATTCATAACCCCAGTTTTGTATATGCCACAATGTAACTTTGTAAAAATTTGAATGGGTATGAGAGTGACCAAAAGTCAGTATAAAAAATTGAAACACAGTTGATCCTTGAACAGCACAGGTCCACTTATATGTGGACTTTTTCGAATAACTATAGTAAAGTACCGTAAATATATTTTCTCTTCCTTACAACTTTCTTAATAACATTTTCTTTTCTCTAGCCTACTTTATTGTAAGAATACAGTTATTATATTTATATATAATTATACATATTATATATGATATAAAAACATAAATAAAACTTTATATATAATTATGTATATTGTAGGAATACAGTTTATTATGTAAATTATATACATGTATTATATACTATGTGTTACAACTATTTATGTTATCGGTAAGAGTTCTGGTCAACATAGGCCATTAGTAGTTTTGTTTTCGGGGAGTCAGGGTTACACACAGATTTTCAGCTGTGCGCAGGATTCACACCTGTAAGCCCTGCTTCGTTCAAGGGTCAACTGTATTTCACTTAACCCCTTTAACTAGAAGGTTGTTTTCTCTACTTGGCCTTATTCCTACTTATCTTTCAAACTAGTATGCATGCACCTAAAATATGCTTTCATAGCTCTGCATTTCTGTGTAGCACCTAGGTCATATTTTATTTTTTTATTTTTATTTTTTTAAGTAGGCTCCATGCTGGGGCCAATGCAGGGCTTGAACTGAGGACCCTGAGATCAAGAACTGAGCTGAGATCAAGAGTTGGACGTTTAATGGACTGAGCCACCCAGGTGCCCGGGCGTATTTTATTTTTAAAAACTAAAGTGTTCTGTCAAATATTCCCCCCTTTTGAGTGAGAAATGCAAGGAAAGCATACACAGTTTAGTTGGCTCTGTGCTTTTATTGTAATCCTTAATGCACATTAACTGGTACCGGGGTTTCATTTTAAGGTAGCCTGGAATGGGTCTTGCATCTTTTCTCCACAGGAGGAAAATAAGAACACAAACCCTTTGTCACAAGATGGCAATAATATGCACCAAGATTACAAATGTATCAACATAATACCATGGAACATGACATTTTGGAATAAAATGTTTTGAGGCAAAATTATAGTCCGATTATATTAAATATTCATATGATCCCCATGAGTTCCACACATTGTTCTGGAAACAGCTTGTGGAAAATAGGAGTCTAGGAATTCATCATTTTTTTTTCATCTTCCTACCTTAAATTGCCTTAGTGGTAACAGAGGTGTGAAACTCAGCAGATGAGCCTGAGAATATATAGGGGCTAAGAGCAGTTAATGGCACAAGGAGGCTTTTCAACAACTGAAACATTTAACCACCGGTTTGATAAGTACATTTAACTTGGCCTTAGGATAAGCAGGCAGGAGAGGAATGTGGCATCCAACATTGTTGCCTTTCTGGGCTTTTTCTAGACTTCAAAGGTAATTAAACAATAGAACTGTCTAACACTCAAAAAAGGAATAGAGCTGAAACTTTTCACTCCTCTTTATTACATAACAGCAGAGTGTTCAGGACTCCATGGAAATGTATATATTGTAAACTGAATTAAGAATTGGTAATACGGCTGACCCATCTGTGATGAATACTTCAAAGTAGCCATTTCTCAATTTCCTTTTTTGGGATTGGCCATTGTTTTTGTTGTTGTTTTTATCACCTATAATGTCTCTGCAATACAAAGCCACATGCCCCCCAGTGTATTTTCATGGAATTAGATATTTTCAAATTTTGGTAAGCCAAAAATTATCAGGAGCTTGATAAAAAAAATGAGTATTTTTGACTCCCCTACATCAGAACTTTTCATTTAATAGGTCTGGGGAAAGCCTTTTAAACAATGGCTTCAGTGATGGTATTGGAAACGGGCCCAGACCCCAGTTGGAGACCTGCTTTAGGGGCCTGAACAAGCCTGGTCAGTTCCCTCTATGTCTTCTTGCTTTATAATATCCTGCTCCTCATCCTAACCCCATTTAAATCCTATCAGCCTTCAAGTCTCAGCTCAAACCATGCTTCTGAAACAGCCTTGATCTGACTACTCCCATCAGAGATGCTCTCTGAGCTTATGTGGCAGATACAGATGTCTCCGAACTTGGACTCAGCAGCCTGCCAACAGGAGCTTACTGAGCCTGCATTCCCAAGAATGTACTTCCTAATCTATGGATCAGTATTGTGGTGTATGAATATTTTATATACGCTATAAAATATACACAAAAGAGATAGTTAACAGATGAATTAAAGAAGATAAATAAGAAGTCATTTTTTGTTTATTTGATTAAAAGTTTGGATTATCATATATTCGGGATGTATTACAATGCAACATAAACTTTTTTTTTTTTAAAGATTTTATTTATTTATTTGAGAGAGAGAATGAGAGATAGCACAAGAGGGAAGAGGGTCAGAGGGAGAAGCAGACTCCCCGCCGAGCAGGGAGCCCGATGTGGGACTCGATCCCGGGACTCCAGGATCATGACCTGAGCCGAAGGCAGTCGCTTAACCAACTGAGCCACCCAGACACCCGCAACATAAACTTTTCAATGAAGCAAAATAACTGAATGTGCTTCAACATTTAAAAACATCTTGACCGATCACTTTAGAATATTGTGCTTCAGAGGGTTAGTTCTAAGTTCAGTTTATTTCAACACTGATTTTAATAGCTGTTATAGGTGAAAACCTAGGAAACTTTATAGGTTTTAGAGGAAGGATATCATTGAAGGTACTTGCTAAATTATGGCGTCAATTCTGCAATCCCATCCACCAATTTTCATAACGGATTTTGTTGAAATCCAGTAAAATTATATCTTCCCTGATACTAACAAATTCTCACGAGCTACATTGCATTTTTTAAAAATGGATTTTTAAATAGGTAATTATTCATAAGGTAGTGAAAAAATAAAAAGTCTCCCTCCCATCTGTGTTTCTAGTCACTGGTTCAACTCCCACAGAGGCAACAAATTCTATTCCTATATGAGCATATAAAGCATACATATATTATTTTTTGACCCAGTTTACACTCACTATCATAGAGAATAAGGAAGGGCATAGTTTTCCTATACTATATCCCCTCCACATTCCTCAGCCTTATTTTATCAGAATTCCAATAGTACCCACTTGATATTATAACTATGTAAATTTGGTTCATGGGCCACAGAGTCCTCAAAATTACTCCTACTTTCTTATACAACTTTTTTCTTTAGGTCACTAACTGCTAAGGATGCATTTAATTTTGTGTTGGCCTCAGTATTTAGCAAAAATCTCCTCTTAGGTGTTGGGCTTGCCCTTTGGGAGGCTGCCTAGCTGACTGCCTCCTTCAGGATCACTTTTTTTGGCAACTCTGAAACTGTACTAGATCCAGGATAATAGTTCTATTCTCAGATAAACATTATACCTCCTCAGATTAACAGTCTTCAGTATGAACAAGGCAAGTATATTTTGTTATGGTAATGTTAATTTATCAGATAAACCTTACATATCAGTACCTTAACACAGTAAAATGTATTTTTTGTTCACATGGGAGTCTGAGTTACTGGTCTTGAGACCCCCTTTCTGTCTGAAGTGAAACTGTGATTAGCACTTTTCCTCTGTGCTCTACTCTCCCCTAGGGCCTTGTGTCATCTGCATCCAGCCAGCAAAAGACAAAAAAAGGAGCCTGGAGACCAAACCATAAGAGACTCTTAACTCTAGGAAACAAACTGAGGGTTGCTGGAGGAGAGGTGGGTGGGGGATGGGGTAAATGGGTGATGGGCATTAAGGAGGGCACTCAATGTAATGAGCACTGGGTGTTATATGTAACTGATTAATCACTGAATTCTACCCTTGAAACCAATAACGCAGTATATGTTAACTAAATTGAATTTAAATTAAAAAGTAAAACAAAATTTAAAAAAGTAAAAAAAAAAAAGAGCATGGAGACAGTACACCCACTTCTAAAATACCTTGTCTTGGAAGTGACATACTAATTCTGTTGTCATCCCATTGGCAAGAACTGATTATATGTGCTACCAGAGGTATAAGGGAGTCTAGGAAGTATAATTCCTGGCTGGGTAGCAATTTCTCAAAAGAACTCTATAATATGAAAAGGGGGCACACAATTTAATGGACATATAATTATCTACTGCAAATAATTCAGACATTGTTAATTATCTGAATATTCAATTTTAAAGAAAGGTAAATATTTGGGAATAAATCAAAGTGAAAAATCTCACTTAAAATGTAAGCTCCATACAGGTAGGTTTTTGTCTGTTTTGTTGACTGCTAAGGTCATATGTGGATAGTACTTGGCACTCTGTAGATGCTCCATAAATATTTGTCAAATGGCTGACTGAATCTATGTGCTTTGTGTGATAAAATTCCATTAATCAGCCAAAATATTAATGTATAACAAAAGTAAAGTGCTGCAAATAAATTGATGTGAACACAATTTTATGTACAGAAATAGACATTGAGAGCTTTCTGGTAGTTGAATAATAGGGAAATTGATGGATAGTAGGAATATTAGAATAGATAATACCTAGAATACCTTAAATATACAAAAACATTTTGAATAACAGTACATGGCAGAGTAATAAATTCAATTATTTCTAGTTCCAGTAGTTACAGAATTGGTATACCAACATTCATAATTGTAAAAAAAGAACTGTATTAGATTTTTGGTTATTTTATGTCATTTAGATAATCAATTTTCAAGAAAAAGTCCAGTTTGGGAATTCTTCAAATTTTTTTTTTTTTAGATTTTACTTATTTATTTGACAGAGGGAGACACAGCAAGAGAAGGAACACAAGCAGGGGGAGGGGGAGAGGGAGAAGCAGGCTTCCCGCTGAGCAGGGAGCCCGAAGCGGGGCTCGATCCCAGGACCCTGGGATCATGACCTGAGCCGAAGGCAGACGCTTAACAACTGAGCCACCCAGGCACCCCAAATTCTTCAGTCTTTTGAAAGTAACTTAAAAATGGAACGTCAACTTTCCTAACTCAAATTTTATGTAAAGGACAAACTCCAAAGATATATAAACTACATCTATGATAAGTCACTTTTGATCTAGCTAACATAAAGACTATAAAGAATATGGGGAAAAGGAGAAAGCACTAGAGAAAAGAGAGATAAGTAAAATATTCGGTTCTCGATCATATTTCAGAATGTCCGTTGTAATAATACCTGAATAAAGACAATCCCTCCTCTATCCCTTATCATATGGAAAATTCATATAAGATGGATCACAGGCTTAAATGTGAAAGCTAAAACTATAGGGCTCTAAAAATAACAACACAGAAAAATATCTTCACAACATTCAGGATGGCAAAGATTTGTTAAAGGACTAACCATAATAGAAAAAAAAATAAACTGGATTTTGTCAAAATTAAAAACTTCTGCTTATTAAAATATACCACTAAGAAAGTAAAAAAGCAAGGCATAGACTGGCAGAAGATATTCATAATACACATGCACAGTTGACCCTTGAACGTGAGTTTGAACTGCACTGGTCCACTCATTGGCGGATTTTTTTTGATAAAAACAGTACAGTACTCTATTAATGTATTTTCTCCTCCTTATGATTGTTTTAGTAATATTTTATTTTCTTCTTTGTTATAAGAATACAATATATAATACATATAACAAACAAAATATGTGTTAATTGATGGTTTTTCAATGGTAAGTCTTCCATTAGTAGGCTATTAGCAGTTAAGTTTTGGGGGAGTCAAAAGTTATAGACTGATTTTTGACTGCATGGGGAGTAGGTGCCCCAACCCCTGTATTGTTCCAGAGTCAATGGTATTTGTGTAGGGTTGGTTTTCCTTCCCATTTTTTGGACAAATACTTTAATATTACCCTTGTTTTGCTTTTATAATTGAAAAAGATACATAGATCTCCAACATAATCTCTCTGTTCAGTCCTAACATTTCAGAAGTACTGTTTGACACCAATATTCATTCTGTGGTTTTGCATGGCATATGGGTCTAATTGTTTACTGAAATATTCTTTAAAATATTAAAAATGGTATTAGCCATGAACTGATTTTAATGTGCTAGGCTCCCCATCCTTGCCTCTGCCAGCTCAATCCCAGAGGGTGGTACTGCAAGTTTTAAGGAAAACAGATTTGTTTGGGAAAATGAGAAATCTTTCCCAAGCACCTGTGATTTGTTTATGCTAATTGGGTCATGACTGATGCTGGCTGTGTGTGAGCTGAATCTATAATCCACTCTCTCATATGCCTTATGTGAAAGTAGGAGTTATTAATTGATTGCAATTATCTCATTGTATTTTCATATCATTTTTTTTCCTTTCTGTTTCCCATCCTCTTGTCTTTTCTCTCTCTTCTTCTTGTCCTCTTACCCTACTTTACTTATGAGCCCTGAATCACAATACATGGCAAAGCAGATGTGTGCTGAGAGCAAAGGCGCAAAGTGCTTTGGAAGACTGAGTGCAGGTAAATCGTTGACACCAAGGATGCTACTTTCTATACCGAGAATTGCCCTGTTCCAATGTGTACTCCAGAAATGGAAGGTTAAATTGGATGGTTATCTACCTATGGATGAAATTGGCAGGCTGGCTATCTCCACAATATTTTTTCTCTTAATCTGCCTTCACCCTCTCCTTCACACAGAATGTTCCTTGTATTAAACACAGGTTTGGAGAGCCTGCGTGTGAGCAATTAGAGGTCTAAAATGGAGTGTGTGGGAGGTTAGGAGGGAAGGCTTGGTAGTTAGCTTGTCATCCATGAGTGAAGCACAGCATGCTGTTTCCTGGGTAGAATTTTAGAGGAAAAAAAAAAGATGAAAAGCAAGTATTTGTTGAGGGTGAGTACTTGAGTGCCATGAAAGTAAGGCTAGAAACTATATGTGAAAAGTGGATTCTAAAGCACTTCTCAGAGACAAGGGTCTGGAAATTACATGTGTCCTACTTGGTTATGACATACCCATGAGGGCACAGATGGATGTGGCTGATTAGCTGTGTTGGTCCTAGCAGGACTCTGAGGGGCAAATAGGAAGACATCAGACTGGTGAATGGAAATGGTTATAATCCAGTTGGCAGTCACGCCTCACATGGGGATCAGGTTGCTTTGCAATCACTGTTTCTACCTCGGTCCTTATGGAGCAAATTTGACCTATAGGTCCCATTAGAAGCCACATCTAAAACCATGACATGAAGGTCTCAGGGGACAGACTGGAAGAAGGAAGATAACATGGCATCTACTCAGCAAGACTCTAGAAACACCATGGTCAGGCTTCCAGTGAGTGGTTCTCAAAGTAGATGTCTCCAGCATGGGGTTTAGGTGGGTATCTACAGCCACCTTACATTGAGTCTGGTCAGAAGCAGGAGTGTGAATGGAAGCTGGTTTGAGGGTTAGTCAACCACAGAATGTAAGCACTGGATTAGGCAGTAAGGATCTAAAGAAGGAAGGGGAAAGGTATCTCAACTGACATATAGCTCAGAGCTAGCTTCCTAAACATGTTCAGAACAGCTTTTAAATTAATGTCAATTAAGTTCAGCAGAGTAAGCGTTGACTGGTCATCTATTCTATAATTCTACTTTTAGGCAGAATAAAAACTCAATCATCACGGACTCATATATTAAAGAGCTCTCCTGAGTACAGTACTATTCAGGGGCCCTGTGAATCTATTTAAAAGGTTAATGCTCCTTAATAGTATACAGAATCTCTCCCACCGTATTTTTTTTGCTTTTGATTTTTTAATTTCTTCTGTTTTATGGGAGATTAGCAAAGTTGATAATGTTCTCCATTTCCTGCACCTGTATGTATCTGAAAATTGTTTTTACCTGTCCCTCCCTTTGGCCTTCAGCAGCCTCTTATTTTCAACTAAAGATTTGAATTCTTTAAAGGTCCTAGAAAGTTCTTTTTTCCACATCTTCAGTTGTCAAAAGTTCTTTCCCTGAACCCTGAGTATCTCTTTGTAATGGAGATTTAAGCATTTTCATTCCTTGAGTTCAGTAGAGACATTTACTACATCTTAATTCTCTTGCTCTATACCAAGGATGATACTAGGCCCCCAGAAAATGCTATTTAGGGAGATCACCACTCTCTAGATAGGTAACAGACATCTAAGTAATAATAAAACAAAAGCATCAATGATTAATCAATAATAATAAATAATGTACTGAACACTTTATAAGCACACCCGCATTAATTCTCAAAAATCTCTATGAATTTGAAGCTAGGGTTATGTCCATTTTGATGGGGATGCAGGCTTAGAGATGTGAAGCCAATCATGTGAACTCACGCAGCTAGTAGGTGTTGAAAGTTGAATAATACAATATGACAAGGCTATAATGTAGGCATGAACAGAACATTCTGGAAGAAAGGCCTGGAAAAGTCAGGCAAGGCTTCACAGAGGAGGTGACATTGCATTGGGTCTTGCATGAAGCTCAGGAAAGGAAATAGCATGAGCACATTTTGTGCTGATGACTGTTGTCAATGATTTGCAACTAGCTGGGTATAACCAAATGTCCTTGTCAAGAGGACATGTCAAGAAGTCCCAGAAATTTAGAATTTAGGTTTAGAGTACATTTCTTTTTCTTTTTTTTTTTTATTATGTTATGTCACCATACAGTACATCATTAGTTTTTGATGTAGTGTTCCGTGATTCATTGTTTGCGTATAACACCCAGTGCTCCATGCAATATGTGCCCTCCTTAATACCCATCACCGGGCTAACCCATCCTCCATCCCCCTCCCCTCTAAAACCCTCAGTTTGTTTCTCAGAGTCCATAGTCTCTCATGGTTCATCTCCCCCTCCAATTTAACTCAAAGCTAAAGATTGAAGAGCCAGTTATTCTGACAGATTTCACAGGATGGGCAAAAGGTGGAGGAGAGAAGGTTTAAATGAATTCCTCTCCATTTCCAAATGCAACTTGAAGAGACTCTTAGCTGCTAATTGTGGCATTCATCAGTTGTCAAAAGCGGCATTTCCCTTCATCGGACAAGACAGAGAAGATGCTCTATGACAAAATGAGTATAGCACCTGGTTCCGATGCTAAGAGTTATTTGAAAAGATAAAAGAGGGGAAATTGTGAGCGGGAATCATAAATTTGATTGCCCAGTGACTTTAGTCAATTGGCTGCCTTTTAATGTATTTTCCCTTTGGAAGGAAATTTAATTGTCCAAGGATTTTGATGGTCTTGGAGAAAAGAAACCTAGTGCAGCAGAGAGGGTGTAGGTGTGTGTGGTAAGAAGAATCTCCACTTCTTGCTGTAAGCTGTGTGATCTGGGCACATGGTGGAACCACCTTGAGCTTCACCATATCCGGAAGTGTGATTTGATTATGAATGTTTCCTTTACTACCTGTGGGGTTGTTGGAGTCAGAAATACTTGAATTCAAATCCTGGCCATGCTGCTTTCTAAATGTGTAGTCTTTTCTAATCCATGAAATAAGCATCACAATTCCTCTTTCCCAAAGTTTCTTTGAGGATTAATGGATACAATGAATATGCAAAGGGTAGCACCCATACATAGCCCAGTCCTTTTTTTAAAAAAGTCCATTTGCACCTTTCCAATGCTGTAGATTTATTTAAGGGAAGGACCTAGATGGAGAAAGATCCTCAGGCAAGAATAGCTGCATGATATGCTAAAACCTCCTTTACTATAAAACAGGAGGTCAGTAGTTCTGAGTCCTGGTTGCATATTTGAATCACTAGGGACAATTAAAATGATTCCCAAGTATAAGGCTCATGACCAAAGATTCTGATTTAATTGATCTGTTGTGGGACTCCAGTCTTGAGTTCATAAAAGCTTGCCAGGTGTTTCTAATATGTATTGGACTCAGTCATTGCTTCTTGAACTAACATAAATTACCTGGAAATCTTGTTCAAATGTAGGTTCTGCTTCTCTAGGTCTAGGGTGCCTGAGATTTTGCATCTCTAACCAGCTCTGAGATGAAGCCGGTGCTGCTAGTTCAGGACCATCCTCTGAATAGCATGTGATTAATAATCAGTAACAGTGGTTCTCAACCTTCAGTGTTCATCAGAATAGCCCAGTGGCTCTTTGAAAATGTAGCCCTCGGACCTGGGTTTATCCCTCACAAATTCTGTTTCACTTGGTTTCAGAAGGGGCCAAGAGAATCACCTATCCATAATGTCCCTTTCAACCTGAAAATCTTACGATGTTAGTTTTATGATCTTATAATATGACTTCCCTCCCAATGCAATTGTTCAGTAAAAAATTTACACAGACTGAAGCTGAGTGTGTGAGTCATCACTGTCAGAAACCTGGAAGGTGGGTGAACTCAAGTTATATTATGTCAGGACATGGCTGATCTCTATGCCATGTGTATCTTCAACCTCAAGAATTCTCCTTTTGAGTTAATGGAGACCTTCACAGAATTCCCTCTCAGTAAGCAGGTTTTACTGTTGACCAAGCACTCACAGATTAATTGGGAGAGCATCCTTCACTGATGGATGATGAACAGGATGCTCCTAGATTTTTTTCTGCTCTCTGCAACACATCATGCTTTCCAAAGCAGAGTCCCCAGAGGAGTGGGCTCATCTTCTCTACCTCAGGACCAAACCAAAGAATATGAAGGTCCACAGAGCAACCTGCTTTATTCCACAGAGCCAATAACCGACTTTTGAAAATCTCTGGGACTTTCAGAAGAATTTGTCCCACGATAGATTGGATGGCTTTTGTCTTTCTTTTTCACCCTCTGGGATTTCTCTGGCTTTTACTAGCTAAAAGCATCTTCTACTTAGAGGCAGGCCTTTTGCTGCTTCCCAAAAAGAATTGAAAAATAACTGTGATGGGGTCAAAAATATTATAATTCCAGTATCACGGTCTTAGATAACCATTTTTGCAAGTCATAAATAGAGAAGGGGTTGGTTTCAAAGAAGTTTATGAATTTGTAAATAAAACTGATATAAGGATGGCAATGTGGAAAATAAAACAGATTTTCTTGCTTCCCCCTTTAAAAATATTTACACTTTCAAGAACACTTGATCAGTCTACAGAAGTATCAACATGACTTTGAGAATGGACAACTCAAAAAGGCAATAATCACCCACCAGTTGAGTGGATCAAATCCCGGGTCACTGGGTGCTCAGCTCCATACTGTGCTCCCATTTAGACCTTCTTTTAGAAGAGAGTGTCGGATCAGGGTTACTTGATCTCCTGTGCCCCTGTCCCCAGGATGGGCTGGCCAGGAAGAGAGCTGTTGTGTGCTGTGATTCAGCAGCAACACAAAACCTTAATTGCCTCAAATGCCTTTCCCAAGAGCTGGCTCCCATGCTGCCCCCTTTCCACTTGTGCTCAGAATCTCCCCTCAAACACATACATCTGGTTCTGAAAGGGAGGGGTACAGGCTGTGGTCCCCAGGCCTCTCCCCACTCACCCGAGCCCTTTATCAGGCCCAGGGGCTGCTTGTCTAGGTTGTCTAGGAAAGTCTGGGGAGTCTACACCAAGTGGAAGGAGGCTGCCACGGAGGACCTGGGGCAGTGTAGTGAAAGTCCCACATCATAGTGACAGCAGAGCTCCAGAGAGGAGACTGGGGTTCACCGGCCCTACTTGGTCCAGCTCTGGGGAAGGCATGGGGAGGAGAAAGAGGGGTCTCACTTTTCATGTGAAAAGGAGGACTAGCTGGATAGGAAGTACCAAGACAAACTCACTATTTTTCAATTTTGCCCTGAGTTGGGTTTTGATGTGACAAGAAAATAATTATTATGTTTTATAATTCATGTAAAATTTAATTTTTTCTTTCTTTCTTTCTTTCTTTCTTTCTTTCTTTCTTTCTTTCTTT
>NW_027397088.1:13167958-13248696 GCF_003265705.2 Callorhinus ursinus | reverse complement strand
TTCTTTCTTTCTTTCTTTCTTTCTTTCTTTCTTTCTTTCTTTCTTTCCTTCTTTCTCTTTCTTTCTTTCTTTCTTTTTCTTTCTTTTTTTTGCTAAAAACAGGAGATTAAACACCTATCAAGCTACATTCTTGTTTGGCAGTGGCTTCCTTATGAAATTTCAAGCAGAGGAGGGGATAGTGTTTTGCCAGGGATGTTTATTTTACCGATTTGCTGATGTGTAGCATTTCTTATGTGGCAGACAGTTTTGGTACTTTAAAATCTTACTTCATTAAGGCTCTAGTCAACTGAGGAACTGGGCACTATTATGGTTTCTGTCTTTTTCAGGGGAGGGAAATTCAGATCAAAGAGGTAAGCTTGTCCAGGTTCACTGTGGCAGACCCATGATTTGAACCCCCGCGGTCAGTGTCCTGGGTCTGCAACCACTGTGTCATCCTGCCTCTAATGCAGAGGAAAGTGTTCCTGTCCCGGGAAGGCAGGAGAGAAATTGGACTGGGTGGACTGGTCCTTAAATGTGGGCCCCTAGACTTATGTGCTGCTAGGTAATCATCACTGGAGCTCTTGCTTAAAATGCAAACTCCTAGGCTGTACACCTGGATATCTGATTTAGGAAGGCTGGGGTTTTAAAAAAATCAAAATAGATCATGTTTCGGGACCCCTCCACCTTACTACGAATTCAAGATCCTTTGATTGGAACATCGTTCCGATTTTACCTTAAAATGAACGTGCTGTCAGGTGCACCAGTGGCTTATGCTACCACCTCCCCTGCATTTTCTAGTCATTCCAGCTCTGCTGTCTAAACCACAGTCACGGATGGCGACAATTCTGACCACTCCACCCCCAAACTCCATCTGCTGACAACCACCAGGCTGATTTGAGTCCTCCGAGCCTCCCACACCCTGCCTGCTTTCCTTTCGTGGAAGCCCGGAGCCCACAGGCTTCTGAAAAGCTTCAACTGTCTCTGCTGCCATGCAAAGTGGACATCTTTAACACTGTTTATAAACTTGACTCCCCTCCTCTGCTGATGATTGCACAGCTCAGGTAGACAACCCCACCACTGAACATTGTTGTCCCACTCAGACTGAATGGATGAGACGCGGTAATGTTTAAACACGGGACCGTCCATGGGGACTGAGCCTCAGCCCCTTTCCTCCATCTACTTCTAGCGTCTTCTTACTTGCCGACCCAGGGGAGGCTGGAGGTTCTCGCCAGAGTCTCCCTCTTCTCCTACTTCAGCAACATATTCATGTCTCTTTAGGGGCCTGAGAGGAGCATTTGCTGACTACATACAACCAGAGGCATGAGGAGAATTAGCTGTTGTATCACTTTGGCTAATTTAAGTTCTGCTGATGAACGCACTGACCCAAGCAAATCAACCAGATCATTTCCCAGCCCCTCCTGACTTTAAGAAGCCTGGATCATACCCAGGAAAATGGAAGCAGAGAAGGAGGCTTGCAAACACTCGAGGCTGCCATGGGAGATTGGCTTGCCAGGAAGGTAAAACCAGTGCAGAGGAGACCTCTGGGAAACCCAAGGCAGATTTCATCAGTGCCCCATGTGAAATACCTGTCACCACCTAACAGTGCGCGATGCCAGAAGTCCCCGAACAGCATTCCTTCTCAGTTCTCCCTTATGACTTCCAAGAACTTGACTACTTTTCTCTTTAAGAATACGGTCATGGCCTTTCTCTTCAGTGCATCCCTTGTACCGTACAGGAGATGCCCATCATCAGATTGATTTGACTGAATACCCTAAATATTCCATAGAATAGAGAAAATACACTTTTAAAAAATCTCCTGCCTGTCAGGAGATCCCATAAGACACTGCAGCTTCTTTCCAATGCCCTGGCAAAACATCCTCGATGCACCGTGGAACAGGAAGAGCAAGCCAACCAGAGCCTAACAGACCATCTTGAACTATGTAATAAAAGTGCACATATCAGCCACACTTCACCATAGGCATGCTCCTCACTGCTCCCCGAGTGCACTGTTAATTCCTCGAGCAGTAACAGAATTCATCTAAAATAGATAAGGCAGCTCTAGAAGTGCAAAGCTTATCTCAGGAACCCCTAATCCAGCTGGATTTCCATCAGATAGATCAGGGTGCCCTAGATCTCCTCAAGTGTAGTGGCTGCAAATTTAACCTTTTCCGGAAGCAGGGAGGCGGGGAGCATCGGATACCTTTCTGGATACCTATGCCTTGGGTGCAAGTAGGTGGGAAATCATTTTCTAACCTAGCTGTCCAAGGGGCATTTGTGTCAAAAGTTAGGTAGGACGCTTTTTTTTTTTTAAATGACATCCCAGAAGTTGGTGTTTATCCATTCTATTACATGCCTGCCTCAGTTTCAGCAACAGTTTGGTAGAGATGAGTTTTCGATTTAGTAATCCCAGTTACTGACCCTCTGCCCTACAGCTGAAGCTGCTGCAGTAGATACCGAACTGTCAGTATAAACCCAACGTGCAAAAGAGAGGAGTTTACTCTCTTGCTCCCATTGTATTACCTTGAGCTCCTTGACTATAGAAGAATCTCTGAGCTGACTCAACATCCAAGAGTCTATGAGCGGACTCCACATCCAGAAAATAATCCATTTTGGGATAATCCATCCTTGATGTTCCCAAAGCAGAGTTTCAAGACAAAATAGTCACTTGTATGCCTATGAAAAAGGAAAAAAAAATCCACAATATTTTAGACTGTCAAATAGATGTTTAAAACCCTATATGTACACACACATACATATATATATAAACATATATGTGTATACAATGTATTATATTTGTTATATATTATAAGGATATATATATATATGTATAGATATATTAACAATTTTGGAATAAGAATTATCCCATTATAATACTCCCTCATTTGACATTTCCAATTCCAAAGCCACCCTCAACATAGCTTTCCTACTGTATGAGAAAATGCAACATTTAATGAGCATTCATTAAAAGAAATATATTCTACTCAGAAAAAAAAACAAACAAACCAGATGATTCAAGCTAAAGAGAAATAACATACCAGTCTTTCCTTGTTGTAAATTAACTGGAAAATAGGCTGTTAAATTCATATGCTATCCGTTTTCAAAAGGTCTGTCTGATGAATGGCACCGTTAAGTGTCAGCCGTTCTGAACTAATCCTCAGTTGGTCCAGGGAGTTCCGACTCCCCTAGAACAGCGAGAATCGTCTGGGAATCCGAGCCTCCACTTATAGGTGCCTTGCGTTTATGACACATGCTGACATGTTTGCTGTAAAAAATGCGTTGGATTCCTTCCTTTTTGGTGATTCCCTTCAGCACATTTTATAAAGTGCTACAGTATCATCACCTGCTTGCCCTTGACCCAGGCTGCTTTTGAGAAAGAATCCTGGTTTGTAGGCAACGATCTCCATAATATTATCATGCACTAGCCTGTCAGGAAGCTGATGCACTTCATTAAAAAGCATTCAGCCTGTTGGGTTCTTTTTAGCATATGTAGCCTTTCCCTGATACTTGCACACATGAAGTGTCTCTATTTCTGCAGGATGTTTTTTGGAAAGAATTTATAAGACCAAGTCATTAAAAATCAAGCTCAGATGGCTAATCCAATTTGTTCCTCTTTCTAACAGTGCATATTTTAATATAAGAACCCAAATTTGGTAAGAGGAGACTTTAAAAAATACCCAAAGGTACCCGAACAGCAAATCATACTTACTGCAAGAGGAAAAAAAAAATCAAGGACTAACTGCTGGCAGTAAAAGCAAGAAAAATTTCAGCTGGAGTGTCTTTGATCTCACTAAATTCCCAATGAAAGTAAACAATTTTGATTGTTTGATTGGAACAGTGATGAATAATATATACAGTCCACTGGACCTCCTTTATCACATAAAATGGCCAGAGCATGTTACCTTAGCAACAGAAGGTGACGCCAGCCTCAGCCTCTTTGTATCCTCCACTCTGAAGGAAGAAAATGACCAGTTTCCCGTATAAAACTTGGGCACAAAATCATCACCATCAAAATCTACATGTAACCAGCATGTGGTCTGGTCCCTATCACCCCGTCCATCTCTTACACAGAGAAGTGTCATCGTCTTTGAAAAACGGGTTTTGGCTTTAATAATTTATGTTTATAGCCCCAAGTCACAGTTTGATTTGCAGTTGCAACAGAATTACATGATTAAACAATGAGTAGGATAGAAAAGTTGTCTAGCAATTGTTGGGGGGGCACCCAGTTCTTACCCTGACACTGGCTCTTCGTTGTAGGGAAAGGCTGTTTGAGCTTAGCATATGTTAAATGTTCCCCTGTTATAATTAATACATAGATCAGTCACCAGCATCGCGGCTGAAAATAACTCTCTTTCCTTCTGCGAATCAGTCACTGGAAGAAGCTGAAAAAGCTGCCTGAAATTTCCCAGCTTTTAAAAAATGCATTATAACATAGCTCTTTTGGGAGCTGTCCCCCCACCCCACAGAAAAGAAAGGTAGCCAAAAATGAGACAGGAAAGGAAGAGTCCTGAAGTTAGCAGATACTCACCAGCAGGACACCGCAGAGCATCAAATGAAGCTGTGCAATGCTGCTGAGCACGCGAGCCCAAATGAACAGCTTCTAATTTTCCCTTCAATCTCAATTCAAGAGCACTGAGCAGAGGCAAGTGATGGATTTGCCCATTTTATATTGTGATGAAATGCAACCCTTAAAAAGAGATCTGAGTGGAGCTGCTCTTTAGAACACATTAGACTGCTAATTTAAGAAAATTGAAAGGTTTTGTTTTACTGTCTTTTATGTGTTCTCTCTGCTACCCCCTCAATTTAATTTGCATTTAAAATTATGCTCATGTCTCCTCAGTTCTCCAAGGTGGGGAGTACTTTCTAATCACGATGGCTGCTTGGGTAGGGGTTGGTGCAACGCCACTTTTATTCTGAGCTGCAAAACAAGGTGGGTAATTATAATTGTGAGCTGTTTTCTGGAGTGAAATATAAAGTGAACATCTGATTTCACCCCCTCCCTCTTCCTGGCCTTTCTTCCCCTTCCTGCCTCTGACTGCTTGGTCAAAGCTCCAGCCCAAATCATGCCAATCTGTCTAAAAGCATTCTTTTCTGTCTGAATGTAACAAAGTAAACCCAACAGCAAAAGGAAACTTTGGTTAGATACCTGAGCTTATTCTGGTGGGATATCCTCCCTACCAGACCTAGGGAAGGACTTTTAGACACAATACTTGGAGATGTGCTCATGAAAGGCATAATGAGAGCCAAATGAAAGCCCGATAGTGGGTTTTTGACCCTTTGTTGACCAAGAATTAGTAATAAGTGTGGCATGGTGTGCGGTATGTTGGATTGTTAAGAAAAAAGAAGGTACATTTGAGAAGTCTTGGATGGAAGGCCACCACACTCCTCCCTCCCACAGACACAGTTCTTCCGGTTGCTTTTGAGACAAACCTGAAAATCTGCTGTTTGTCTTGTGGGCTCTCCCACCCAATCAGAACAAATCAGATACCAAGCTGGGGCTGCTGAATTAAGCCTGATGAAAGAGGAAGCTAAAACTACCAATCACATGTTCTTGCAGGGAAAGTACACTTTGGAGCAGCATACTCAATGCTTTGCCCAGACCCAAGGACTTACTTTTTGTAAGGTTACATTTCTATTCAGCCTCCATTGGAGACATGCTGATCACTTGACATTTACAAGAGGAGAAAGCTGTCTTCTGGTTTCTTTAGCTTACATTGAGGTGTGGGCGACAGATTCTGAACTCTCTATTGTGAATCCACTGAAATTGTAATGACTCATAGGTGAGAGAGAGAGAGATGGGGAGAGAGAAATGTGCAATCTACTGCTGCTGACAAACACCGAACATTTAGGTGAGTGCAGATGAATGATTGAAGACAGAGATGCTAAATTGGAAATTTGAAAAATAGAGTTGATTTCCAGAGGTTGGGGGATGGGTTTGGAAGTAAATCATTTCTGGAGACTTGACCCTCAAGAAAGGTAAATTTGAAGTGTCTTACACAATGTACATGCAATATGAAAGGACCATGATTTAAGAAAACTCAGAGAGGAAAATTTCAACTTAGAGAAAGAAATATATTTGAGAAGGAGATGATTCTTCACTTGCAAAATGGGGACTTCATTTTAATAAATAATTAGCAACTGGGTTTTTTTTTTTAAAAAACATAATATGACCAGCTTCTGAAATAGATTTTCAAAAAATGCTTTTATTCTCTGAGAGAATAGATATAGATTGCATATAGGAATATCTGGGTGAGGAATTATTTTTAAAAGTGGGAAGCATTGTAATGTTCAAAAGCCAATGTCATGATCTGATCAGCTCAGCTCTGTTTTGTAACTTTAATCTGCTCAAAAGCAACATTTATAATGATCCATTGTTCTGAGGTATAATAGAACCGGAAGGTGAAGTTAGAGCAAGGATTCAGACTAACACTTATGTAGCACTGAACAGTTCAGCCCAAATCATCTTCAAGACATCAGCTTGAAAAGTTAACTCAGACAATGTTAACATATCCTGTGAGCAAGAAATAAAAAATTATTTTAAAAGAGGCCAAAGTAGAGTTATATCTTTTACACCAAAGGTGTTATAATATGGAAGTTTGGAACTGTAAGACTGAAAAAAATAATCCAGGATTTTTACAAATACACGACATGGCAGAGATATGTATACTTGCTATTCAGTTTGGTGACAAGAGCATATGTGTATGAGTACAAAGGGAAGCAGTATTTGATTAATTCAAAATGGAGGTATATTTCACGATGGAATCTGGAGACCAGGAAAGATATCAGCTTGCATTAATTAATTTTGGGGTATACTTATTTATTCTATTGGATGGCATAAGACCTAGACATTTTGGGAAAGGAAGTCACATGATTTGTAAGTAGACAACTGGCTTTTTTGTTCTTTTGGTATCATCGTATTGGCTTCCGTCAGAGTCAGTCTGGGTTTACTGTTTACTAAGAGATGAAGAATTTTGTGTTATCAACAATTTTATAATTAATTTTACTTGTTTAATTGCTTCACTGTATTCCAGAGCTCTCTAGCAGACAATGTTTTATATTTGTGGTGAACTATATGAAGTTCTGCCTTCTCTCTGCATGAAATCTTGGGGAAGTTTCTCTTTCCCCAACAAACCCAACTTTAATTTTAAAATATTAGAAGCTCTCTTAAAGTGTGGGAGCATTTTGGATTCCTTGGTGGGGTCCCTACATTGAAGATCTTTGGTTAAGTGCTAGCTTCCTAAATAAGTATAGAAAACAATATATTCATTTTATTTCTGCAAATAGTTGACCTCAGAATATGTTGCAATAGCAGTGGTTTCTCTTTGGTTGGCAAGTCACTCTCTTATTTTTTAACCCATCCCTCAAAAGAAGTCTCTCCTTCCCTGCTCACTAAGGGTTGTCATTAAATGGTAGGAGACTGCAAACATTTTATCTGAGGTTTTATCCATATTGAACTCTCCCTGGGAGATGAAACACTTTAAGCCATCGTCAGTTACTTTTACTTTAAAGTAGATGAATTTCCAGACTTTTCTTGTGAGAAGGTTTTGATGATAGTTGGAAAGCTAATGAAGGCTGCAAGAGTTGGGAGGGTAGACTGGGAAAAACAATGTCTCACAGGGAGGAGGAGCCTAATTATATTCCATGTAAGCATGTAGTCATGTTTTGAGGCCTCACATATGTATAAGGTGCCAGGTATAGGCATACCTTGGAGATATTGCAGGTTCAGTTCCAGATCACTGCAAAGAAGTAAATATCACAATAAAGCAAGTCAAGTGAATTTTTTGGTTTCTCAGTGTTGTTTACACTGTACTATAGTATATTAGGTGTTTAATAGCATTATGTTTAAAAAAATGTACATATCTTAATTTAAAGATACTTCAATGCTAAACAATGCTAATCATCATCTGAGCTTTCAGAGAATTTGCAATCTTTTCGCCAGTGGAAGTTCTTGCCTCCATGTTGATGGTTGCTGACCAGTCAGGATGGTGGTTGCTGAAGGAGGGTGGCTGTGGCTAGTTCTTAAAATAAGACAAAAATGAAGTTTGCCACACCAATTGATTCTTCCTTTCATGAATGATTTCGCTGGAGCTTGTGATGCTGTTTGATAAACATTTTACCCAGAGTAGAAATTTCTTTCAGAATTGGAATCAATCCTCTCAAATCCCCTGCTGCTGCTTGATCAACTAAATTTATGTCATATTCTAAATCCTTTGTTGTCATTTCAACAGTCTTCATGGCATCATCACCAGGAGTAAATTCCATCTCAAGAAACTACTGTCTTTGCTCACCCATAAGAAGCACCTCCTCATCTGTTTAGGTTTTATTATGAGATGACAGCAATTCAGTCCCATCCTCAGGCTCACTTCTCACTCTAGCTCTCTTGCTGTTTCCACCACATCTGCAGTGACTTCCTCCACTGACATCTTGAACCCCTCATGCCTGAGTGTGGGAATCAACTTCTTCCAAACTCCTGTTCATCTTAATATTTTGACCTCTTCCCATGAATCACAAATGTTCTTAATGGCACCTAGAAGGACAAATGCTTTCCAGAACGTTTTCAATGGACTTTGTCCAGATTCATCAGAGGACCTTTTGACATGCCTTCCTCACCAAGTGTAACCATTTCTAGCCTTTGATTCAAAGTGAGAGATGTGTGACTCTCTTTCACTTGGACACTTAGAGACCACTGTAAAATTATTAATTGGCCTCATTTCAATATTGTTGTATCTCAGGGAATAAGGAGGTCTGAGAAGGAGAGAAATAGGAGAACGGCCAGTTGGTGGGACAGTCAGAACACACACATTAATTGATTTGGCACGTCGTCTTATATGGGTGTGGTTTGTGATGCCCCATAACAATTGCAATAGCAGCATCAAAGATCACTGATCACCGATCACCATAACAAACATAATAATAATAAAGTTTGAAATGTTGTGAGAATCACCAAAATATAACCCAGAGACATGAAGTGAGTGAACAAATTCTATTGGAAAAATGGAGCCAATACACCTGCTCAATGTAGTGTTGTCAGAAACCTTCAATTTGTAAAAAACACAGTATCTGTGAAGTGCAATAAAGCAAAGTGCAATAAAATGAGGTAAGCCTGCATTCAGCTGGCAGAGATGGGCATTAAATGTGTAAACATCTTAATTTGGACCAGGGATTGACACTGCCACAAAGGACCATAGGCAGACTTCTAAATCCTATTTAAGAACATCGTGTCAAAATTGTTCCCCCTTGGCCCGTTCTCAGTTAGCAGGAAAATTGTTCAAAATAAAAATCACACAGCCCCCTGTTCTGGACTGCATTGGAGAAAGCCACATTAGAAGAGAGGTGGCATTGGCCAATATGGTAGAGGCCAGGGCCAAGAAGAATGAAGTCTTTAGCTCCACTTGCTGCCCACTTCTGAAAATATTCTTTCCCCTCTTTTAATACTTGTAGAAGGGCTGGTTCACAGAGTTGAAAAGAACAATAGTTGAAAATGGCATTGTACTCTTCTGCCAACTGGATTCTAGTAAGTTGATCTTTCTTATAATACAGAAATTTCTTTGCTTGGCAGAAAGAATACTCATACATTATATTTCTATCTTAGTGTTTATCTAATTGATCTGGAAATAGGGAAATGAAGAGATGTTGAGTAGGGAAAGGAATCCTTAAGCAACTCTCTACTTACTGTAACTCTCAAATCCCTAACTATGAAGATGTGAAAATGGCCAGCTACTGATGGAGAAATGCATTGACAGTAGTAGCTTTTTTAAACATGAATTTGAAGATGTATCTTAATGGTATTTGACCTCATTCGCCCTGGCAAGAAATCACATTGCCCTCAATTCTTTATGGGTAAAGTGTGTGTGTAGTTTGTTTTCAACTCTCCTGGAGGGGGAAAAATTAATCACAAGTTCAATTGCATTTTCCTAGTCCTCCTAAAAATCCAGATAAGCAACTTGAAAATATCCCAAGATGGGTTGAAGGAAGAAAGAATAGTGATCTCTGAGGGCATGAGTCTTATAGACCCTACAGAAGATGTGGCTCCTGAACTTCCAAAGAACATTAGGAAAATAAGATTGAATATAGCAGTGAGAGCCCACAAGGAGTGAGTTTGAATTGTGTCAAAACAGTATTAGTCATTTTTAGGTCATTTCAAGGTCATTTTGGAAATCCCATACTACTATGCAAACTGAGGATTACTAATAGATAGATTGGATAGATAAATAGATAGATAGATGATAGATAGATAAATAGATAGAGATGTACAAGTAGAAGTAGAGATTAGAAAAAGACAGAGAGGTAGACAGAGATAGAGATATACAGACACAGAAGAAGAAAATGATCAAAATGAATTTAGACATGTGGTAACCTTGAACTACGTTTTTTCCCCTTCCCAAATGCCAAGGTCAAAAACCAAACAAAACTGTATAAATCAAAGAAACTTTGGTAACTATTTCATCCCTTTTAGGTGTTTAATATATTGACACATTCTACAACAAGGTCTATGTGCTTAAATATTAATACCAAATATTTTCCCTATGCATATGTGTAAGGGTATTTGCATAACAAATATTATTATTATTCATGACACAGCTCCCGGTTTGTTTTCAGAGATAAATGTCTTTGGGGTCTATCACCCAAAGGCACTGAGGAGCATCATATCACAGGTATCAGGTTTCTAAATCAGCATTCCTTGCTCCTAGTGGATTGAAGATAACAGAAGACCCATCTCCACCACCATGCTTAGAAAGGGTAGTGATGGTAGGTGGGTGCTTGCTTCTGAAACAAAGAGAACCTTATTGCTATTTACTGAATTTTCATTTTTCACAAGCATTATTAGTACTGGAAAAAAAATTGTCAGATTTAGCTTCAAATACTCATTGCTATATAATAAACACCAAAGAAATGTTTTCCAGTCATTCTGGAGACAATGCAGTAATGTAGTTAAAAATATTGGCTTGGGAATCCAGGTTTTGCTGCTTGTTAGCTGAGCAAGCTAACTTCTCTAGGTCTCATCTTCCATCTCTGTAGAATAAAAATAAAAATAAGAATCGAATGAGATAACCTATGTAGACAACAGAGAACCTGACACACAGGAAGCATCTAGGTTAGGTATTACTTTAAAATATTTCTTCAACAGCTTAGAAATATAAGGAGTTGTGAGAGTAAGACATCCCATCCCATGCACCCCAACCACATTTGTCTCATGTATTTTTGAAATATTACCTCTAGATGCATCTAGAATGGTACCTGGCCCATAGTAAGCGCCCCAGAGTGTTAATTATTATAATTATCTTCCCCCCACAGAGAGCTGGTGGACTTGATGAGCTCTTCCATGTGTGTTCTTTTTCTAGAGAGCCACGCAAAGGAGGGGAGCATCTAGAACCCCTGCCAACATATCCTCACCAAAAGGGCAGCTGTTTTTCTTTCTACCACTCTGCTTTCCTTTTCCTGCAACAGGGAGTTACAAACTATAGCAGAATTTTGGCCACTCTTTCTCATAAACTCATCTCTTTCCTCAGCCAAATTAAATGACTATATATATATATATATATATATATATATATATATACACACACACACACACACACACACACACACACTTGGAGCAGAATAGGCCCTTTATCCATTGCGTAATAAAAAGCTCAACACGAGAAGTTTCTATTTTTCCAGGGGTAGTGTCTGGTCTAAATGTTCAGTCACTATTCATTTATTTGTAATTATTTAATTGGGGATAATTGTTTATCATTCACCATGTGCCAGGCAATGCATGAGTTGTTGGGAATACATTAATAAACTAGACCCAACTTTTTTCATATTAAGGCATACACTGAAAATGATCATATGTGTAAATGAGTAGATATGTTCAGGGGCAGTCAGCTTTGGGGGCTCAGCCATCCAGGGCTTGGGGGGCAACAACTTGGCATATGCCGATTGGGAAGCTTTATATAAGATGCACAACTTTTAACATATTTAATTTATCCATAGCTTTTCAAATTAGATGAAAAAGGCAGCATCTAGTTGATGGTGGGAGAATGGAGGAGTAGACACTAATCAAACTTAGCACAGTGTTTAACCCTAAAATTGCAGATTGGTAATCTATGTCAGAACTTTGAATTAGTGATTAAAATGATGAAGGGGCCAACTGATGGAGGAACCCAACACAGAAGGGTTGGTAAAAACATTATGTTTTACCAAACAATTTAAAAAAATGATTTCAAGGGCCTCTGGGCGGCTCAGTCAGTTAAGTGTCTACCTTTGGCTCAGGTCAAGATCCCAGGGTCCTGGGATAGAGCCCAGAGTCTGGCTCCCTGCTCAGCAGGGAGCCTGCTTCTTCCTCTGCGCACCCCCCCCAACTTGTGCTCACTCTCTTTCAAATAAATAAATAAAATCTTTAAAAAAATGATTTCAAGAACTATGGGTTTTAGATCAATTGCTTATTTAAAAAAAAAATATTCCCCTGTGGGGCGCCTGGGTGGCTTAGATGTTGGGCATCTGCCTTCGGCTCAGGTCATGATCCCAAGGTCCTGGGATCGAGTCCCGCATTGGGTTCCCTGCTCGGCGGGGAGCCTGCTTCTCCCTCTGCCTCTGCCTCTCTCTCTCTCTCCCTGTCTGTCATGAGTAAATAAATAAAATCTTTAGAGAAAAAAAAAATATTCCCCTGCGACCCCCCTCCACCCATCCCGCGACAATTTAATGACAACTGCCTTGGGGGAGTTACCACCAGTTTTTGTGTATTTCACAAATCCCTTCTGGAAGAAAAATAACAGGACCACATTGTTTTTCACTAGCTTGGAAGTTGTGATGCCCAAGGTAGTTGGAAGAAGTCCATGTTCTTTAGCTGATAGGGCCTTGGGAGTGACATTTTTTTCAGGTTAGTGTAACCTCCTTTGGTAGGGTAAACATTTGGGCTGCATTTTTTTAAGAGCTCTTGATTTAAAAAGCTCCTAGCTGTAAACAGCAAGAATCCACAGTCACATTTTTAACATAGCTCCAGAGGAACTATGATTTAAAATCAAAAGTCTTCTCATTCCTATGGCAACCAACAGAAGTATTCAACTAATGCTACATGCTGTGTACATTAAGCTATGCATTGTGTACCCCCGCCCCCCACTATCCCCTCCCAATGGATTCAACCTGAACTTCACTGAATTGTACACCTTGAAAAGGATCAGTGTCTTAGACACAGAGTTGGTTTCCAACATGCAAGCGTCAAACCCATGAATGTAAAAGGGAAGAGTCCTCCCGAAGGAAACCTTTACACACCCAGAGGGAAAATGTACCCCAAAATAGAGATACCGTCTGCTTCCCTGATTTGACAGGTTTGAGAGCTCCTTGTTTGAAAGCCAGACTTGAATCTGTGAAGAGATTCCCTTGAGTTACAACCCTTTTTGGGAGCAGCTACCATGAAGATAACATATGTGGTGAGACAGAGCCAAGAAAGCACCCACTGGGCTGCAACGCAGCTCTGGGAACATTTATAACACATTCTCAGGAAGCTGGAGTGGTTAGTCATGGGTGTGGAGAAAGTCCCCCTCTGCGTCGACTGTCTCATAGGCCCTAGGTGTTGGCTGTCACCATTACTGTCTGTTCTTCAAGGAGGACCCCAGTGGTTCTGTTTTAAAGAGTAAGACTAAGACCCTGAAGCCTGAGATTCAAAGGTCCAAAGGCCAAACAAGCCTGAATCCTGGTTGAGTGTTTTTGAATTTCCAAGGAAAAATCATTATCAGAGTGGAAATGGTCTGGGATGTTTTGCATAAAACTTGCTTAGATTTTAAGATATTGACAAAATGTGGATTAGTCATTCATTTTCGTACCTTTGGGAAGGTTCAGAGGAACATTTTGGAACAGAACGAAGCAGGATATGCCACTGGCTTCTTTCTAGAGGCCAACCATTGTCCCTCTGTCTCCCAAACTTCCTCAATTAGGATGTATGTCTACGGGGCTGTTGGGTTAAGACTCTGTCGTCAATCACTATATTCCTGGGAAGTGTGAGTATTGGGAACTAAGAACCCCAGGTGTTGATCCTAAATCTATTGCTCAGTGATGATAGGCACATGACTCATCAGCTGTGGGCTTTTCTTTCCCTCTCATGTAAGATGGAGATGTTAAATGATTGAGTCTGTAGGTCAAAAGTAACTTATTACTCAAAGAGTCTAGAATTTTCAGAACTGAAGTCAATAGAACTGAGGCCTGATTAAACTTTCTGACTCTTTTATTTCTTTTTGTAAAGTGAGACCAGAATATTTAGAAGTGAATCACACTGTGAGACCCATGGTATAGAATCTTGCTGCTCAAATGTGTCCATGGATGAACAGCATCAGCATTACCTGGGCACTTGGGAACCATAGAATCTTGGGCCCCACCCCAGACCTACTGTTTCAGAATCTGCATTTTAACAAGCTTTTCAAGAAATTGATGTGCACATTAAAATTTGAGAACCAATGCCATAGGGTATGTATGGAGGTGATGTTCTATTGCTAAATTTGTTGACAGCCAGGTGAACTGTTTTAAGCACTGTGATCTACCTTAGTCTCAACCCCCAAGGTAATTACTGATTGTTATTCTCATTTAACAGATGAGAACACCAAAGTGCAAAGAGATAATGTAACTTGCCTACATTACACAAGAAATAGGTTCTTAGGTGGTAAAACCAAGGTAGATTTAAGGTGGACTTCTCCATAAGGCCATTCAGCTAAGAAGGGAAAGGAGTGTCCACTAGGCCTTCTTCAGATTGTCTACCATTTTAAACATCTCCATTTATTAATAGATAGAGTAGATAGAGTCTCCCGGCATAAAAGCCCTTTGTTGGACCCTACCCACCTTCCAACTTGACATGGATTTTTCAGTTGAAAAATCATCATTTGATTCTCATGACTACATCATATGGAAACCAGGAGTGGGATTATGACTTCGTTTTACAGAAGGGGTTGATGTAAAGCCTAAGAACTGAGTGGACTCATCTGCGCTGGTAAGTCACAGAGCCCAAGCAAAAGCACAGATGTTTGGGTTCCACGCCCGGTATCACTAACTATTGTGTCTGATTCAGAATATTCATTGTGCTACCCACGTGTGGCTGTGTGTGTCTATTCTGACCAAGACAATGGATAGTGCCTTTTGGTGATGCATTTTTTTTAATTAAAAAATGTTAAATTGTTGTACAGTATGCATAACATAAAATTTACCATCTCACCATTTTAAAGTGTAGAGTTCAGTGGTATGAAGTACACCTATATTGTTGTGAAACCATCACCACCATCTATCTTTAAAACTCTTTGTTTTGCAAAACTGAACCCTGTACCCACTAAACAATAACTCCCCATTCCTTGCTCTTCCCAGTCTCTGGCAACCATCCTTCTACTTTCTGTCTGTATGAATTCAACTATTCTACGTACCATATATAAGTGGAATCATATTGTATTTGTCCTTTTGTGACTGGCTTATTTCACTCAGCCTAACGTCTTCAAAGTTTGTCCATGTTATAGCATGTGTCAGAATTTTCTTCCTTTCTAAGGCTGAATAATATTCTATTTATGGATATACCACATTTTGTTTATCTATTCATCTGCTAATGGCCACATGGGTTGCTTCTACCTTCTGGCAATTGTGAATAATACTGCTGAGAATGTGGGTTTACAAATACCTCTTCAAGTTCTGCTTTCAATTCTTTAGGTTTATTCCCAGAAGTGGAATTACTGGGTCATATGGGAGTTCTATTTTTAATTTTTCTGAGGAACTGCCATACTGTTTTTCCATTGTGGCTGTACCATTTTATATTCCCATCAACAGTGCAAAAAAGAAAGTTATTTTTTTAATTGAAAGAAAAGTTAATTTTTTTTAAAACTTTTTTAAAAAAAGATTTATTTATTTTAGAGAGAGAGAAGTGGGGGGAGCAGGGGGAGTGGCAGAGGGGAAAAAAAATCTCAGCAGCAGACTCCCTGCTGAGCATGGAGCCTAACACCAGCTTGATCCTCAGACTCTGAGATCATGACCTGAGCTGAAATCAAGAGTCCAACACTTAACTGACTGAGCCACCCAGGTGCCCCAAGAGTTAATTGATTTTAATGTCCATTTTTCTACCTCATACATTTCAGTTAATGTTCTGGGAGATTGAAAGGCTGACTTCTAAACACTTAACCCAACCCAATGGTATTTCCAATCCTTGGGAAGGAGTTATACTGTATCTTTCTTACTCTTTTTTTTTTTTCTTAAACATTTTATTTGGAGAGAGAGAGAGAGAGCACAATTGGGGGGGAGGGGCAGAGGGAGAGGGTGAAACAGACTCCCCGCTGAGCAGGGAGCCCAACACAGGACTCGATCCCAGGACCCTGGATCATGACCTGAGCCGAAGGCAGACGCTTAACCAACTGAGCCACCCAGGCATCCTGTATCTTTCTTACTCTAAACATGGACAGCATATTGTGAGACTTCTACATTAGAGGAAAAGCAATTCTTGCTGTAATTGTTTTTCATAGCAGCAAGTCATTTTGAATACTAATACTGGAAGTAAACTGGTTTTAAAAGAAGAGAATATATATATATATATACATATATATATATATATAAAAGAAGGTCTATTTTTGAGATATTAAACTAAATTAGAGTGGCTTCAAAGCCAACATATCATTTAAGTGAGATAGAAACATCCATTCAAAAGTAAAAATGGTCCTTTGGAATGTTTATGTGGTTATCTTGTTTCACAGAATGAGCTATTGTTGAAATATATTGTTAAATGGTATAAAGGATTTTTCATATCATCACTTGGGCAATACAACTAAGAAAAATATGGCTCTATCCAATTTATTTTGAGCCTGGTATCCTTTTATTGACTGGTTTGAATCTCTCTGAAGTTGTCTTCAGAAGGAGGCATCTTCCTCAAAAATCTCACTTAAACTTTCCAGAGTTAATTTTTTCCACTTCAGTTTTTGTCTGCTCTTAAGAAATGTTGAGAAAAATCTATATATGGAGAACAATATATATATAGCACATAAACATGCACACACTGAATGAAAAACTGTTTCTAGAAACAAACATTCTCCTATTCAAAAGATCTACAAAACTTTAATTCATTTATCAGAAAATAATGAGGCACAGAGGTCTTATTTTATCTCTATTTTTTTAGCTTTTTTAAAAAAAATGTCATGTTAATCACCGTACATTACACATTAGTTTTTGATGTAGTGTTCCATGGTTTGATCTCTATTAGGGCTGAATTATTTGTCACAATAACTGGGCAAATCCCTATAGTATCAAGTTGGCAGTTGAATAATTGATACTTCCTATCATTTCATAACCATTGTAAAACATCAAAGTTGTGGAATAGATGCTGACTTTCTTTTTGAGAAGTCCAACCCTGCTAAATGGAATATTGTGAAGTAATTGATTGAGTATTTATTCATCAAAATTTGAACAATTATTAAATTAAACAATATGAAATTACAGGTACTGAACCACTTTTGGTCTGCAAAAGCATCTGACACTGGTGAGGTGCTAACATCCAGAAATGGTTAAAAATAAAATGCCTGCATTCAAAGAATTCACAGTCTACTGAAGTAAATAGATTCAAAATACAATAAACATGAATGTCCTATAATAAAGACACATACTTGGCACTTAGGGTACAAAGAGAATGGAGGGATTAACTTTGCTTCATCAAGAGTTCTACTGATTGCCTTTCACCAGTAGAGGTAAAATATTTTGATAGAACAACCTACATATTCTCTTCTGGGCTCACAAATTCATTTTAAAGGTAATAACATCTACAAACCTATGCAGAATGATAGAAGAGATTGCCTGGGAATGTTTTCATCTTTTTGTGCTTGAAACTTTAAATTCATCTGTTCTATCCTCTTAAAAAATTCATTAAGAAGCCCTTTGGTTATCAGCAAGGAGACTTACTGAATGGTTCATGAATAGCCAAGTGGTGATAATATTGTATGGCGGGCAGCTCTGTAGATACTCATGATCAGATCCAAGGTGCAGAGGCCTCTTCTGATTATTTGGGACTATGATAATAATCCCCAAATTATATTTCTTGGGAGAGAGGACTATAGTCTTTTTGGATGTCCTTGTTTTTAGCCAGATACCTGATTTTACGTTTGTTGGTGCTAACGTATCTTCTAATCCTTGCAAAGAACTTCTTTCTTGTTAAAAAAATTACATAAAGAAAAATAAGCTGAAGAGAACACTTTCTAAACATTTAAAAGTTTTAAACACCTACTCACCTTAAAAAAAAAAAAAAAAAGCAGTGGCACACCAAACCTGCTGATGTCACTTTTCATGGATGTTGACGCATTTAGGTTGTCAATTCTATTTCTGTTCACTTAACCATAGCCTCCGATTTCCACTTATAGAATTTAGCTTGGAAATTTGGCTTTCTTCAAACTGCAATGCCTGAAAAGCTATGTAAAGCATGCTACAATAAGAATACCTTTGAAACTCCCTCACCTTTTTTGGGAAGGATCTTGAGTTGCTTTTATGATGATGAGCTTTCATCTGAGACTAACTGTGGAATGAAGGTATAGAGGCAAGCAACCACATTAACCTAATAAGAACCACCCTTTATGCATTTGAATTCATCCTAATACATGAGTATTTATTTTTTCCACTTGCTAAATTGACATCTCTTAACTCTGTTGCTCTCCGGGGCAGCTAAGCAATCAATTTGAGCTTAAAGAAATAAAAAATATTTATTGAACAAAAGAATAAAGGAGGCAACACTGGTGACAATTTAGTGTTACCTGTTCATTTTGCCATTTCTTTAGTTGATTCAAAAGGACTTGTGCTTAAAAACAACAAAGAAACAATAGAGTTCTTAGGGCAGAAATGATGTGGTGGCTCTAGTTTGGTAAAGGAAATGTTATAAAACAAATAATTACAATTCAGAGGTTGGAGTGCTTTAATGGAGACATGGAAGAGGGAATTTGACCAACTTGTCTTGGCCTATATAGCGTGCTTAAGAGCAAGTTTGTTTGATTTAAGTTCGCAGCTGAGTAGCTGTTAAGCAGGAAGATAAAGTGGGGCAGAAGGTCTTAGGCAGAGGGGACAGCCCAGAAAGGCACGCAAGCAAGGAAAAAAGCCTAGCTTATTTCAGGAGGAATGAGAAGATGAAGGGGCTCCTCCAGAGGACAGGTTTGGATGTTGGCAGAGAAGGATGAAGAGGTAAGCAGGAATCACACTGCGATGGATATCCTGTTCTGGTTTTATTCTCTAGACAAGAGCCAGGGAATCTTGTTAAGAGGCAGTTGACAAAGTCCAGGCAAGCTATCATGACGACTTGACCTAAGACTGTGAATTTCAGTTGGAGTCGCTTTGAATTTCAAGGGTCTCACAAACATTCAAGAGTAGATGTTCAAAAGGAAATAAGAAATTTGGATCTAAAGGGAGAGGTCACACCTATGGATATGAATTCTCAACCAGTATATTTGGAAGGTGAAGTAGTTCAAACAAGTGCAGTCTCTTAAGAGATAAGGTGTTCCCCTGAGCAGCATTTGTACCTGGCAGCTGGTCAGAAATGCAGAGTCTTAGGTTCTACCCCAGACCTACTGAATCAGAATCTGCATTTTGTTTAGATTCACATGTGACATCCAAGCACATTAAAATTTAAATGCTTGGGGTGCCTCGGTGGCTCAGCTGGTTAAGCATCTGATTCTTGATTTCGGCTCAGGTCATGATCTCAGGGTGGTGGGATCGAGCTCCACTTTGGGCTCCCTGCTCAGCACTGAGTCTCCTTGTTCCTCTCCCTCTGCTCCTCCCCCAATTCATGCTTTCTCCCTCTAAAATAAATAAATAAATCTTTAAAAAAATCAAGTTTAAATGCTGGCTTCACATGTTGGATGTGATCAGGCTCTTTCCAATGCACAGGTCATGGGTCATCGTTAGAAGATAACTGGACAGCCCTGGCCAAACCCAACATAAGTGCCCCCTGAATTGCTAAAACAGCAGTTTAAACCCTGGCTGCACTTGAAAAAAAATCATAACTTTAAAAAATATACCCAAGGCACCTGGGTGGCTCAGTTGGTTAAGCGACTGCCTTCGGCTCAGGTCATGATCCTGGAGTCCCAGGATTGAGTCCCACATCGGGCTCCCTGCTCAGTAGGGGGTCTGCTTCTCTCTCTGCCCCTCTTCCCTCTTGTGCTCTTTATCTCTCATTCTCTCTCTCTCTCAAATAAATAAATAAAATCTTTAAAAAAAAAGATTCAAAAAATAAATAAATAAAAATAAAAAATATACCCAAGCTCAGACTTTACCTCTAGAGATTCTGATTTATTTGTTCTGGGGTAAGGCCCAGGCATTGGTATTTTAAAAGCTCCCCAGGTGATTCTAATGTACAGCTAGGGAAAAGAATCATTGTGCTAAGAAGTCTTAAGGGGAAGCAAAAATCTAAATTCAATCAAATATAATAGGATTTTTTTATAATGAGAGCATAATGCTAGGAATGTATTAATAATAGAAGCCTTAGTTGCTGTGCAGCAGAATGGTGTGAAGGTAATTTCTGGAAGGTATCATCGATGACATAAAACATAGCATATTCTTTAGGAAATCTTTGATTTTTAAAAAAAAAATATTTTATTTATTTGAGAAAGAGAGTGAGTGAGAGAGAACACAAGTTGCAGAGGGGGCAGAGGGAAAAACAGACTCCCCACTGAGGAGGGAGCCCATCGCAAGGTGGGGCTTGATCCCAGGACCCTGGGATCATGACTTGAGCTGAAGGCAGAAGCTTAACCAGCTAAGCCACCCAGGTGCCCCACCCTCTGAGTTTTTATTAAGCTCTTAACTTTCAAGAGTTTCAATTAACTTAGCTTATACAACAATTTTTTGAAGTTAGCGGAGATAGGATAAAAACTTATCTTTTGCTAAAGTAGTTTCGGGGAGAGGGAGGGAGCAAAAAGTCAGGAGAAGGAGATTTTTCTTTTAGCGGTGAAGAGCTGTATGCCTCAATTTGCTAAACCTTGAAACGGTGGCATTTTGTAAGACTGAAAGACTTTGTGTAGGTGTAAGTAGAATGTCAAGGATGAGTCAAAGATTAATACCTAAATTATAGAGTATGATGGGAATTTTATGCCTCTGCCTTGGAAATCAGGTTGAGGAGAAGGAAGTATTGACTGATTCTAAAGTACTACTTATGTTGGGTTATAATTTAATCAGACGGATTATTCCCGACTCCAAGAAGGGAGAAAGACTTAAACCATGTATTTTTAAATAGTTCTGCAAATTTTCTCAAGCGTCTAGCTTATTCATTGGCAGGCTAGCTCCAATGATGTAAAATGGAATCTCAAAAAGCTTAGGAGTTCTTAATTATCTCAGACTGTGTTATGCACTGATCCTAATAAGATTTTTCCAAATGCCCAGATATGCTACAATTAAAAGTGTCGCCGTAATCTCAAAAGTGACCTACCAGTGGAATGATTCTTATGAAATGCTTTATAGAATGTCTGTATTTTTTGTATTCAATAGCTGCTTGTTAAGTTCTCCAAACTATCTTGGGTACCTACAGATGGTATGAAAGAATTGCAAGACACTCTCTCTGTCCTTGAGAAGCTTAAACAGTTGTTCAATAAAAACAATTAGAATTGTGCATCTACAGAAAATATTTTCAAGATACAACAAAACGGCACTTAAAGTCAAGAAAATCTGTAAAGTCATAAAGCTCAAGTTTTTAAAAACTGAATGACAGCAATAATACTCCCAGTGATATGAGGATGCAAAATAGCTACAGATGGTTTAATATCTGTTACAACATTTTAAAGAAATTATTATTTCAGTTTAAGGACACAAAATACTGGCCTGAGAAGTTGTAATATCCTGTAATTCTCTTTAACTTAGAACACAGGCAAAATTAGCTGCTCACTCCAATTCTTCAATTAGGGTAGATAAAAAGCATTGCTGATCTTCTCACTTGGACATGTTAGTTTTCCCAAGAAGATGTAAAGGAAGTCCATTCTGCAGTATCTCTCCTCCACCTCTGGCCTTGTCTGTTCACTGGTATTTTGTGATGGTGGCTACTTTTAGAAGTGAATAGGCTATCGCAGATTGAAGAGAGTTGAATGTATGATATAGACTCTTAGTGCCTATTCACTATATGCTCCACTTTCAAATAAATCCATTTCTTTTCATTCTCAGAAAAATTCTTTTGGATGGTATTATACAACTTCGACAGATTGAAAAAAAAAATGAAGCTCACAGGGATAAAGTTACTTGCCTAAAATCACACAAAGGAGAATTTCAAATCCAGCTTTTTATCCTAAATTCCCTTGAGACATGCCCATTTGTTCCCTGGATTTTGGAACCCTACTACAGGGTTGATAATGTAGTAGAATGAATCTACTATCAAAGGAACCCAAATGTGGTTCAGGGCTCTTACTTTTGCAACTTTCTTTGGGTCTTCAATCTTAAGGTTTAGGAATTAGGAATGTGGTTCCTGCTTCAGATGCTGGCTCAGCCATTCACTGGCTCTGTGAGCTTGGGCAAGTTTCTTATTGGACCTCTTTTATGAAAAGAATAATAATTCCTATCTCATATGGATGTTGCAAGAATTACATGGGTTATACACATGAGGTACTTGGAACAATACTTGGTATGTGACACTCAATAAATGTTAGCTGTTATTATCATTATCATGACTCTTGAATTAGGATTTCCAAAGCAACTAGCCCTTCTGAGCTGCAGGCTCATATTCTCCTGATGCTGCTGGTGGTTCTCCTGGACGGCATAGACCTCTCAAACTCATCATGCCCTTTGACATAACGTAATGCAAGAAGTTTGGCATAATGCATGGTGAATAAGCACTGAATAAATTTTAGCTGTTACCCTTACGCATGCCCTGATTGTTCTTTCTCCTGTATTCTTTTTTTTTTTTTTCTAAATAGCACATCATCATACAGGGAATCTCGCCCAGAAAGCTGGGAGTCATCCTAAATCCCCGTATTTTCTCTATTTTATACCCTCCATTTCCACCACTTCATCATTTTTGGCTTTAGTTATTTGAAAAAGTTTCTAATGGTCTTTGGGATCCAAGTCATGCCTCTTTCAACCCATTCCCCTCAATGATGCTAGAATGAATCTTTAAAATTCAAATTGAGTGTGTCATTCACTTGCCTGAGATCCTTCACTAACACCCATCCAGACTCCAGGATGTGTTTCTCACTCCTTTCTTGCCCCAGTAAACAAAACCACCTCCTGCTTGAGCCTAGTCTTTCAGATCTACCAGAGTAGCCACATGGGCTTCTGAAATTTTCTGCACACTCTCATTCCTGAAAGCCATTGCAAATGTTATTTTTTGAACCTAGAATGAGCTTTCCCCATCTCTATAAATAAATATTGTTTATCTCAAAAGGTTGGGAAACACAATGATTATTTGCATACATTTAAAAATTTCAAGTATATGAAATTAAATTCACTACAATGACTCTTTTGGGGAGCTAAAGATGTGCCAATAAGTGGGCGCATAGAATTCACATCAGAGAAGCTTTGCACAGTTGTTAGGGTAGAAATTATTACTAACAGCTTTTTGAGTAGAAACTAGTATAATCTTTTGGGTGCTGAGAAAACTACAATCAGACAGTCTCTTTCTCAAGGCATCGTGAGGCTAAGACAAAACCAAACTTCAAACATTACTGGGGCCTCAACCATGGAGAGGGTGAGAGATTCATGTATAATTGGAATGTATCAGTTTCTCCTTACTGCCTAGGTGTCTTGTAGGGCTTGATGTCAGTTTTTATAGTGCTCACTGGCATTGATTCAAGCTATGTAATTCTCTATACACCACCCTGCTCGGAAATTATCCCCTGGTACCTGGAGAGAAATGACTTGAGTTTGATCCCAAAAGAGACTGTTAGGAAACATGACAGTTAACACTTCAACAGAAAAACAGAAAAATTATTTAAAAATCCAGAGAAGGATGATCATGCCAACAATTTTAAGGAAGAGAAGAAGCAAAGTTCTAAGCACTCCAGTAAGTGGTTGAGATAGATATTTTGCATAAATTCAATAACAGATCATCTTTGCTGGGTCAATGTCTTTTATGCATGGCTTGTAACTGTAAATTTTGTTCATTTAAAATCTGTTTCCTCTTAGAATCTTCTACCTTCAACACACTTAAATTGAGAAGTCAATTTAAAACCTTTAAAACAGGAAGATTTTGGCTCTACTTAGCAATGGTGGTCTTTGAAGATTTCTTTCTTTCTTCAGGATGCAGTTCAAACTCCCTAGTATGAGATATAGATCCCCAGACTTTTTCTTTCAGCAGTTGGCCATATGCCATTGTATCTCCACATGTATTGTCCCCTCTAGGCAGACCAAAATTCTGGTTTCTAAAGGACTTTTGCTTTCTGGTGCCTCCTTGCCTTTGGACATACTCTTCCTTCTGCCCACCCACTCTTCTCTTCCTGTGTAAGTCTGTTTTATCTTTCAGTACTCTTACACCAATTCCTAAAGATTGAGTTAACAGACTGCTCATGTTTCCCTCTCTGATATTCCCATAATGCTAGGGCCATGTTTTTATTGTGTGTATCCACTGTGATGAAGATGATGATGGTGATGATGATAATGATAGCAAGCATCTCATTCTAGGCTGTGAATTTTTGAGATAAGGACTCTTCCATTCTTTTCCTTATCCTCAGTTTCTAACACAGGACCTCAAACATAATAATGTCTCTAGAATGAATGAGTAAAGCATCACAATATTTGCTAGGTATTTGCCTTTTAGATGGCTTATTGAAAGGACTGTCTATAAAATGTATCGTTGGCTCTTAGATGTGGTCCAGTTATAATGGTTGTAAATCAATGTGCTCTTACAGCATCCCTGACACATTATCTTGTCTCCACCGTATGCAATTTATGCTTGATTTCAGTGTTTGAGTAAATATCATTCCCCTTCCTTCCTTCAAGCCCATTCCTGGTGGATAAAATGAGCTGTTTATGAGATCCATTGCATTGTACACAATAGAGCAGAGATGCCTCTCCCTCCCAGATGGGCACTGCACCATCTTTGGGGAACCTAAGTTTCACCTGTGTAGTGCCAGCTTCTCTTTTCTGGCAGTAGATGTCATTTGTCAAACTTTCTAAGCAATCTTATCAGAGGTTTGAAAATAAGAGACTCATAGAATGAGAGATTCAGCCATCCAATCAATTTTCCAACATCCAAAATTACACAAATTGGCTTTTACTTCCTTTGAATGGGTAAATGCTCATTAATTATGAAAAACATTTCTAATGGCCTTATATTCTCTCACGTGTAAAGAACACTATATTTAAACTCTGTACTTGAATAGTATTACCATTGTAAGAGTAAAGATATCTCTGGAGGTCAAATTTTTATTTATTTTAAAGTCTTTATGGTGCATCTTTCAGTTGACCAAACCCTTGCTCTAACAAGCTGAAGAGAGGTAATGGTGAAAATTGTGAGCTGTTGAAGGAAGAAAACCCACTTTTCAATGCAAGTGCCCTGCATCTATCTTGACTATTGGTCTCTTTGGGGCATTTTAACTGAAAACCATGAAAGTAATACTGTTCTGTACTTACAGAGATGGGTTTATAACTTGAACCTTTCACTATTTGTTGTAGGAGTTCATCTTTCCACAAATAGCTTTTAAATTTGAGCAATGACTAAGGCAAACAGTTATGTGAACAATTTACAGGTAGAACACATTTTATGCCTTCGTTTAAAAATAACCCAAAGGCTCATCCTGTGAAAACTGGCTTAGGGCAAAATCATAAGCAGGACCAGAACCAGGCATCCTAGCTTGGGCAGTAGAGGAGAAGAAGTGCCTCACTCTCTTCTGAACCACTCTCTCCCCAATAACGGTGAGGCTAAGACCATCCTGCATTATTTGTTTTCTTCCTCCACTTCTCCCAGTCTCTCTCCCTCACTGCATGGGAGTGGGCTTGTGTGCTCACACAGTCAACCTAAAACCTTTCTTTGCATACCCAAAGATTGATGAACACACTCTGCTAAGTAATGGTCCTTCTGCTCCAGGCTCATATTCACTCCTTCCTTCATCAGTTTTCAAAAGTGGATGAGAATAATATAAAGACTTTTCCCCTTGATAACAAGATGATAATTTTATCCTCCCTCCAATCGATGAACACAGAAAATGACACTAGAAGCCATCTTTCCCCTTTCCCTCCTTTTACAATGGAGAGAGTGTCCCTCCCTAATCTAGGGCTTTTCCCTCTGCATATGCTTTAAATCTTGTCCCCTTTCATCTCCTTAGTGACCTTGATCCATTAATCATTCCTCCTCTCCCCTCTAACTTCTGTTTTGATGTAATTTCAAAGTTACAGATGTTGCAGGAATAGCACAAGAAAATCCACATACTCTGTATCCAGATTCACCACTTGTTTACGTTTTGCCCCATCTGCTCCTCTGTCTCTCTCTCTGTGTCTCAATTCATAAAGAATAATTTCAGATATATTGGAGAGAAAATCAACTTCTTACCTCCTAAATACTGCTGGGTATATTTCCTAAGAACAATGATACTCTCTGATGTAACCACAGTGCATTAATCAAAATCATGAAGTTTAACATTGACAACAATACCATTATTGAATCCATGGTCCATGTTCATATTCCATCAGTTTTCCTAATTATGTCCTTTATAACTATTTTATTTTCTTGTTCTAGAATCCAATCCCAGATGCCTCTTGCATTTAGTTGTCATATCTCTTTAGTCTCCTTAATCTAGAATAGTTTTTCACCCATTTTTTTGTCTTCCATGGCCTTGACGATTTTATAAAATAATGACCCATGTGCTTTTAGAATGTCCTTTAATTTGGATTTGTTATTTTCTCATGATTAGAATTCAGGCCATTCATTTCTGGCAGGAATATAACCAACATGATGTTGTGTCTTCTTCAGTGCATTGTATCAGGAGGTACATGAGGTCATGTTATCCCAATATTGGTAATATTGATTTGGATAAGGTGTCCATATTTCTCTACTGCAAAGTTATTATTTTTCCCTTTTAATTAATAAATGATTTGTGGGGAGATAGCTTGAGGCTATGTTAATATCCTGTTCTTCCTCAATATTAGTCCAGCATCCTATTATCTCCATCATGTCGAAAACTGCCTATTTTCCAGCTCTATCATTCCTTCATGTTTATTAATTGACATAATACTGAAAGAAAGAGCTTTCCTTTCTCCTCCTTAATCAATCAATCTTCAATCAATCAATTAAATTACTATAGATTTATGGATTTTATTTTATTTTGTAAAATGGTTTCTCCTTATCATAATTTATTTTGTTATCAGATCTTTAAGATTTGGTTCCTGGTTGTCTCTCAGCTGTCTCTTCAACCTCCCCCTTTCTGCTTACTGCTCTCCACAAGCATTTAAGCATGTTTCTCTCTCCTTTCTAGAGTCACCCCTGTGTTTATTGCCAAATCTCTTGTTTCTTCTTCAAAGCTATGTTTCTCTCTCTCTTTTTTTTAAACCTATTTATTTATTTTAGAGAGAGAGGGAGAGAAAGAGAGAGAGCAAGAGTGGGAGGGGCAGAGGGGGGAGAGGGAGAGAGAGAGAGAGAGAGAATCTCAAGCAGACTCTGCACTGACTGTGGAGCCTGATGCGGGGCTTGATCTCATGACCCAGAGATCACGACCTGAGCCGAAACCAAGAGTTAGATGCTTAACTGACTGCACCACCCAGGTGCCCCAAAGCTGTATTTCTTATAGGGTTACCTGTGCTTGCTTTTCCTATGTCCCCATCACCCCACTTCCTCGTTCTACTCCAGTCTGTTCTCCATCTCTCTCACTTCAAGGAAACAGCCTCAATAAGGCAAAAATCAACTTCCTTGTCACAAAATTGAGAGGATTTAGACATACTTATTTTTGAGACTTATGCCTTCCCTGTCTATTTCTCTCTTGTAATCTCTTCATTGTAAAATAAAACAGATGCACAAGATCACAGACAATAAATACATAAATTAGTGAATTATTATATATTGACCATTCTGGTAAGCATCACTCAGGCCAAGAAATAGAAACCAGGCTGACATCGCAGAAGCCTGTTCTCCCACAAGTAACCTCCACCCTGACTTTTGTATTAATAAGTTCTTTGTACTTCCATATGGTTTTATCACTCGTGTGTGCATTCTTATGATAGCTTAGACAGTATAGCTTAGTCTTGCCCATTTAAAAATATTTGATGTAGCATTTAGGGCTCTTTTCATTTAGTTTACTTTTGCATATGTTTTCTTTCCCTTATAATTTGACTGTTAAAAAATGCTGGCCATTTTGCTGCATATTTTTCCACAATCTGAATTTTGCTGATGGCCATACTCCTAGTAGCATGTTGTTCCATTCGTCTATTTCTCATAAATTGGCATCTGGACCCAGACACTTAATCAGAGTCAAGTTTGATTTCTTTAGCAAGACTAAGTGGTAGTGTGTCCTTTTTTTCAAGAGGCATGTTATGTCTGGTTGTTTATCTTTTTGTGCTGTTAATGGCCATTGATTCTCAATGCCTAGATCCATTAAATTGTAGGAGCTTGCAAAATGATGATATTCTAATCTATCATTTCTTTTGAATTTATTTTTAAAAACGTATTACAGAGACACTTTCTCTTATTCACTGTTTAATTGAGGAAAGGCTGGATAAAGTATTGATTCATATTCTTTATAAGTTTTCAAGATAATTACTTGGTTCCCTATCATCTTCTGAAGATAACCAATGATTGTTTTTAAAATATTATTATGAACTCATACATTTAAACATAATTCATGATTTCCAATCAATTGCAAATCTTATCTTTGATGAAGATTAATTGCTCGAACTTTGGCCAGTGATCTAACTTTTCAAGTTAGATCCTGAGTGTTTTTGACATGACCCTAATTGTCTTTAATTTCTTCCCTGATGCCTGGTATGTCAAGGTACTCCAGAATCATTTCCTGCCCCAGATCTAGAGCCAGCCATTTCTCCAACAAGCCCTCGTTTCTCTTAATGGGGATAATATTTCAAGGCTAAAATCTGAATGCTGAAAATTATCTCTCTCTCTCTTCACTATATATACTGTAAACCTGTATTTCTTTTCCTCTATGCCAAGAATCTTGGTTTACAAGGACTTGGGGGATGAATTATAATTAGCATATTACATGATTACTCCTTTGCTTTATCCAAGTGGTTCTCAACCAGGAGTAATTTTCCTCCTGCAGGGGACTTTTAGCAATGTTTGGAGACATTTTGGGTTGTCACAATTGGAGTGAGGGGTTTTTGGTGCTTCTGGTATCTAGGAGCCAGGGATGCTGCTAAACATCCTAAATGTGCAGGACTGGCCCTCACAACAAATAGTTATTTGGTCCAAAATGGCAATAGTGCCAATATTCAGAAGCCCTACTATCCCCATAGTATACACACACAATATTCTCAGAATAGTGATACTAAAGCTACTACCATCAGTTACAATAACTAAAGTAATTTGAAAATATTGTTTGCATATGCCAATTCCCCTATACACACCAGGTAATGACAGTACCATATCTATGTTGTTAGATCATGCGGCTGTTACATATGAAACTTTCTCCCTTTGAACTCTTCTTTAGTCTTGGTTTTACACATTGCTATAGATTTATTGCTCATCTTCTGGCTTCATGTCATGTTTTTCTAGTTTGATTGCTCAAAGTTTGCTCTCTAGTAGATTCTTTTGGAAGGGATTGTACTGTTCTTTCTTAGTGATAACAACTTATCTATACCTTTGTATTTGATGGTCTGTTTTGCTGGATAGAAAATCCTTAGTTCATAATCACTGTCTTTAAATATCTAAAGTATTTCACGTTATATTCATCTGATACAAAGCTGTGGGGTCAAAAATCCTGATGATGATCTAATTTTCTTTCTCTATAAATCTCTCTAGAGTTCAGCATTTTTCTAGACTGTTTTACTGTTGGTTGTTTTGGGTCTATGTGCACTTGTACTCTTTCAATATGGAGCTTCAAATCTTTTTAAATTTTAGAAACATTCTCTTTAATTTTAGTTTTGGGTATTTGTTCTAGTCCCTTGTTTTTGGTTTTCTTGTTCTTTTTTGGAATTATCTGTTTATTAGGTCATCTTTGTCTGTCTTCAAAACTTGTCATTTTCTCTTGAGTCCTTTTAAAAATGTCTTTGTTTCTTTTGAGTTAAAGCATTTGTACCTTTTCATTTTTTATTTCTCTTAAGGCATTATCTTTGGTGATTATTTACTGCTGTGCCTTCTAACTTGCTTCTCATTTCTAAAATAAATTTTTCTTTTATTTCTTTTTAAAACAAAGTTTTTTTCTTTTTTAAAAAATTTTAAATTAACATATAATGTAGTATTTGTTTCAGGGGCACAGGTCTGTAATTCATCAGTCTTACACAACACCCCGAGCTCACCACAACACATAGCCACCCCAATGTCCATCACCTAGCCACCCCATCCTATTTGAGTATAGTTGACATACAATGTTACATTAGTTTCAAATGTCCAATATAGTGATTCCACATCTCTATGCTCTTTTATTTTAATTCTTTTTGAGTTCTGTCACCTCATTTGAGGGCTTCCGATTCTAATATATGTTGATCTTTCATATCTTGTGTAATTTTCTTAATGTCTTTTAGCTCACTTTATGTATGCAGTCATTTATTTCTGTCCTTTTTAAAAATTTTTTAAATTAACATATAATGTATTATTTGTTTCAGGGTACAGGTCTGTGATTCATCAGTCTTACACAATTCACAGAGCTCACCATAGTACATACCCTCCCCAGTGTCCATCACCCAGCCACCCCATCCCTCCTACCCCCCAGGACTCCACAACCCTCAGTTTGTTTCCTGAGATTGAGTCTCTTATGGTTTGTCTCCCTCTCTGGTTTCATCTTGTTTCATTTTTCCCTCCCTTTCCCTATGATCCTCTGTTTTGTTTCCCAAATTCCTCATATCAGTGAGATCATATGATAATTGTCTTTCACTGATTGACTTATTTCGCTTAGCATAATACCCTCTAGTTCCATCTGCAGTCATTTTAATCTATTTTGAACATATAGTTTGGCATGCTTTTATTTTGTATAGAACGTAATTCTGCTCTTAACTTTTTTTATCTTCTAGAAACTTTGTAAAAAATTTGGACTTGATCATTTTTTTATGCCAATTTAATTTTTCTGAACATTTAGAAGAGGTTGGTTCTGATAGCTTTTCTAACTTCACAGAACTCTCCTGTCATTCTCACATGGTGTTACAAAATGTCGGTGGCTTGTCCAAGATTTCTTGTCTCTGTTCCCCTTCCACATTTTGAGCTAGACTTCTCTTTCATGTGCTCAATTTTGATTTCACTCCTCCAGTGTGGGGCTTGTCCCATGAGGAGACCTGAAATTCAGTTTCAAGAGTTCAGAGCGCAGAGGCTACTCCAACTGCTTGAGACCTTCTTATTGTGAATGCTTTCACTTTAGAAATAGATTCCGAGTAACGAAACCCCGGCCCGGTTCAGCTGCTGTTCCCAAATTGGCCCACTCAACTTTCCAGTGAATTCCTGGTGGCGATATTGGGGTCCTCCTATTCTCAGGTCTGTCAGGTGCCCTGCTGCTTCCATCTGTGTTCTCCCACACAGATGCTGGAATGGCTCGGGTTTTGTCATTGTTGATGGTTTGTTGTCACTCCCTTGTATTTTGAAGTTTGTAAAGATGTCTTGTCACTGAGAGTATTTCTACAGGCTCCCATATGCTTTGGTTTTGCTATTTTGTTTCTCTGTCTCCTTTTATATGGAGAATTTAGGAATATCCCCAAGCTAGTCTTCTGTGTGCCTTGCTACCATCTTTCAGACACTCTTGAAATACACTATTACCTCAGGTTTTATTCCAGCAATTTCTTCTAGTTTTTTTTTTTCTACTTCTCTTACTCCACTTTTACAGTTTTCTAGGCTTCTTTTTCTATCAGTCCCTTAAATGTTGGGGTTTCTCATAACCCTTTCCTCTTCTAACTCTATGGATTCCCTTATGGTCCCTCTGGGAGTTTGCACATAATCTGACAGCTTCCATTGCCACCTAAGTCCTGCTAACTCCCAAATCTGTATTACCAGTGATGACCTGCCCCTGAGCCTCAGATGCATATATTCAATTGCCTATTGGGTCACCCCATTTGGATGTCTCTCAGGTCCCCCCATATTCAGTGTATTCAGAATGGAATTAATCATCTTATTCCTCAAATAGCCTCCTTCTCCTCCTTGTTTCCTGGTCAGTAACAAGCACAATATTCATCGGTTTGCTCAAGCCATCAATCTCTTATTTCCTCTTTCTTGTCCCAAACCAGCTAGTCCTTACAGTTATCCCCTAATCAATCAATCCCCTATCAATTTGTCAGTTTCTCTCTGCTCCATCCTCTACCCTCACACAGACCATCATCACTCATTTCTTGGAATCCTGCAACATTTTCCCAAATGACCTTCTGGCCTCCAGAATTGCCCTCTAGTGACAGGCATTGGAGTTAGAAGTGTTTCCTCCTATTTCTTCCTTGTCTCCCTCTTATTCTTGCCTTCTGGGACCTAGGACCAGAGGTTGGGAGGACGGGTAATAAAACAGGTGGAACTGGAGTCCTGTGGGATGATGTCACTGGAGGGACACATCTAGGTAAATCAGCTTCACTCAAAAAATCAATCTCTGTGTTCAGAAGCTGTGGAGGAGAAAAAAATACAAATGGGCTATATTATATAATGGCTTTATTGCCTCTTATGACATTTAATTAAATCTGTTCAAGTCACTTAATGGATGACTAACAGAAACGAAGCAACAGCAGTAGACTTGGGGAGCTGTGTGACATTTAGGTCACGAGAGCTGGGAGCAAGATAAGATCTCTTATTTCCCATTACTGCTTTTTCTCTGATCACTTTCAAAAATTAGAATGTACATTTTTTCTGCCATTTACTATTGCATTTTAAAATTTTTCAAAAGGCATTGTTACAATTAGTTAACTATTACCCAACACTAACTCATTAACCAGGTTCCCAAGACTAGACTATCATAAATCAGGGACTTCCTCTCCAAAGCTGTCCTCATGGGTATTTCCTTCCAACTCCTGCTCATCTTCCACGCAGACCCCTACCTTTCTTGTATGCTCTCCCTCTTTCTGTCCTCATTTTCATCCATGTTGCTGCTCCTTTGTCCCCTCACATCAGCTCTCTCTTGCCTCACACTCTTCCCCGTGTGTGTGTTTGTTTTTAACGATTTAGTTATTTATTTTAGAGAGAGAGAATGAGAGAGAGAGCTGGGGTGAGGGCAGAGGTAGAAGGAGAGAAGGAATCTTCAAGGAGACTCCAGGCTGAGCATGGAGCCCAACATGGGGCTCAATCTCAAGACCCTGAGGTCATGACCTAAGCTGAAACCGAGAGTTGGAGGCTTAACCAGCTGCACCACCCAGGTGCCCCTTCCCTGTATGTTTCTGATCTTCGGTAACATCTCTGGCTTTTCCACGTGTCTCCAGACAGAGTACTTGTTCACAGCCCACAGTCTTTTCTTTCTTGTTACCTTCTGCCTCTCTTCCAGTTGCCAATTCCTACTCTCTCCCCTGCTTCCTTATTAAAATCTCTGCAGAAGTGACACTTATTGCTGGAGCAATTGATGGTCAACTGTAACTCTCTCGTGCTTCCGCTCCATTTCTGGGTGTTTTCCTGTGGTTGCTCTGATTGTTATTGTTGTTCCCTCTGATGGGACACTCACACAAGGGCCTATATCATGCTTGACCATCACCTCCCGTGCCTTCTTGTGCCAGGTAAGGAACATGGTCTTCAAAACAGGGCTACAGTTCCAATTTCACAATTGATAAGTACACTCCTCTTAAATCTTTGTGGAGAACTGTATTCCATTCTGTTTTCCCTATTGATCTTTCTTCTGCATATCTTGTTCCCAACCTTTTTTTTTTTTTTTAAGTAGGCTCCATACCTATTGTGGAGCCCAACGCTGGGCTTGAAATCATGACCGTGAGATCAAGACCTGAGCTGAGATCGAGGGTCGGATACCTACCCCACTGAACCACCCAGACACCCCTGTTCCCAACCCTTCTTAAATCATCCCTTAGACCTGTGCCTTAATCCATGGTTGAGCAGAATACCTGTCCCCTTTCCTATACTGGACACTGGGTGCTGGGATCCTATTACTGCTGGCATTACAGATTAAAACAGACTTTTTGCATCTAGTAACCCAATCTGGGCTTCCCATAGTTGGAAGACAGCTGGGATTTGGGGTAGAAGTGGGGAGGGGTATATGTGTGTGTGTCTGGGGGTGGGGGATGATCATGATTTAATCTTTGTTTGGAATACCTTCATTTGTGGCAGGGCTGGCTTTGGTGGTGTTTGTCTGGCGATGAGTCTCTGCACAGCCAGCGCCTGATGTGCCAAGAGACCCTGCTGGGAGACTTGCTGTTCTTTATTGTGCCAGCAATGTAAACCAGAGGGATTGACATTTCTTCTCCTTCTTAACACATGAGGACTTGAGCCAACCAAGGGGGAAAAAACCAACAAATTTCAAAGTGTCCTCTCTCCCTTGAGACACAAGTTGCATGTACTTTACATACGAATTTTTCTGTATTTCTTCATCAGGTAACACATGATGGCCATTCAGAGTTGTCACTTTCTCAGCCTGAGATCCCTGTGGTGGTAGGAAGTGGGTTACTGAGAAGCCAATTAACCCTGCCAGCCAATTCTTGGCAGGTGAGAAAGTTAAGTCTACAAACTAAATGGAGGAATTGGAGAATACATTCTTGAACAAGAGGGTGTGCTGAGCATTAAGAAAGCAAATTTAAATATAGGAGCAAACTGCCTCTGCTTCCAGTGTAGACAAAACCTTCCCATCTCCTTCCTGCTTCAGGCTAGCTTCTGTTACTACCCGCAGAACACAACCAAGAAAGATCCCTGCTGGATAGTGGAATGCAGTCCCCAGCATTCACCCCAGGCTGCCCACTTGTCAGAGTAGGGAAGAGAGAATATTCTTGCCCAGCTAGTTTCTCACACAGGCTCTTGGCCTTTGTTTCAAAGTTTTAAAACCCTGGATTTTGAAGTTGATAGGACATAGTCCCAGTGACCCCTAACATGTTTGCAAACCTGACAATAAAAAAAACAAAACAAAACCCAGTCTACTCTGATGGGTGTCTTCAGGCTATCATTTGGCACGTCTCCCTGCATTCTTTGATACTGAAGGAGATCCAAATGTTCATTATGAATGCTGGTCAGAAAAAGCTGGACCGAAGCAGAGAAAATGACTTTTACCACCAAACATTAGTTGGTGTGACAGTATCTGTAAATCTATCTCAAAATAGGGTGGTGAAGAGAATGAACAGTAGCGTGAGGAGTCCATGGAGGGAGAGGTAGGCAGACATTGGGAGACAGACAGAAAAGTCTTTTTATATAGCCCATGTTTTCTCTAATTGCCCCCTGATTTTCATGGAAAACTGTCTGTGGGAAATGCCTTAGCAGAGAACTGAGGCCATCAGCCTCACAATTCATCCTATTAGCAACACTGACTGAAGAAAACTTAAAAATGTACATGTGCTTGGGCTATCTATTTTAATCAGTTCTGCTGGACAGTTGCTTAACCATCCACATCAGTTTGCCAGCTTGATCCATGCCAACATGCCATCGACCTTGTCCCATGATATGAGGGATGGCCAAAGGTCAGAGATCAAGGGATGGCTCTGATAATTGCACTCAGATGGGGCTGCAGGCGATTGTGGACATGCCATTTTAAACTATGTATAAACTGCCAAGACTTCTGGTCCTCTCTGTCATCCATTCATTTTGCACCCCTCACCAGCTAAGCTTCTTAAAAGAATTGCCTTTGCTGGTCTTGCCACTTTCACACCTCGCAGGTCACTGCTCAACTCTGAGATTTGGCTTCTAGCCTGCGTCCCCGCACACTGACGTGTCATCAGATTCAGGACATGTGTTCTGTCCTTATCTGGTTGTGCATGGTAACCCACTCCCTCACTTTAAATCTCTGCTCTTCTGCTTCCCTCATGCATCTCTGAACACTTTGTCTCCATGTCCTGTGGAAGGCTTTGTTTCCTGCCCATCATTACAGCTGGTAGACGTTGTTCTAGTGCCAACCTGGTGTTTTTTCTCCTCTCATTATCTCTCTACGGTAATGCCCATTCTCATGTGTACAACTACCTGCTAGATGCTGGTGAATCCCAATTCTGTCTAGCACAGAACTTTCTCCTGAAGTTCAGTCATTTACTAAGTCAGGGTGGAACTAATGATCTAACTTCCAGCTAGTTATCAACTCCACCACAGTTAAACTCAACTGGTCCCATACTGACATCCTCATCTTCATTGGCTCCTTGTGTTTCTTCTAGGTTGACAGTCTCTCCTAGGCAACAAAATGTGGGAGCAGCCTTGACTCCTCCCTCTCCCTCTTAATTTCCCACAGAAAATAAATCTCCAAGCCCAATCAATTTGTTACTATAGAATTGTTTCTTCAAGCCATCATGTCCTCCCTTAACCTTGGAACCCCTATTCTAGAACAGATACTCTGGGGTGGGCAGTATTGTACCAGCCCCCTAATCATTTTACCAGCCTTTGGTATTTTCCCTCTCAAATCCATCTTTTCCAAAGGCAATGGAGTGATCTATCCAAAATATGAAACCACTTCATTCCTCACTGGCTTTTCAGCACCTTCCAAATGAATCCCAAGCTCCTTAACATGCTGTATGTGTCCCTCTGCACTCTGGCCCCCACACCCCCTTCAAGCCTCACCTCTGTATTTCATACTTGAGGGACACTGAAATCCTTGGGTTCTGCACACACTGATCACTTTGTGCTTTTCTGCTTTTGCTCACACTATTCCTCTACCTGGAAAGTCTTTTTCTATTCCTCCTGCCATTTTAATATTCTCATGCTTTAGGAACAACTTCAAGTCCTATCTCGCTAGGAAGTTTTTTGCAGTTCTATCCTCCCTGCTCCCCAAAGACGTCTGGTATGGGATCCTAGGAGATCCCATAACTTGCATGTTTCTTTTTTGCCTAAACAGACAATAATGCCTTGTGATGTTTCTACCTCTCTCTCCCACTAGATTTTGAATTCCTTGAGGTCAGAATCTGTTGCTTTCATCTTTGGATGATCAAAGCCAAGTGCAGTGCCTGAACAAGCAAACACTCCATTAGTGATTGCTGAATGACCGAATTTGTGAACATCTTTGATTGTTAGTTTCTTTCGGGAACTTAAAGTATAGGAAAGAGGAAAGACTAGGAAAGATATGAAAGAACACATCATTTGTCATTGCATCTGATTGTAAGTGTGATTGCTTTAAGAGAAGCACGAACTGATGTAGCAACATAAAGGAAGGAGCTGAATATAGTAAGGATGTGAGGGAAATGGGCAGGAGAGGGTTTAGGAAATGCAGTAAGGAGGACCTGGCATTTAAGTGGGAACTTGAGGAGTGTAGCAAGAGGTCTGTCTAGCTAGTTGAAATGGGCTCTGGAGCACCATCTAATGTGGGTCCTCTTTTGTGTACAATAAGACACATAAACAGCAATGAAAAATGTAGTTGTTTGAAAAAAAAAAAAGCTAACTCTTTTGCTCATTCCAGTAGGCAGTGCATTAACTAATGAAGTACAAGGTTTTTATTTAGGAGTGGCCCTTTGGAGAGGGAATTACCATGAGAAAAGAAAGAAAAGTAGTAGGAAACCACCCTAGGGAGAGACTCACACAATTAGATGGAAGGTTGTCCTCTCCCCTTCATCGCCAGGTAGGGGACAAGTATACTCAGTTCAAGTCATAAGCCGACCCTCCTTGCTCTCTGAGAGATGGTCAGTGTTCTCAGCACCTAGGAACCAGCAGGAAGCTACCACCCATTAGGAGTACAAAATGGGCTTCTGATACACCTGTGCAGTCATGGACACGGAAGCAGTTGGCTCTTTTGGTTTAGTTTTAGTCTTCAAAAAGCTGAAGTCATTGGAGACAAAGAGAAATGTCATCCAAGGGAAGGAATATCAGGAACTTGAAAGGGTCAAGTACAGGTGATAAGTCATCTAGCCTGCAGAGTGTGGTAATAACAGGAAATACAACTGGAAAGTTGTGTTAAGTGAAATATGATACTTGAATTCTAGAATTTTCCTCCTATGCTATATGTATATGCATGTATTCCACAGACCTGTCTGTGAATATCCAGGGTCTGTGGTGGCAGATAAAAGGGTATTTGGGCAGGAGGTCAGAATTAGGACCATGGCCACTGTCTCACTGTGGTTGAGACCTGCAATGGGTCAGGTGGGGACACTGCTACTGTCACCACTAAACAATCTGATGGGTTGGGTCCCTGCTGCTCCAGCCCTGGAGAGTGGGGGGGTCCCTGGAAAGGCAATGCAGCTCTTGTCTTTGATGTTACCCACCACAAAAACTTCCAGTAGGCATATCTTTTCATCTTTAAATCCTCATTCAGTCTTGAGTGGCTACATTTGATGGCTCAAACCTTGGCTGGGGGCTCAAGCTATCTCCAGGAGAGCCCTGGTGTTTCCTACACTCATTGGGAGATGACTTCGCCTCTCAGAAAAACTCATAAGGTAGAAACTTCCTGAAACACAGAAGGGACTAGAAAGCTTAAAACAAATTTTTTTAAGGCAAATTTCAACATAGTCTTATTTAAGTCAAACTTTTATATTTTTATAATCATTCATTCCCTTGCTAAGAGTAAGGTTGGAAATCGGAGTAATATATTGTTATCAATTACATATTAACTCAATAATATTACAAACTATTTTTGGTTTTACAACCATGTAGTCTCCAATCTCAGAATGAATTTGTTTAACAAATTTTACTTAAAAATTGGTTTGGAACTCATCTTTCCCAAAGAAGTAAATTTTTTCACATGTAGTTTTCTGAGCCAGGGAACAAAGTTGGGTTTAACTCTAAATGTATCTTAGGTATAGTATAAATATTCACTTATGTGTCAGTTGCTTTTCAAACACACTTTTCATTCGCTTCTCTTCTGCAATTGCTTCTTAATTCATTTTATGCAGTATCTGGGCCTATAGTCCCTGAGTTCTTTGCATGTTCTGAAGTAGTTATGTCGTTATATATGAAAGACAGCTTGAGTGGGTATATAATTCTTGGGTCATGCTCCCTTTCTTCAAGGATTTTGGGGCAAAACTTTTGTGGCAAAGTCTGAGACCCAGTCTGATTCTTTTCCCTTTGATATTTTTACTCGCATGTTAAAGATTCCTAATTTTTGAAGTCCAACAGTATTATTAATTGGCTATCCAATGTCTGCTACTTCAACTGTCTTCCTTCCCCCTCAAATTATCTTCCACACTGTCTCTTCCTCTTCAGAAAGAAGACCGAAACTCAGTGTTGGGCTGGTGCTCCAGCCCCATCCTCTTGTGCCTACTTCTGACTCCGTACTTCCATCCTCTCTGTCATATGAGTTTCCAACTCCCTTTCTCCTGGGCCCCTTTCTTCTGAGTAATCATGCCTACATTCTTCTCATCATTAAAAACATTATTTTTTCTTTTATCCTGCTCAACCTACAAGCTACTGCTGGTTTCCCCCCTCCTTACTTTTGCCTTACCACCAAACTCATTAAAAGAAAAATGTCTAATCATTATCTAAATAATGAGAACTGGCTACCCATCCATTCATCAAACCCCTTCAGTTCTGCTTTTAGCATTTCTCCCCTACATGACCGAAAGCGTCCTCATTAAACTAGAGATTCCTTAAAGCTCAGGGTCCCTCATACATACCAGCTACTAACACAATGCTTGCTATAATTGGGTTTGTGTGTGTGTGTCTGAATCTTTAAAGGTATTTATTCAAAATTTGGATCTACTGCAGAATTCTCTGTGGCCACCCACTTTAATTAGCTTGACATTAGCTGGCCTAATAGGCAAAGAATTAAAAAGTGAGCATATGAGAAGGGGAAAAGCAGTCTATTGCAGAGAGGCCTGTTTTTCTACAAACTCATCCCCAGCAATTGCATTTGTAAAATCTGTTGGAGGATATGGAAGATAACTAAAAAAATAAGCAGTTAAATCAAGACCTCCAACTCCATCCCACCCCATCTCTGCTTTCTTTGCTACTTTCTTCCTTGAGAGCAAATAGACTTGTAGAGCTTTAGTCGTCACCTTGATTTAGACAGATGACACCCCAAATTATACCTCTAACTGGGATGTCATATGGGCATTCAAAACCTCCATTTTTCTGTCTGACATCATTGTTTGGCAGTCCTAAATCTAAATACATCAGAATTTCAACCTCAGACTCTTTAAAAAAAAAAAAAAGGATTTACTTATTTATTTGAGAGAGATAGAGAGTATAAATGGGGGGGGAGGGGCAGAAGGAGAGGGAGAGAGAGAATCTCAAACAGACTCCATGCCCAGAATGGATCCTGATTCAGGGCTTGATCTCATGACCTTGAGATCATGACCTGAGCTGAAATCAAGAGTTGGACACTTAATCAACTGAGCCACCCAGGTGCCCCAACCTCAAACTCTTACAAAAACAATTTCTATCTTCCTTTTGATTCCTCTATTTTCACGACCATTTTTATTGGCCTCCTGATTACCCAAGCCCCACTTGTCCATCAATACCATCACTTGCCAGGTTATTTCTTCTACATTGATAATAGTCCTCAAATCAATTTTGTCCTTCCTATTCTCATAGATATTGAGGCTTTAGGTCTTTATTTTTCCTTGGCCTAGGTATTTAAATAGCATTTCCCTGTATCTCCTATCTACCCATCTTCCTAACCCGTGTATACACACGACTACTAGAATAAGATTCTCAAAAACATTCAGCGGCTCTCTATTGTCACTGATAAAGAAAAAAAAAACCCAGAAAACAAAAGGGACAACAAAATAAAATCCCCCTTCTGGTTTCTAAGGGATTCTGCAATGTGATCTCATCTTATTTTTCTATCCATAACTCTAAACCAAACTAGGTTCAATGTTCCTGACTCTTCCCTGGGCTCTGTATCTGTGCCAGGAATGCATTCTACAGAGTGTTCATCTCTTTGGATGAAATGGTATTCAGTGCTCAAGACAAACCTCACCTCTTTAACAAAGGCTTTCACCTGGATATGATCCCTATTCCTTTGTGCTACCTTAGAACCTTAAAAAAATGTTGTGAGTTGACTTGTGTCCCCAGAAAAAATCCAAACACCTAGTACCTGTGACTGTAACCTTATTTGGAAATAGGGTCTTTGTAAGTGTAATCACATTAAGATGAGTTCCTACTGGATTAGGGTGGGCCTAAATCCAATGACTGGCTTCCTTTACAAGTAGAGGAAGCCTGGGGGACATAGAGACAGACAGAGAGACAGACAGACAGACACACACACACACACACACACACGGAGGGGAAAAAGTGATGTGAAGATGAGACAAAGATTAGAATGTTGTAGATGGGAGCCAAGCAACACCTAGGGTTGTCAGCAATCACTGAAGGCAGGAAGATGTAGGGAAGGATTCTTCCCTATGGCCTTCTGTGGGAGCATGGTCCTGCCAACACCTTGATTGGGGACATTAGCCTTCAGAATTTGAGAGAATAAATTTCTGTTGTTTTATTTATTTATTTTTTTTTTACTTGTCACAACGCTTTTATTTTATTTTATTTTTTAATTTTTTATTGTTATGTTAATCACCATATATTACATCATTAGTTTTTGATGCAGTGTTCCATGATTCATTGTTTGTTCATAACACCCAGTGCTCCATGCAGAACGTGCCCTCCTCAATACCCATCACCAGGCTAACCCATCCCCCCAACCCCCTACCCTCTAGAACCCTCAGTTTGTTTTTCAGAGTCCATCATCTCTCATGGTTCGTCTCCCCCTCTGACATACTCCCCAATTTCTGTTGTTTTAGACTTTCCAGTTTATGGTAGTTTGTTATGGCAGCCCTAGGGAACTAATAAAAATATATAACATGTATTACTACTTTTATGCTTTATATACTTGAAGTATTATACCAATACATTAATTAGGTACATTTTAAAATATATGCAAAGTATGAGAAAGTATGAGAAAAAAATATGAGAAAAATATAAATAAGTTATTATATTTTTCCTGTATCTCAATGGGCATTATTGGGTACCCTGTGGGTATCCAAGGACTGCAAGTTAGTAGAGGCTTAATAAATGTCTGTTGAATTGAATTAAACTCTTGGAACTGGATATAACTATTTTGACTTTTCAGATTGAACTTCATTTTGTTTTTACTTTCTAATTTTATTGCATTATGATCAGAAAATATAATCTATATAACATTGATTCTCTAGAATTTTTTGAGTCTTTCTTGCCTAATTCCTAGTCAATTCCTGTGAATATTTGGTGTGTGCTGAGTAAGAATGTGTATATATATATATATATATATATATATATTTAAGTAATATACATATTTAAATTATATACCTATAAATTGTGTTAAGTCTTTTTTCTTTGCATGATCTATCTAATCTACTCTGGAAAGGGGCTATTAAAGTATTCAGCTACAAGTTGATTAATTTGTATCACTTTTCCTTTATTTATTTAAGACTACATAGTTGGTCGCAGTTATATTCCAGATCATTTTGGAGCTTGCTCAATTTTCTCTCTTATAGTAAATAATCTCTCACTTTGATCCCTAAGAATTTTGTCTTAAATTATATTTTGACTAATATTAAAATAGCTATAATGTGTTCTTTTAACTCATTTTTACTGGATAACTTATCCCCTTATTTTCAATCATTTAATATTCTTTTATTGTAAATTTATCTCATACACTATATTGCTGGGTTGTATTTTGTTTTGTCTTGTTTTTAATTCAATCTGAGGTGTTTTATCTTTTTTTATTTTTTATTTTATTATGTTATGTTAGTCACCATACAATACATCATTATTTTTTGATGTAGTGGTCCACGATTCATTGTTTTCGTATAACACCCAGTGCTCCATGCAGAACGTGCCCTCCTTAATACCCATCACCGGGCTAACCCATCCCCCCACCCCCCTCCCCTCTAAAACCCTCAGGTTGTTTCTCTTAATTTATTTCATTTATATTTACTGTGAATACTTTTTTCTGTCATGTTTTTTATTTATCATATTTTCTTTTGTTTTTGATTTCCCCATTTCTACTTTCTCTTGATTGAATTAAATAAATATATATATATATATATAAATTTTCTCTTTCTAGGACTCCTGTATTATACAGATGTTTACACTTTCCTACTTTTCCTAGCATAGATTATACTTTCTCCTCTAGGACTCTTATATTAAATAGGCTGTCTTTACTTTCTCCTTTTCTCTATATCTCTTAACTTGACTATTTTTCATCTCTTTATTTCTTAATAATGCCTTCTTGAAGAATTCCTGGACATGATATTCCAATTTAATCAGTCTTTTGACTATACCTATGCTGTGAATTAGTCACCTTTTAAGGTCTTTATGTAGCTACAATATTTTTCATGCCCCACTCACTAAATGGTTCTTACTTATAATTGCTGACCACAGCATGTGTTTTCAGTATTCTTTATTTCATTGAAAATTTCTATTATGCTTATTTTAAATTCTGGTTCTCCATGCTCCTTAATCCTGCTTACTTTAGCACAGGTTTTCCATATGTGATCTCACTTCTATATTGCTTGTGCTTTGCAGATGTCTCCTTATTTCCTCTGTAAGCTCATGATCTTTTGGATCAGTGAACCCTATTGGCAGGTGATGTATAGACAGAGGAAGAGACGAATATCTCAGCCGTAGCTTCCACCCCCCTCAAGTTGGTCAGGGAAAGGGGCATATGCCTCTGAGGTTACACCTGAGTTACTGCGCTTCGGCCCTCTTCATCAAGTAGTCCTATTCCTCAGGAAGGCCTCAGCATCTCTGCCCCAGACACTGCTGTTTTTGAAGAGTCTCCTCACTTAGTTATAGTTACCTTGCTAAGGGTGGAAGGAGGGTGGACTTCATAGAGGGTTGGCTAGTGGATCTTGCCACTTCTCCTCTTCTCTTCCAAACCACGTTCCAGAATTTCTCTGATGTACCTACTCCTCTACTCGACATTAGGCTAGAACTAAAGTTTTTCTATTCTACAAGGACAGCTGATAAAGTAACGGGAGAGAGAAAAGAACACTGTGAAACATGCTCTGCACCTACTTCCCCATCCTCTGCTCCTAGCTCCTCACTGCCATTTCTGCCACATCCATGGCAACAAAAACTTTGCCTCTCTCTCCCCAGGGATTTCTGTGTCAGGTTTCAAGCTCTCTCTCACTTCTCTGGCATCTCCCTCTTTGGGTTCGTGGGAAAGAGCCCACAGCCTCTGTTACTTCTTTTTCATATATTTTTGTTTCAATAACCTGCATATCCCTCCCAGGAAAACTAATCATATCATATATCATATTCAATAATTTAGTAAGGAACTTTCACAAATATTCTCAGGTTTCTGAAAGTTGTTAAAAATTCAATAGAACTATTATGAAGAGTATTAATATATAAATGGTCATTAATACAGGGATTAGCTCCCACCACTAAGTGATATAAAGTCAGCAAACCTGGTGAAGTATTTAAAAATCAGAAAGAGCCTTGAGCAGTATATAAATATCAACAAAGAATTGCTAACACTTTTTAGTATCTTCAGCAAACAAGCAGGCAGAACTCACCCACGTCTTCTATAGTAGGAGAAACATAACAAAAGTGGGTTTTCTGAGAGCCCAGAGTTTCCAGAAAGAATAAAAGTGCTTACCTTTACTAAGTTTGAACACATATGTGTCTGGTAGAATTAAAGAGAGAAAACACACATCTTCCATCCATCCATCATTTTTAGAAAAGCAAAACTGCTACATTATTAAGGTCATTTAAAAAAGATTGTTACATATTTTTTATTAAGTTCAATTAGCCAACATAGAGTACATCATTAGTTTTTGATGTAGTGTTCAATAATTCATCAGTTGTGTATAACACCCAGTGCTCATCACATCACGGGTCCTCCTTAATGCCCATCACCCACTTAACCCATCCCCTCAGCCACCTCCCTTCTGCAACCCTCAATTTTTTTCCTGGAGTCCAGAGTCTCTCATGGTTTGTCTCCCTCTCAGATTTCTTCCCATTCAGTTTTCCCTTCCTTCCCCTGTGGTCCTCTGCACTATTCCTTATGTTCCACATATGAGTGAAACCATATGATAATTATCTTTCTCCGTTTGATTTATTTCACTCATGTATTCTTTTAAGACAATTGTCCCCAATAGTTTTCTTTGAGAATGACACCCGGGCAATTTAGGGGTCTTTTGTTTGTTTATTTTTGCTTCTCTCCTTGAACTGTGAAATCAGAAGACATGTGGAGTGGAGGAAAACCACAGAGGTGAATCCAGCCGACGTGGGCAACTGTAACTGGAGCTTGTTGCCTTCAAACAGCAAGTTACTTTTTCCCCATTGCACCAGAAAAAGAGCAATGCAAGCGAGCTCAATGGCAAGGCTATTCTAGACATACTAAATTACTAAATATTTGCCTTGCTTGCTTTCAGGTTGTCCTAAGAATAGTGAAAACATTTGAAAAAAGAATGAAAGAGAAATTAAATCTCTATGGTTATTTGAAAAAAGAAACTCTTAGAAATTTTTATTTAGCGGCTGACAACATGAATGTAAAGAAATTTTTAATAATGAAGTATTCTGAACACAAAATATACTTCTCAAATATCCAGAAAAGATTCTATAATCCCAGTCTTCATTATAGTAAAGTTAGAATACAATATGGATGAATCAGTATTTTCTTAAGAGATGTAGTCAGGTTCCAAATGCCTCTCTAAGATATAATTTTTTTGTGCATTCTTTCAAATTGAGTTTCTCAAGTAGATATAAGTGATTTGTCTGCCTAGACATGGGTTTCTAACATATATTGGGTTAAAACTCCATCCCTTTTTTTCTTCACATTTTATTGTATTTTTATAACATGCAGAAAATTTTCAACCACACAGAAAAGTTGAAAGAATTTTATAACAAACACTGAATATGCATCAAGATTCTACCATTAAATTTTACTATACTCACTTTATCACCTATCTGTCCGCTCCTGTAACCCTCTAGAATATCACCATCCACGTAGAAAGTTTGCTCATGCCATTCCCGAAAAATCTTACCTCCTCTCCATAAAGGCAGACTAGCTTGTCATCTCTACCTTAGATGTAAAATTCACATTTAAATGCCACCTAAGGACGTCTTGAATGCTTATATCATTTTGAAGTAGTTAGAAATTTACATAATCATTCTGATTTTTGAAAGCAATCTGTCTAATGAGTATTCTGTTTTCTAGACAAACAAATCAGAGCCCTCATTCCATGGAGAATCACCAACTTCAGATAGAACGTATCTGGGTGGCATCACTTTGGGTGAGAAACTTCAACTCTTTGGGGGTCAATTCTTCATTTGTAAAGTGGAGATAGAAAAACTAACCCTAAACTTGCCTCAGGAATGTTGTAAAGATGAGAAAGAGAAGCAGTTACAATGTATCTGTAGCAATCAGACAAATTGAATTATTAATGGCAGGTTGCAGGTGCAGCCTTAGAGAACATGTACCTTCGTAAATAAACATTATGAGCTTTATTTCCTGGAAAATTTGGCAGAATTACATAGTTGGTTCAGTGTGCTGTAGTCTCATTTTTCTCCTTAAAGGCATTTAAATTCTCACACTGACAAAACATGGGGAATGACTGTTTTCAGCAGTGGTCTTTAATAATAGTGTATTCTACTAACTCAAGTCAATTTTCTTTACTTAATTTTTATTGTTAATTAAATGGTGGTTTACAAATAAAATAAAAGAACATTGAGGCCTTTCCCCTATATCCTAGCATAAGTCATTTTTGAATTCTTGCCTCAAAACATCCACAAAAAGAATTGACAGCTAACCTTCATGATCCAAAGCAATTTCTACCCTGCTAAACTATTTTGAGTATCAAGCACATAAAGCATTCCAGACAAAAGGCAATCAGAAAGTGAATAACTATTTTGTGTCTATAAAATATCCAAATAAACAGCTTTGATGAATTTTTTATTTCTCAAGTGGTTATCCTGCTGATGGTATATATCTATAAATAATTATGAATGCTATAGCAGTGATTTCAACTTGAGATAGTCAATATGAAAATCATGTTAATTGAAATTAAAATTTAATAAACGTTACTATCTGCTTGAAGGCCCATATCATACTGATCTTTAGGATGGAGAAAACTGAAGCAACCTAAATTTCCAATTGCAAGAGAAAGACGAAGTAATTTATGGGACATCACACAATAGGATATTATTTGGCTGGCACATTCATAGTAAACTCTGTGTAATATGCTTACAAGTCAGCATGGAAAAAGGTAGGAACATATGCATTATAATATTAATACTGTTTGGGGCAAGATCATGGAATTATAATGTTTTTAATATTTTGATTTTCAAATTTCTTTCTTAAACTGCTTTATTTCTCTCAAGTTAACCATAGTGCTTGCAATAAACTGTATGGTATTAAAGATGTCCCCATTTTAATTTTTTCTAATTACAAAATAATATGAATTTTATTGAAAATACAAACACTATAGACATGCATAATTTAGAAAATAAGATGGTATATTTAACATGCTGTTTTAAAACTCCCTTTTTCTTTATGCTGTATCTTGGACAGTGACTCATGTCAATTCATTATCTACCCATGTCATTTTAAAAAATGACTCTGCAGTATGTCATTGTATGGATAGAACAGAATTTACTTGTCAAATCTTATTTTTACTATTTGAAGCCATGCTGCAGTGAAACATCACTTTATATATCTTTAATTTCTGTGAGTACTTCTAGAGATTCAATTCCTAAACACGGAATTGCCTTTTTATAAAGAATGGAAAATAGAATGTTGGAAAAGATCAATTCTTAATAACAGCAACACAGAGCAAAAAAGCAAGTACTGTAATTCACATAAAATACTTAGAAATTTAACAAGGTATAAATAGACAAAAAATATTATGAGATGCTACTGAGGGGCATGTATTAATAAAGGGAGACATACTTTTTCTTAGCCAGAAAGACTCAATGTTATAAAAATATCATTAATATGTGATTTAAACTAGAAATCAAATTCACCAGGAAGATGTGGTTTCATTCACAATAGCTTTATGGTAAATGCTGAAATCTCTTGGAGGCAAGTCTCATTTAATTACTCTTCTCTTTCAGGATTTTACTGGCTGTTTTCCTTTCTTTCTAATTCTAGGTGAAATTTAGACTTGTCCTATGAACTCCTAAAAACATGTTGCTGGAGTTTTAACTACAATTACACGGAATTTGTTAAGTTTATTCCCAGGTAATCCATGATTTTTAGTTCTGTTGTTGTGAATTTGTTTTCTTGTCTTTTTCCTAAAGTTGGTGTTTCAACACTAAGCTTATTCAACATAATTTCATCATGTTCACAAAGTATCCATTACTCTGATAATTTTAACAAACGGGAAAGGGTGATGACTTTTTCCATTTTGGTAGCTCTTGAGATAATCATCATTTCCCATTGGGTCTATTATATTAGTTGGATGGTAAAGGACCAAATAAAAGGGAAACAAGTAGAAAAGCAAGAGGGGGAGAGGAAGTAGAAAGAACACTGAGGAACAATCAAAGGATCTAAATGCAAATCCTGGATTTACCTTTAACTGGCATTGACCTTGGGCTCCTCTGTCAAACTCTGTGTCTTCATTTTCTTTTAGCTTTATGGTCATCTAATTTCTTCTTCTTCTTCTTCTTCTTTTTTTGAAGTTTTTATTTTTAAATAATCTCTACACCCAAGGTGGGGCTCGAACTTACAACCCTTAGTGGTAAGTTCAAGAGTCACTTGCTCCACAGACCAGCCAGGCACCCCTAATTTATTCTTTATTAGGTTAAAAACACAGTGTTTTATTAGGTGCCAGCCAGGGTACCAAGAGCTTGGAAATCAGCTCCCTGAAGAGTCAACAGAGTATTCAAGTAACTCGGTCTTTAATTTCTGATTTCTCGTGTCAACGTTACTGGTCTTTGGGTATCCTAACTAGGGGCCAATTTACATCTCTGGGTTGTGGTTTTGCAAGTCCTGGATCAGGTTTGTGTGTCCAGTGTGCTGTTGATGGGAGGAACCTGGCTTACTTCTTCCTCCAAACGGGCTTATTCTCTGCCCCAGTTTTCTCCTCCTTGGAATGTGGGTATTCTCCATTTAACCTTCTGTGATTCTCTGACCTGGATGCAGGCGCACATTTGACCAAGCATCAGAGAGAATCAGAAACGTGATGTTCTTGGAGTCAGCAGTTCTCATGTTTTAATGTGCCTGAGAATCACCTGGGATCTTGATAAAAGTAGGTCTGAGGTGGGACTCAGGGCTCTGCACTTCTCCTAAGCTCTCAGGTGAGGCCTGTGCCCCTGTGCCAGAAACCACATTTTAAGTAGCAAGGGGCTAAATCATTCTAGCGAAGGATGGAGAATGACATGTTCCCTAAGCAGAATAGCCTGCTCAGGCAATCTTGCCACAGCTGGTCTGAGTCACCTAATTGAGCAGCAACAGGTCCAAAATATTGCTACTGATGGTGTCCAAGTTAATTTTTTAAAACTCTTTTTCTAGTCAATATTTAGTATGATAATAGATAAAAATTGACATCAGAAATCATAAGCTAGGGGTGCCTGGGTGGCTCAGTCGGTTAAGCAGCTGCCTTCAGCTCAGGTCATGAGACCAGGGTCCTGGGATCGAGCCCACATCGGGCTCCCTGTTCAGCTCCCTCTGCTGCTCTACCTGCTTGTGTGCAATCTCTCTCTCCCTCTGTCAAATGGATAAAATCTTAAAAAAAAAAAATCATATAAACTATCCTAAATAATGTATATCACCTAAATGTCAATGTATGATTTTTGAAGATGCTGTAATATCATTATACTAATTTTGATATAAAAATTTATTTAAGAATAGTGTTCTGGAAACTGAAGAGGAAATAAAGTACAAAATAAGGACAAGAAAACATAATCAATTCCTTTCGTGTCATTCAAATGACCTTGGAGCATTTTCTTCCCCTCCCTGGCAGAATGACTCAATACCTAACGGCTCCTGCTGTTGTATATCTCAAAGAGGGTAATCAAGACCGAGGTTTTAGGCAATCATCATTAGGCAAAGGAAAAAAATAGTGGAAAAAACCCAAACACCCACATGTTTGCCAAACAGCTAGAGTAGAGAAATCAGGGTACCTCTCTGAGGATACAAATGTATACTTTGCTTTTACCATTACCCCAATTTTAATTTTGTAATTTCCCCCAATTTTATTTTATTTTATTTTCATAGAAATTGGGGTGCTTATGATTAATGATTTGGCCAGCTCTGACAATAACATAGAGTAAAAATTATCTCAAATTCTAATCTATATCTAATCTAATTCTATATCCGGAGATAACCCTTGCTAATATCTTGAAGAACTTCTGTGTCTCTCTGACTGCACACATGCATGCACACACACACACACCATATTTAATTTTACATAACTAAATTCATTCTTCACATTGTATTGCAAATTGACTGTTTTTACAAAAATGAGTTTACCTATCCATTATCCATAAGTCTTTTTTTTAAAGATTTTATTTGTCAGAGAGAGAGAGAGAGAGAGCACAAGCAGGGGGAGCGGCAGATGGAGAAGCAGACTCCCCGCTGACCAAGGAGCCTGATGCAAGACTCGATCCCAGGATCCCGGGATCATGACCTGAGCTGAAGGCAGACCCTTAACCGACTGAGCCACTTAGGCGTCCCCATCCATAAGTCTTAATCAACACTAGCACTTTTTAAAAAAATATTTTATTTATTTATTTTAGACAGGGAGGGGGGAAGGAGAGGAAGAGAATCTCAAGCAGACTCCATGCTGAGCGCAGAGCCCAATGCAGGGCTCCATCTCACGACCCTGAGATCAGGGCTGGAGCTGAAAGCAAGAGTCAGATGCTTAACCAACTGGGCCACCCAGGCGCCCCTACATTAGCACTTTAAATAGCTGCTCAAAATTTCAGGGTATTTGTGCAGCAGAAGCATGTTGTTTCCCCCCCAAAATTAGAAGATACATTTTAAGAGTGTTTTATTAATTTTATAGACCTTATTAATTACATAAATTCAAACAATATAGGTAATTATAGAGCAAAGAGCAAAATATTACGCCAAGTTTAACTCTCTGAAATACCTTCTTTAATATTAGATGAGCAACATTCCTCCACATTTTTTTTTCTTTTCCTGTTGTACAGTCACCATCTGTTACCATACGATGTTATTGCAATATTATTGACTGCATCCTGACCATTTTTCTATGCACACATATGTATTTAGAAAAATAGCTAGATAAAAGAAATACATTTTTGTAAAAAATGAGATTATGCTATGCATATTAGTAAGATTTAAAATTTAATTATAACTGAACATAGGGGAAGAAAAAAGAACTGAAGTCAAACTGTATAGAATTGTTTCCATACATAAAAAATATTACTTCCAGGATCCATCCCTTAACTTTCTGTGGGAACTTGGGCAAGTTACTTAACATTTTCCATGCCTCGGATTTCTCATCTGTAAAATAGGATTTATGGTACCTAAATCATAGGATGTTGTGAGGCTAAGAAGAGATAATATAAAGAAAACATTTAAAACAGTGCCTAGAATATAGTGATTCATAAATGTCAGTTATTTTTATATTAGCTCAATTATATAGATTTATTTTAAGGAAAGTTGGTTATGAAAAATATCAGAGATGGAGTCATGTTTTTGGGTTAGGTCCATTTTTGAAAAAATTCCATAGCTTTCTGCTAGGAAAGGTGGTGGAATTTATCACGTTTTCTCCCCCTCCCTCCCACATTCTTCGCAATCACATCCTGACTTCTATTCTATTATTTTTATTTAGCTAAGAGTTTTAACATCTACATTCTGTTCTACACTCATGATTTTAACAGTTGTGTTTTGTTTTGTTTTGTTTTAAGTAGGCTCCAAGGCCAGCGTGGAGCCCAACATGGGGCTTGAACTCAGCAAGGGCCTATGGGCTCACTACCCCATGACTGTTTCCTGAGTAAGAATGTTGGTCTGTTAGTTTAATGCTTGAGCATACATTTAAGCTGAGAACTGTATTCTTCAGTAGTGCATTCTCAGATTTTTATAAATGTTTTTATATTTTCCCCTGGAATTCAGCAACAGTTATTTCTTATCTCTGTAAGTAAACTGCATTTCCTCTGGATGACTGAAGATTTCTTTTCTCTCATTATACTTAATGTCCAGGATCTTCTTCGTGACATGTCTTGATGAAGATCTATTAAAATAAATCTTTTACAGAAGACAAAATATCTCTGTGTTCTGCAGATTTAATCCTTTCTATACTTAGGGAAATTTTCTTCTATTATATTTAAAAAAACAACAACAACTAATCGTGAAGACTGTCTTATATCCAGGTGTAGTTCCAGGGTCCCCAACACCACCTTCATCGGAAGAATTCCCAGAATGTAGCAAAGCTGTTATTTGTTAGTTACGGCAAAAGGATGCAGATTAAAATCAGCAAAGGGAAGAGGCGCATAAAACAGCATCTCAGACCAGATGAGAGCTTCCAGTTGTCTTCTCCCAGGGGAGTCATGCAATCAGGGTCCACCAATCCCAGCAACACTGTGTGCCAACATGCATGGAGTATTGCCAAACAGGAAAGCTCCACCATGCCCTGGAATTCAGGGTTTCACTACGGCCAGGCACACGGGCAGGGCTGACAGCCCACATGGCTGACCTTTATCTCCAGCTTCTCCAGAATTCAAGCTGATATCGCACGTCTAAGGCCTCTAGATAATAAACATACTCTTTCCAGGAAAGGCATTCTAAGCGTGCATGGGTTACTTCTCAGGAGCTAGTCAAGGGTCAAATCTTTCTTTGGTCAATGTTAATCCTTACTGCACAACAGGAAACTGGACACACATACAGGTAGACTAGAGTGGTCATAGATGGATGGATAGACATTTAATTTAAGAACATTAATAAAACAAAGACCTATGTACCCAGCACTTACCACCCAGATTAAGAAATAGAATCTGTTACTTTTTCATTTTCTCAGCTGTATTACTCTTTCTCTCCACCAGAGATAACCACTATTCTGACTTTTGTGTTGACAATTCTCTCTCTCTCTCTCTCTCTCTCTCTTTATCTGCCTGCTCTTAGTTTTGAAAATCCGAGAGCAAATACAAACCTAGTGATGTTAGGAAAGGGCTCATTGATGAAGAAAACATAAACTGAACATTCTGTTTCACATTCTAGCTTCAGCTTTCCTAGAATTAACAGCTGCCTCCTTTGGGGAAATATGTGGACAAGGTCACAACAGAATTCTGGAAAACACAGGGCTTACCAAGGTGGGGCATCTGGTAGGCATGGACGGTGAGCTAGATTCTGGATCTCTGACAAAACCATGGTCAGAGATTAGGCTACTTTGTAATTTTTACTTCCCAGTTTATATAGTAGAGATATTTATTGCTCACCATATATTCATGTGGTCTGCCACATTTCCTAGAACCATTGTGGTTAGAGTAGGGTCATTTTTCTAGCTCTTGCCAATGTGCTGGGAGTGTGAGAGATGTATTTTGTTTCTGGGAGTGGCTGAAGAGTTGTTGCTAAACTGACTCTCTTTTAACCCTCCACAGCAAATGTGAGAACAAGATGTTAAGAATCAGAGTGTTTATTAATATAAGCCTGGGTGCTTTGTGACTATGGGAGCATGATTTCCATCTTGAGGCACATTGGACATGTAGTATGGGAGGGCTAGGTCCCCAAAACCTGAGAGTTAATTTGTTACCCTGCATAATCATGGATACTCTGATTAACACATCTCATCATGGCTTACTTTTAGCTCCCAAGTAAAGGTGAATGAAGTGCACTTCTGTGGTTCGAAATGAGTGTCTTTAGATGATCTAATACTGGAGCATGGATGGAAGAGCAGAAATTTCCACAGCACATGGTTACACAATCCAAAACATGTAAGCATCTGGAACAGGCACATCCAGGCGTTTTGGGTTAGATGGCAGAAGGGCTCTGGGTGAAGACTGCTTTTCATATATTTGTTGCTTATCTTGCTACTTCAGACTGGATTGTTGCCTTCTGATCTAGAGCATAACTATAATTCGAGATTTCCCTTTTCCTTGGGAACTCCCTGGGAATTCTCTTTGCCTCTCTCTGGCATTGGATGACCCATTTCCCTATCCCTTGTCGTCTTCTTAGTTGATATGCCCATTTCAAGGAGTGTATCCTCCGGAAGCTTCTTGTTGAAGGGTGTACAAGGTTACTTTTTTGAGATATTTTATGCCAGAAATATCTTTATCTTACCCTCATGCTTGATTACCGTTTGGTTAACTATAGAATTCTAGATTGGAGATATTTACCTTCAGAATATTGAGAGCATTGCTGCATTTCCTCATGGTTCTGGTTGCTGCTGAGAAGTGGGATGCTGTTCAGATTTCTCATTCTTATTATTTAATTTTTCCTCCATTGGAAGTCTATATAATTTTCTTTTTGTCCTTGGTATTCTGAAAAGTGGCAACAAAATACCTTGGTTGCATCTATTGTCATCCATTATACTGGAAACCTGGCCAATCATTTTTTGAATGCTTTAATTAAATACAATTTGCCTATAAACAACTTTACTGAGATATAATTTACCTTCCATGTAATTCACCCATTTAAAGTATACAACTAAGTGTTTTTTAGTATTTTCAAAGAATTGTGCCATTATTACCATAATCAAATTTAGAATATGTGTATTACCCCCCAAAAGAAACCCTGTAGCTATCAACACTAACTCCAACCTGAACTCCCAGCAGTAGGCATCACTGATCTACTTAATGGCTCTGTGGATTTGCTTTTTCTGGGCATTTTAGATAAATGAATTCATACAGTTATATGACTTCTTCTGACTGACTTCTTTCACTTAGCATAATGTTTTCAAGATACATTCATTTTGCAGCATGTATCAGTATTTCCCTTATTTTCATTGTAGAATAATATTCCATTGTAGGTATATATCACAATTTGTTTAGCTGTTCATCAACTGATGGGTATTTGGATTTTCCCACAGGTTAGCTAGTGTGAAAAATTTATAATTTATGTACAAGAGTTTGTGTAGACATATGTTTTCAGTTCTCTTGTGTATATACCAGGAGCAGAATTGCTGGATCACACAGTAACTCTATATTTAACCTTTTGAGGACCGGTTAGATTATTTTCCAAAGTAGCTACATTATTTTGCATTCCCACCAGCAATGTATGAGGATTCCAATTTCTCCACATCCCTGCCTATACTGGTTATTGCCTGTCTTTTTGATTTTGCCCATCTTTCTGAGTGGTATCTCACTATGGTTTTGATTTGCATCTGCATGATAGCCAATAATGTTGAGACTTTTTCATGTAATGTGTTGACCATTTGTGTATCTTCTTTGGAAGACCATTTTTGTATGAGGTTTTTTGTCTTTTCATAACATGTAATTTTTATTTGGTGATGTAAGTCTTTCTGTTCTGGAATATTTTTTCTTTTTTTTAGAGATTTATTTATTTGCGAGAGAGAGAGAGAGAGAGAGAGAGAGAGGAGGGGGAGGGGCAGAGGGAGAAAATCTTTCAAGCAGACTCCCTGCTGAATGTGGAACCCCACGTGGGGCTTGATCCCAGAACCCATGAGATCATGACCTGAGCCAAAACTGAGAGCTGGATGCTTAACCAACTGAGCCACCCAGGCACCTCTGTTCTGGGATATTTTCTTAAATCATTTTACTATGATTTGCTCTGCTCACTTGTCTTTATTCTATCCTTCTGAAGTACCATTTATTACAGTGTTAGATTCATAGATTGGCTTTCTGATTTTCTTACCTTCTTTCTTATTCTCTTGTCTTTCTACAGTATTTTATGGAGAACTTCCTCACTTATATTTTCCAATTTGTCTATTGAATTTTTCACTTTTTGTTTTTGCATTTTCTGTTTCTAAAAGCTTTTGCTTCTTTGAAATCTCCTTTTAAAAGAGCATCCTAATTTTGTTTCAAGAATGCATTAGTTTTCCTTATCTCTGAGGATATTGGTAATACCATCTTTAAAAATTTTTTTCCTACACAGTTTTCCCAGTTTTCTCTAATTTGGGTTTTTCTTTTTTCTCTTCCTGTTGTTGTTGTTGGTTGGTTTGTTTTGCCTCTTTCATGTTAGAGGTTCCCTTTAGTTCTTGTAATTCTGGGTTGTCTGTTTATGATTGAGATGAGTTACTAAAGCTGACTGGAAGTGCTGAGTTCATGGGTTGCATTTGTGGTATTTGAGTTTCATGATAGGATGAACTTAATGGACTTTTTGTTGAGAATCTCCAAATATCAGTGTCTTTAAATATGTCCTCTTGAACTGCTTAGTGTCCCAAATCTCTCCTTCTACTTGGAGGGTAAACATCCAAATGCTATCATTCTGGGAGTCAAAGTCAAGGGAACTGGGGTAGAGTGGTGGTGGTTGTCTCAGCAGTTAGAAATCAGTGTGCGTATAGCCACTGAATCTAAATATCCAGATGATAAATCCCAAGGCTTAGAATGAGATGGGAAAGGATACTAAGAAGCTAACTTCTCTGAGAAAAACTCTGTCAGTTTGGCATCTCTTTCTGTTACCCACAATTCTAGAGGGATCTGAGGCTGCCAGCTTTTGAGATTTCTGTAAAGCAAACTGTGTTAACCCTCAGCTTTCTTGACTGCTTGAGATTTGGCTTTCTTGTATTTGCCAAATTGGTTACCATTGGTCCATTTGCTTTTCAGCCTCCCAAATTATGTTACAGTTTTTCCTTCTTTGTTCTCTCTGAACTTATTATTATAATTGTTATTATTATTGCTCTGTGGTTAGAGTTGGTCATTAGGATAGCAGAAAATTACCTGGACCTATTACATAGTTAAACAATTTTTTTGGATTATTTTATTTGTTTTTTTCTACCTCAGGGATAGGAACTATCTTGATGATAGATGGTGTTTGTCTATCTTTTGTATCTATTATCTTCTTTCTAATTATCTTAACTCTTTGCCCATTTCCTCAGCATTTATTATAATTACCTCAAAGGCTTTTGTCCTTGTCAGTAATTTAATTTCAGCCATGGTTAATCTGCTCCTTAAGGTTCTAATTTATTTATTTATTAGCTAGGTAATGGTGAATTTTTTGTTGTCCGTTTGTTTCTTTGGCTGGAAAGAATTTTCACATTCCCTCTTATTATGTGGTTTTATTATTTTAACTGTGTCCTTGGTTTATATATTTATATTCTTTTAAAGCTTTTCTGTGACATGAGACACTGACTGGAAATTTTTGTCTGTCCCTCAGTTCATGACTTCTTTTATTGTTGTTCTTTTTCTTTTATTCGTGGTTAAGGTGGGCCACTCTGTCCACACAATATAAATTAACATTCATACTGTTCTTAATGCTTTCATTAACAATTATTTTCCCTTGAATTTTTCCTGACTCACCTGTTTACTGCCAATCTGGACATATCTAAATGGGAAATTGGTATTATTGGGAATTTTCAGGATTTTATAACAATTTTCTTCATTGATATGACTTCTGAGAGGTAGTTGTGGTGTCAGGAGAACTTTAATTTCTTGGTTGCCTTTTTTTTTTTTTGAAGTTTATTTGCCCTTTCTATGCTTGATTGCTGCTGGTAATTGCTTTACATTAATTTTTTTTTTACTTTCTTATATTAGCAAACATTGACAGACTGCCAGATATATGGTTAAGAAAAAATAATGCATTCAATAGCTATCTTAATAGTATTAATGGAAGGAGATTATGGTCTGGCTTCATGTTGACATTTTAACCCAGATATTTCATTCTCTTTCCTACTGTTTGGCTACTTCGGTACTTTTTAATAGATCTCTGTTTCCAATGGGATTAATCTTAAGATAAGGAGTAGCCCGAAGACAACCAGTTTCCCATTTTTTATACTTGGTGGTTCCCCTCACATTTTCTAGGGTTCAAATTCCTAGAATATAATCTCTAAATGTAGAGTTCTTGTTAAAATTTCTCAGTCTCATTTTTATGTAAATGTCAGATATTAACTCAAAGTGTGGTTTCCTCTAATGGAATTTTCTCTTTTCTTCTTTTTTTTTAATTAAAAAAAATAGCTTGTGAGTTATAATTTGCCAATGGTATATTAACTTGTTTCTCACAAACCTTCTTTGAAAATAGATAGGAAAACTGGAGAGCAAAGATTTGTGTACTCCAGGAACCACCTCCCCCCAAAAAACTAAGCCAGGGTGCCTGGGTGGGGCTCAGATGGTTTAGCATTTGCCTTCGGCTCAGGTCATGATCCCAGGGTCCTGGGATCGAGTCCCACATCGGGTTCCCTGCTGGGTGGGGAGACCGCTTCTCCCTCTCCCTCTGCCTCTCCCCTTGCTTATCTCTCTCTCTCTCAAATGAATAAATAAAATCTTAAAAAACAAAACAAAGCAAAACAAAACAACAAAAAAAACTAAGCCCAGAGTCAGAGAGTTGGTCTCTCAAAGCATTTGCCAATTTTCAAAAACAATAAGCTATGTCAAAAGGTTGGGAAGCTGAGTAGAGCTGTCAACAGGAATGAGGTTATAAAAATTGGAATTCAAGGTCCACTAATATGAGGGAGCTGGTTCACAAAAGTCCCAGACTTTTGGTTGGGATTCTCCAAAGTGAAGGTAAAGGAGGGACTGGGATACTGGAAATAGAACATTCCTTACAGATAGTTAAGTCCAATTTTAGATTATCTCAATTCCTAATCCAAAAAGTGAAACTTGGATTCCTAATTTGTCTAGCATAGCTGCCTGCAAGAACCTAAATTACATTTTCTCTGGAGAAAGGTAATATTATCTAGAGTCTCAAAACACATCTACAGTTTTTCATAGGGAATATTTGGCTCTAGTCAAAAATTATAAGGCGTGTGAAAGGATAAGGTAAGGCCTGACCAAAAATCAATAGAAGAAGTGGAAAAATAGATACCCAGATACAGATAATGGAGTTATCAGGGACTTCAAAATACATAATATATGTTTAAGGCATTAAAATAAATAAATTAGAATTCTGGGGAAACTATAAAAAGACTCAAATGGAGATTCCAGAACTGAAAAATGTAAATCTGCAAACTCAATGGATGTTTTAACAGCAGATTGCAAATGGATAAAGATAGAATAAGTAACCTTGAAGGTAAGATAGAAGAAAATATCCATACTGAAACCCAAAGAAATAAAAGGATAGAAAATACAGAAAAGAGTAAAAGAGACATAGAAGATAATGATAATAAAGTCTAACATGTGTGATTGGTGTGCCAGAAGAGAAAAGAAAGAGAATGGGATGGTTGTATTATTTGAAGAGAAGTGGCTGAGAATTTTTAACTGATGAAAGACATCAAACTAGGCACACCTGTGTGGCTCAGTCCTTAAGCGTCTGCGTTCGGCTCGCGTCATGATCCCAGGGTCCTGGGATCGAGCCCCGCATCGGGCTCCCTGCTCAGCGGGAAGCCTGCTTCTCCCTCTCCCACTCCCCCTGCTTATGTTCCCTCTCTTGCTGTGTCTCTCTCTGTTGAATAAATAAATAAAATCTTAAAAAAAAGACATCAAACTATATATTCAAGAGGTGCTAAGAACTCTAAGCAGGTTAAATTTAAAACACATCTTATCTACGCCCATTGTACTAAGCAACTGAAAACAAAGAGGACGTCTAAAATCACCCAGAAGAATAAAAAAAAAAAAATGCTTATGTGTTGTTTAAAAAATACGACAGTATTGAAACCTAAACTCTTTCCCAGTTATATTCTCAGCTTTATTTTCTTGCCTTTTTAAAGATAAATAAGATGATGCTACACATACTATTAAGAAACTTGTACTATTCTTTTCTGAACAATATATCTTGTACATCTTTCAATGTCAGTGAATATAAACTTAGTTGTTCTTTTTGATTGCTGTAAGGTATTCCAATATGTGGATGTCTGAATTGTTTTAATCTTACATTGATGGGGATTAAAAAAAACAAAACAAACAGAACAAAAGATTTACACCAAAACCCAAAACAACATTAAATATTCACTTAGCACATATTGTACCTGGTACTATACTAAGTATTTAACATGCATTAACTGACATTTAAGTTATATATTATTTCCAATTTTTTATTAATGATGCTGGTATAATTACATGTATTTCCAGAAGTACTATGTAAAATATACAGATGCACGTCATGGAAATACTCCCAGAGGTACCTACAAGGAAGCCTGTATCTTTCCACAGTATTTCTGGAAGTATGTCTAGCCTAAATTCCTGGAAGAAATATTATGCTGTTCTAGATTTATGCATTTAATTTTGGCAGATACTACCAAAATGTCACCCACAAAATGTGTAACTGCCACAAGTTCATGCCCCGTTCAATAGTTATTTTCTGTCAAGAAAGGTAGGCCTTGTGTATCTTTTTTTAAGATTTATTTATTTATTTTAGAGAGAGAGAGAGGGAGAGAGAGAGCAGGGGGAGGGGCAGAGGGAGGAGACCAGCAGACTCCCTGCTTAGCGGAAAGCCTGATGTAGGGCTCGATCCCAGGACCCTGAGATCATGACCTGAGCTGAAGATAGCTGCTTAATTGACTGAGCCACCCAGGCACCCCCCCTTTTTTCTTTCTTTAGATTTATTTATTTGAGAGAGAGAGAGAGAGCAGGGGGAGGGACAGAAGGAGAGGGAGAGAGTCTCTCAAGCAGACTCTTCATGGATCCTGACGTGGGGCTAGATCTCAGACCCTGAGATCACAACCTGAGCCAAAACCAAGAGTCTGACGCTCAACTGACTGAGCCACCCAGGCGCCCCTAGCTGGGTTCTTCTATCACATGCAGACAAAACTATCCTATACAAGGTTGTACCAATTTATCTACCCACCAGCATTTGATGAAAATGTCATTTCCCCACTGTATTGCTGGCACTGAATATTATCAGTCTTTTACATTTTGTCCTATCTAGTGGACAAAAATTATAGTTCGTCTTAATTTTCACTTCTCACTGTGAGTGAGATTGATCAGCTCTTCAATATTATATCATTTTTTGTTTGTGACAGAATGATTGGTATCTGTTACTTTCTATTGGGTTGTCTTTCTTTTTTTCTTTTTTATTTTTTTAAAGATTTTGTTTATTTATTTGAGAGAGAGAGAATGAGAGATAGCACGAGAGAGAAGAGGGTCAGAGGGAGAAGCAGACTCCCTGCTGAGCAGGGAGCCCGATGCGGGACTCGATCCCGGGACTCCAGGATCATGACCTGAGCCGAAGGCAGTCGCTTAACCAACTGAGCCACCCAGGCGCCCTATTGGGTTGTCTTTAGAGCCTAGCAGACACTTGGATTTTCAGGAGCAAGCTATATTGATTCTTATTCTCTTTTTGTGTTTCTGTTTGTATTAAGCATATGGTCATTTCAGTGTCAATTAGCACCTCTCCCAGACAGTAGGCTGAAGGAGGAAGAGAAGATGAACTTCATCCTTCTGTGGTCTTGTTGCAAGAATCTCACCACCATCACATACATTACTTGGGCATTTTTGGAAGTCAGACTGCAAAGTTGAATTGCTTCTCACCGAGAAATGATTTTTTTGCAACCCAAGTATAAAACTCGTGTGAAAAGAATAGGGACCAAAAGAAAAATAACATCTCCTTCACACAGAGTAAACAGGGTATGCGTATGCTTGCCATAGCTACAGGCATGTTTAAAAATAATTCACATTAAAAAAAAATTGTGGTGCTTTCTAGTACTTTCTAGTATTACTGACTACTTGAAATAATTATACAAGTGTGGGTTTTACAACCACAGTACAAATGACTTTGCAGTATAAACCGAAATGCTGATAACGATTTATAGCACTTACTTAATTGATGATATGCATGGTATAGTATGCAAAGGAATAAATTACAATAAAATTTAACCACTTCTCATTTCATTTCATTTCTGTGCCCTGCCTAAATTCTACTAGTCTTCATAGCATTAATCAACAGTAAAAATAGGCACAAATAAGGATATGATTATTTTACAATTATATAAATATCCATATATCTATATGCTGGCATAGATTTGAATATCTATCTATCATCTCCAAACCTGAGATAGTATTCCTCTAAATTATTCTTCAGTAAAAAGGTGATTTTAATCAATTCCCAGTGATAGGAATTGAAATGCTGTGCTAGGTCAACCTATTTTTGTCTGTGCTTTAACCAGCAACCTTATTTAACTTTTTGTGACGTCACATATTTTTTATCAGTATTCTTGAAGAGCCCCCATTGAAAATGATGTTACTTTCAAGCAATGATAAATGTATTTTTTTCTAATACTGGTACCTTCTTTTGTTTATTTTAATGTATGATGTCTTACTTCTGGAATCCAGATAAATAGTGGTGGTGGCCTTATACATTTTGTTTGCTTCTGATATTACTGTGATAAATCAAGTATTCATCACTGAGTAGGATGAGGTGTCTGATTTTAGATGAAAACTATTCTGTTTGGGAAGTATATATTCCTCATTAACTAATAATGTGTGAGAGTTATCTTCTGCTTTGGTGTAAAAATATTTTAGGAGAGTTTTAAAAGTAGTTTGATGCTTTGGTTTAACCTTTTTAGAGTAAATTTCTGGTGTTAATGTAATGAGATGGGGAAAAGTAATCTGTGTAATTGTACTTCTTAGAATTTATTAAAGTGTTCTTTGCAGGTGGGTGTGCGATTTTAAAAAGATATTTTGAGGCACTTAATAAAGATGCGTATGTGTGATACAAGCACACACATGTATTTACGCATACCTGCACACATTTATATTGAATCCAGATTAATTGGCTCTGTGGATTTCACTTAGAAATTGATTTTTGAGGCTACAAACCAACATACCAGCATTTGAGGCAGCTATACTTGCTTTGTGTTATATGTGTTATACAGCCTCTGTAACAGTGACTGTCATCACACATACAGAAGTCTGTCTGTTAGCTGGAGTAAGTTTCCCATGCTATTCAAGGAAACACAAACAGTTTGGGGGATTATTTTCAATGTATTTAAAAGCATAATAGATGTGTTCCGTTATGTGCAAGAAAGCTCATGATAATTGTTTAAGTTTCCTACATAACAAGCAACCACAAAACTCTGTTGTGGCACAGTGATAGGTGTTTATCATGCTGGGTCAGCTTTGGGTTAAACCAGAATCTCTGCTGATCTTGACTGAGTTCACTCACCTACTGGAGGTTGGCTGATCCAGGCCGTCCATGGCCGAGATGATGAGCTATTCAGGTCTGTTCAATATGTGTCTTGTTTTCTGGCAGACTAGCCAAGGCATGTTGTCATGGGGATGATGGGAAAACAAGAGACAGCAAGCTGCCACTTGCAAAGCTCCTTGAGGTATAGGCTCAGAGCTAGCCCACTGTCACTTCCACTTATCCTAAAGGTCAAAGTGAGGCACATGGGATGGAGAAAAACTCCTGCTTTAGAGGAAGAACTCTGAAGTCACTTGACACGAGGTATGGAAACAAAAAAGTGTCAAGAATGCAGTTAATTTACCACAATATATAACTAAGATTCCTCGGTAGGAAGAATTCCACCAAGTTAACCTGGCTTTCTCTTTCTCATGTCAATCAGATGCCCTAGCCATCACTTACAAAAGTTTTGGTGAATCAAGCATGCTAACATCAATTAATATTTAATATTTGAAGTTGTATTAATAAAATATTTCAAAATATAGAAGTGATGAATAGCTCAATAAGGCTGAAATAAAAAAGGAAAAATTAAGGAGAAAACATGATAAGAATAGGTCTTCATAGTGAAAAGTTTGTGTGCAATTGATATATTTGATAATACTTGTGTATCAGACTACAAAGTAATAAATATAGTGACACTGTGGTTATTGGATGTAAAATTCTATTTGTAGTCGGATTTCCTAGAATGATCACCTAATTTCCTTTCAGTTTTGGAACTTGGGACTTAGTTAAACCAGTTTGCAGGGCAAAAAGATGCACCTCTTTCCTTTAAGCTGTTTTATCTTTTAATTTTTATTATTCTGGACCAGGAGAAAGTGGTAGAAGGCATTCACTACTTCAGTAGCTGCAAGACTGTCTTTTCATTTTCAGAGATCACAAAGAAAAAAAATTTGTATTCTTCTTTTATTTTGGTCTTTAAATTCCTGATGAAAAGATGGCTATTCATAGGCTACTGATGGAAGTGACTATAAAGAATGATTAGTGACCTCATGTTTCGGAGAAAGAGACTGTAGCCCAGAGAAGTTATATGAGTCATCAAATCATCAGGTGGCAGAATCAAAATGAAAATCAGATGGCCAGAAAAGCAAAATTACAGTTAGAGACCCTGAGGGCAAATGCATTCTAATATACCCCTAGCTGACTGCTCTTTAAAGGCCATGACTGGCCAAGGTCATTAAAGACACACCGAACTGTCTTGGTTTCCTCATCCATGTCAGCTGCTGCTTAGACATTTTAAGCTCTCGTCACATTAAATGATCAAAACCATCCTTGAAACTGAGTACAAAAATACCTATTCTGTAAGTGAAGAAATGAAAGCTCGGAGAAGTTAAGGGACTTGATCATGTTTCTTGCTTGTTACAGGAATAACTGAAATCCAAGAGAAATATCCTCCAATCATACAGTCCATGGTGTTAAGTGGTTTCAGTGTCCATATATCTATGTCTTAGATATGACTCCAAAAATGTAATCCATTAAAAAAAGAAAACTGAGAAACTGTACGTCACTAAAATCCAAAAGTACTTTTCAAAAGACATTGTTAAGAAGGCAGGTCACAAACTGGGAACGGTATTCACAATACACACATTTGACAAAAGAGTTTTACTTAGAACATACTAAGAACTCTTGCAACTCAATAATCAGTTTTCAAACATCCCATTTAAAGTTAGAAAAAGATTTGAACAGACTATTCACAAAAGAAGATCTACAGATGGCCAATGAGCACATGAACAGAGACTAAGAATCATTAGGGATCAGGGAAATAAAATAAAAGATCCCACTTCTTACCACTACGATGGCTAAAATTTAAAAGACTGATAATAATAAAAGTTGGTGAGAGTAGAGAACATTTGAAACTCTCATAGATGGCTGTTGGGAGGATAAACTGGTATAACTACTTAGAAACACTGCTTTGCAGTTTTTTAATTTTTTAGAAAAGATTTTATTTATTCATTTGAGAGAGATAAAGAGATAGCAAGAGAGAGTACGAACAGGGAGGAGAGGGAGAGGCAGGCTCCCCCTGAGCAGGGAGCCCGATGTACTACTCCTATTCGAGGACCCTGGGATCATGACCTGAGCTGAAGGCAGACACTTAACCAACTGAGCCACCCAGGCATCCCTGCAGTTTTTTTTTTAAAAAAAATAAATACAATGCTATCCAGAAAATCTGCTCCAGGGGATTTACTCAAGAAAAACTAAAGCATATTTTCACAGATTTTTACACCAAAGTAATTAGAAGCTTTATTTATAATAACTCCAAACTGGAAACAGCCCAAATATCCATCATTAGTTGATTTGATAAACAAATTGTTGTATATCTTTGAAATCAATACTTCTCAACAGTAAAAAGAAACAAGCTAAGGGTATACATATCATCATGTTTAAATCTCAAAAAATTATGTTGAGGGGAAGAAGAGAAAGATAGAAGACAGCATACTGATTCTATTTCCATGAAATTTTTGAGAGGCTAGAGTGATGTATAGTGACAGAATGCTAATCAGGGGTTGTTGGGGATGAAAGTGGAAAGATTTGACTGCAACTATTCTGTGTGTTGGGGCTCCAGGCCTGTTCAGTCAGTAGAGCAGGTGACTTCTGATCTCAGCGTTGTGAGTTCAAGCCCCAGGTTGGTCATAGAGCTTATTTAAAAAAATGCAAATATTCTGTGTCTTGATTATGGTGAGTGTCACATTAGGATGCCATTTTTCAAAACTCAGTTAATTCTACCCTTAAATTATATACATTGTATTGTACAGAAATTATACCTAAATGAAGTTGATCTTTTAAATCTGTGTTTTTTCTGATTATAAAAGTATTATAATTTCCTCTACGAAGTATGAGCAACAAAAAAGTACAAATTAAAAACACAAACTATTACTTTACATCCAGAGAAAATGTCAAAGAAAGGATATATTTTCTTCCTTTATTTGTCCTGCATATGTATGTTAAAGATACATGTATATTAAAAATTTTGCTGCATTATTGGATGTTTTGTGGTATATAGTATTTTGTTGGAATAAATAATGTCAGAATGAACTTTACATATATAATGTTTGACTTGGTTTCCAATAATTTCCAGAGACATATTACTGGTCAAAGGGTACAAATATTTTTAATGTTTTTGCTGTAAGTTGTAAAAGTTCTCTCTAGAATGGTTATATACTCTTACTAACCATGTGGGAGGTATAACTTTGACCTTTGCTATGTCCTAACCGTCATTACTAACATTGAATTACACTTTGCTAATTTGAACAAGATCATTTTAATTTGTATTTTTGTCATAACTAGATTAAATATTTTCTTGAAATACATCCATAGTTACTTGTAGTTCTGTAAATTCTGTTCAAGTTCACTGTCTATTTTTTTGTCTGTTAGGGCTTTAATATTTTTAGTAAACATTTACAAACCCTTTCATCTCTTACGGACATCGTCTTTTGTGGATCATATTTGTTGTAAATATTTTTCTCAAAATTTTTTCTGATATTTTTTTAAAGTTTTATTTAAATTCTGGTTAGTTAACATACAGTGCAATATTGGTTTCAGGAGTAGAATTCAGTGATTCATGACTTACATACAATACCCAGAACTCATCATAACAAGTGCCCTCCTTAATACCCATCACCCATCTAGCCCATCCCCAACCACCTCCCTCCATCAACCCTCAGTTTGTTCTCTATTAAGAGTCTCTTATGGCTTGTTTCTCTCTCTCTCTCTCTCTCTCTCTTTTTCTTTTATTCCCCCTTCTCATATGTTTATCTGTTTTGTTTCTGATATTTTGAATGTTCAGACATTTTTTTGTGTGTGGTCACATTTTTCAATCTTTCCATTTGAATTCTGCTTTTCAAGGTATAAGCCACCAAATCATAGATAGAGGAGTCAGAAATGTGCTTATATTAAGTACAAGGCAGCAGGATAGTTCCAAATACGATGGTATTAAAAAAGAAATAAACTGAGCTTAGTAGGAAAGAAAATATAGAGAAACTTATCCACCTCAGGCTTGCAATGACAAATAGTTAGCCATATTTTTAATAAGAAATATGTGAAAGTTGAATACAAGTGAAGTAGGGAAAAGAGAGAGCATTAGGTAGTGTTTTGGCATATGCTACTCCTTACAGACAAGAAGCATAGATAGAAGTGAGAGGTGAAAGTTGGCTGATGCATGTGTAAGGATCAGATGCTTGAAAACTCATGTGAATGGGTCCTAGTGAGCTATTATTGCCTATAGATATCGACCTCGTAATGGGAAGGATATCAGGACTTTGCTAACATCACTCCTGCCAAGGCATTGGTATAAGAAGAATAACAAAAAATCTGAATTTGAGAGATGACTGGACAAACGATTACATTAAGTTTCGAGTAAGCGGGCCATGATGCAAGAGCGCAAGAGCTTGAGATGCTGTGAAGGATGCCCTGTAACATCAGAGTGAATGCAGACCACAGAGAACTTTCTAGTCTGTGTATGAGCACCCCCTGCTGGTTGTGAGTGGGCGATTGGATGCTGGAACAATGTTTTCTGCAGAAGCATTGGTCCAAAAGACAAAATATCATCGTCTTCAAAGTACTTGGACTTACTGGAAATGACAGTGCTAACTCACTGAGGAAGGAGATTTTTGTTTTCAAAGCTTCTTAAAATGTGAGATTTTAAGAATTTTTCTATGTGGAGCCAGTGTGGAGAAAAGCTCCTCTTGTGTACTGTTGGCAGGAGTGGAGGTGGGTTTAATTTTTAGAAAATGCATTTTGTCAATATGTATACAAAATTAAATTGAACTCTCAAATTCTACTTTTAGGAATTTATCCTAAATAAGTGGTCAGGAAAATTAGCAAAGATCTATGGCAAGGGTGGTCTTCAGAGCATTCCTCTAGACGTGGAAAAAATAAAAGAACCAAACTAACTCCATCACAAAGAGATCATTTATGTAAATGGAGGCACAACACTCTAAAGGCATAATATGCATCCACAAAAGGGGTGTATGTGTTTGGATATGTATTAATGTGGAAAGGTTATCAATAATATGCTGTTAGGTGAAAAATGTAGGTCATTAACAGCCTCGAGCCTGTCTTGGCTCTGGAGTAAATCTGCTTCATTTCGGATTCTGGCTTCACCACTTGCTAGCGTGTGACTTTGGACATGCTGACTAATTTGTCCTCAGAATCTCTTCATCTCTAAATTGGGAATGCTAACAGTACCTACTTTGTAGTGTGGCTTTTAAAATTAAAAAGGAATTCAAACAAAGTGCTGAAGTACATACTACCTAAAATAAAGTCAACATTCTGACTGTGGTTTATATTCATCTCTATGTCCACATTGATATTTCTAACTATAGACAACTAGAAGTCCGGAAAGATATACCAACATAGTGGTCAAGTTTATCTTACAGTGTGGGAATTAAAGGTATTTTTTCATATTTTCTTTGTATCATATTATACTTTTTGATTTTTACTTTGATTATGCATTTACATATAAAACTTAAAATGAAACATCAAAGCTATTTCTATACCAAAAAAGAAAAGTAACCTTCTAAAAATAAGCAGAGGCATACTCTTAAATACAGAGAACAAACTGGTGCTTGCCAGAGGGCATGGGCAAATTGGGTGAAGGGAGTGGGAGGAACAAGCTTCCAGTTATGGAATGCATAAGTCATAGGAATAAAAGGTACAGCATGGGGACTATGGTCCATGGTATTGTGAAATTGCATGGTGACAGATGGTAGCTACACTTGTAGTGAACATAAAACACACTGTGTAGATTTGTTGAGTCACTATGTTGTACACTTGAAACTACTGTAATATCATGGGTCAATTATGCCTCAATTAAATAAAAAGGAAATTAATCTTCTTACTGCAAGGACAGTTGGGCATTATCAACATACTTTTTGAACTGAAAATGAATCAAACTTGTAGTTTCCTGTTGTATTTAGAGCATCATAATAGATTTGGCCAGTGGCCTTAGTATTCACTGAAAATTCCAAATGAAGGCATTAATCCTGAATTCCTAGATCTAAATCCTCTTTTTCTAGAATGAAAGATCCATAAAAGTTGAGCCACAAGTTAAATTCTCCAGAGGAATGCTTTCCTTAATAATCTCCATGAGTTAAGCAAGAATGTGACATGAATCGTTGATGTGCATATGATTATAATAGTGAGGTTGAAATCTGGTTTAATGCTACAGAATGTTGTTCTTCTATTATATGTCACCCACGGAGAGGAAGAAATGAAGGCAGAGAAGGAGAGAGGCCACCTATGATCATTTTGGACATGCTCTCTAAATGCTTTGATTTCATTCTCAATGGATTCCCATTTAAAGTTTGGTCAGTGTATGTTGAAATAAGAAATTATCTTAATGTGAAATTTCCAAGGTTTCATTCATCATGTTAAAGGCTTATATTTTACACTATTCAATTAGCACATCTTACTGTCTGCACATTGCTCCACCCTCAAACTAGGGAGCAAGAGGGAATTTCTTTCAAGATTATCTTTTCTAAAAAGTCTCTGGTTTACAACCAGAACAATCAATTCATGAAAATATTGGCCACTTTATGGATAAGGATCACAATTAGGTGTACATGATTATTAAAGTTCCTGGTGGAATATGCCCATGGACCATGTACAAAAATTTGTTTTGCTTCAGATCAAGAAAATTATTCTGACTCTCCAGGTTAGGTGGTAAGATGACTATATCACAGTCATCTAAGATTCTTTTTCCCCAAATCCCTTTGAAATAATTAATAGAAATTTGCATGTCCTTTGGAAACTAGAGAAGGGCACTACTGACATTCTGTAACATCTGAGGAATTTATGGGAGAGGTGGTGAGGTGGACCCACATTGATGAGAGCTATAGAGAATGACCCATGCCATTCCTCCTGCATAACAGCAGTGTTCCTGGTCACGTGTGGAGGAGATCCTGAGAGACCCCAGCAAGCATCCAAACGCTCAGAAATGCAAGTATTGGAGACAAGCTTGATCTCTTTGTCAACATTTGTACCCCTCCAGTTAAGCTCCATTATAAGATGTCAAATGGACATCAACTCACATGTCAACTCCAGTTGATTTATACTGACTGCCTGGTTGTGTTGAAAAGAATTTAATGCTGTGACAAGGCTGAGTAGTAGGTTGTCAGATAAAATACAGGATGAACAGTTAAATTTGAATTTCAGATAAACAATGAATAGTTTTTTATTGAAGTATATACCATCTGTCATTATACAGCACTATTATAATACCATTGACTATATTTCCTATGCTGTACTTTATCCTGTGATTCATTCATTCTAACCCGTACCTCCGATCCCCCTTCACCAATTTGCTCACCTCTCCACCCCACCTTCAATTGGCAACCATCAAAATTATTTTCTGTATTTATGGGTCTGTTTCTACTTTTTTGTTTATTCATTTGTTTTGTTTATTAGATTCCACATATAAGTGAAATCATATGGTTTTTGTCTTTCTCTTTCTGACTTATTTCTCTTAGCATAATATCCTCTAGGTCCATCCATGTTGGCAAGATTTCCTCCTTTTTATGGCTGAGTAATATTCCATTGTGTGTGTGTGTGTGTGTGTGTGTGTGTGTATCACATCTTTATCCATTCATCTCTTGATGGACACTTGGGTTCCTTCCGTATCTTATCTATTGTAAATAAGGTTGCAGTAAACATAAGGGTGCATACATCTTTTGGAATTAGTGTTTTCATTTTCCTTGGGTGAATACCCAGTAGCACAATTACTGGATTGTAGGGTGGTTCTATTTTTAACTTTTTGAGAAAACTTCATACCGTCTTCCATGGTGGATGCACCAATTTACATTCCCACCAACAGTGTACGAGGATTCCTTTTTTCTCTGCATCCTGGACAACAATTGTTATTTCTTGTCTTTTTGATTCTAGCCATTCTGACAGATAGAATGTGATACTTCATTGTGATATTGATTTGCAGTAACAAAAAATAATTTTTAGTATAACAGGTTGGTCCCAAATATTACATAGGACATACTAATACTACAAATTATATGTTGTTTATTCAAACTTAACTGGCATCTTTTATTTTTGGTTGCCAAATCTGGCAAATGTATATAGCAGCAAGGAACCATTGTTTCTGACCATTGTTTTTGTCTACCATGATGACTGAAAAGAGAAATGGCAACTAAGCAGTCCTAAGGAGATACGGGGTTTTCTGCTGTGCAGTATCCATCCTTGCATATGGAAATTACATGGACAAAATTGACAGCTGGAACTATTTGTAATGCTAACTACCCTTCCCCCTTCCCCAGCACTCAGGACAGCTCAACCAACAATACAAGTTCATCTCAAGAATAATACTTAATCTTCCCACTTACCTGGACCTGAAGAATAGTAACAAAGACACAAATAAATCTCTCACAAACCCATCTTAACTTTGACTTGACTATAAGTCAATCTGGGCAGTAACAGCTTGCTTGTGGAAGACTGAGTAAGTCCTAAGTCCTAAAAAAGAAAATATTTCTTTTAGGTGAAGCCATATAAAGTTGCCATTTTATAAATAAAGAGGCTGGAATACCAGCGATTTTATATATTTTAACCTGATATAAGGACCTGCTCTGGAGAATCAAAGCAAATGCTTCCCTCTGAAATAGATTTGCCTCAAGAAACAGTAGGAAAAGAAAATTCAATGATTCTGACTGTGTTATTAAAGTGCCTTAAACGAATTTACATATATGAATCCAAAATAGGTAGTCATGAAGTTCTAAAATCAGAGTGGTAGAGAGAGAGAGATGAAAAACACAAGTGTCTAATGAAGGCCATGATGTATACAATGAATAGTAGATTGCATACTGAAAATATAAAATTTCTGAAGTAGAAGAGAAACTCAAGAATTTTTCCTGAAATTAAGGCAGGAAGTCTAGAGATAAAAATGAGAAAGAGAGAGAAGGAGGAAAGGTGAGGAATGCAGAACATAATTAGGGCTCACATTTATGTAGAATGGACTTTCAGAGAAATAGTGCTGTTGATGAGCCCAGAGCAATAATTAAGAAAGAAGAAAATTGTCCTGAACACTGCAGCCTACAGATGAGAAGGGCTCGTCGTGTACTGATGAGTAAAGACTCCCTGCAGATATTTTATGCACAAAGGTGATGGGAGGGCGCCTGGGTGGCTCAGTTGGTTAAGCGACTGCCTTCGGCTCAGGTCATGATCCTGGAGTCCCGGGATCGAGTCCCGCATCGGGCTTCCTGCTCGGCAGGGAGTCTGCTTCTCCCTCTGACCCTCTTCCCTCTCGTGCTCTCTATCTCTCGTTCTCTCTCTCTCAAATAAATAAATAAAATCTTTAAAAAACAAATAAACAAAGGTGATGGGAGATGAGCTTGGGTCTCTGTCAACTAGTCCTAGTCCAGTGAACTGAATGAGAAACCAAAATGGAGAACCAGAAAATGTATAGGTTATGGGAAACAAGAAATGTGCATGACCATGGAATCTAATTAATAGAAATACTTGTAGCATAAATGTGCACATACAGCATAATAAAATTATCAGAAGTTTTTTTTAAAAAGATTTTATTTATTTATTCGAGAGAGAGAGAGAGAGAGCACAAGCGGGGGCTGGGGGGTGGAGGAGCAGAGGCAGAGGGACAAGCAGACTCCCTTCTAAGTGTGGAGCACCAGTGGGGCTCGATCCCAGGACCCTGAGATCATGACCTGAGCTGAAGGCAGATGCTTAACCAACTGAGCCACCCAAGGCACCCTCAGAATTTCTTGGCAGGAAAACCGTATAATATTAAAACATTCATCACGAAATTCATATTATACATTATATTATCTATGTATGTATTATGTATAATGTATGTATTATACATGAAAACCATATAATATAATATTAAAACATTCATCATGAAATAACCAATTGAATAGTAATGACATAATGACAAAATGTGATCACTAATATAACAAAAACAGGCTATATATAAAAATAAAGTAAAAAAAAAAACCTACAAAAATAAAGTACAAGAAGAAAAGAGAGACAGTGTGAGAACAGTCCATTTGGTAATAAACCAAACAGAAATAGTGGTGGGGGTGGGTGGGAACATGTTATAAAGTAAATGGTTTTAACCACAGTAGGTCTCTCAAATTAGGGGGACAAAATGCAGAATCCAATTAGGTGGAGTTCTTAAGCCATAGGCCTTAAGTAAAGGGACATGGCCATGTCAAAAATAAAAGTCAGACAACAACTTTTAGGTAAACACAATCAAAAGAAATATATGTATGTATAGATACACATATTGAGAAAGATACATACCAAGTACTAATAGTGGTTATCTCAAGGTGTAGATTAATGTGAACTTTTTTCCCCAATGTTTTCTTCTTTTTACTTACCGGTATTTGCTATTTTTTTCCCCACCGTGATATGTTTTGCTTTTGTCACTCAGAAAGTTATGGATACTTTTACCTAAAACAATGAATGAGTTCAAACGGTAAGAATAAACCAGGCACAAAATTGCTACATTCATAAGGTGTTATTCTTTTTAATATATAAATAGGGCTTTGAAATCAATTGGAAAAAAGGCAAATGGCTCCTTAGAAATTTGGGCAAAGAACATGTGTAGTTTAAAGAAGAAATGCAAAGTTTCGGTGACTCTATCTGTTATGATTCTGATTTTCAAACACACGCATATGCCTAGCTAAAAGCCTGAAAAGGAATATTTCAACATGCTCACAATAATTTTTATTGCCCTCTTTGTATCTGCCTGTGTTTCTGGAAATGAGCACAGGTTGTGAGTGTTAAATAAAATAAGATAAATAAAAATAGAAGAATGAGAAAGAAAATAATCTCTCTTAAAAGAGAGGAAAAACAATAAATAGGGGCCACATGTCCTAAAATTGAGAGTAAGTTGGCGGAATTTGAAAGAACCTGTTCAAAGCTAAAGGAAAGATTAGATCTAGGATCATTCCCATCCCCTTGGAACGTTCCTTTGCCTTTCCCGTCTCAGCCAAAGCCTCCTCACATGCGATCTGGGCAGGAACCTGGCCCCGTCTACCAGTTGTACAATCACAGTGGGAGGACTGGAATTAGAAGCCAGATGTGCTAACTCTCAAACTTGAGCAGAATATATCAGCTCATGTTATCTGGAACAGTCTCTAGGGAAGCACACTTTTAATTTCTGGTTGCCAGCTGACCCTTTCCTGAGCGGCACTATTCTTGGAGCTTTAATGTGGTCGTCTGTTTTGTGTCTCTCTTTGAAGACAAAGCTGGAGGGCTGACTCAAGTTCGCAGTGGTCCACGCACCAGGGAGAACACGGTAGCCATTGAAAGAGATCTTGTCCCTATCAAACAGTTGCTCTTGGGGGCTGTCTTTTAGGAGTGAAAGACCCTGCGTACTTCTCTGTGTGTATGTGTGGCTTGCCTTTCTACGAGGGAAGTGGCCATCTGTCTCCAAACCCACTACCAGGAATTCCAAGGTCAGATTAAGACATTTTTCTATTTTTATAAATACCTAATTGACGGCCTCAAATCTAGAGTTATGTATCTGTCTCTCCCCAAAAGATTTACCAGCACAGATGGCAAATAAACCAAAGATAGATGTAATCCTGATTCCAAAGAAAGGAGTGTGATTTCTCGAGCTACTTCCACCTCTGATGTAGGCATCACCAGAACCAATTCTGCTTTCCTCACAAGCTCCTACAGATCCTTCAGGTGAAGGAGGGATGTGAGCAAAAATCATGCATAGATTCTTTAAAAAAACACAGACACGTTTTTCTATTTCTGTGTAAAATCTGAATATACAACAAGGATAATTATTTGTGATCAAATGCTGATACTCTACCCTAGGCAATTCTCAACTTGTGTTCAGAAGTCCAGAAGGACGCCACACCAGAACAGGAGGCCAGCAGTCAGCTAGTGGGCAGGGTGGGGCTCAGCTGCAGGAATGGAATTCCAGGCTTCAGAGAGAGCCTTTGAGCATTTCTACGAAGCAAGTAATAGAGCAAAAATAGAAATGAGTCACTTACCTGTATGTGGCATATTATAATTTATAAAGTGTTTCACATTTGTCTTCTTTCAGCTTCACCAGTTCTTGTGAAAAAAGCTGAACTGGGAGCCATCATTTCTAATTTGCAGATCAGGATTTACTCAGAGAGGTTAAGTGACTTGCCCAAGGTCACACAGGTAGTAAATGTTGGAATTCCAATTTATTTCTACTACATAAGAGTTATCCTCTTGCTAATTTCTGGTATCTCTCTAGCTGGATTGTACTGAAATAATTATACATTAAGACTTCATTCCTTTGGCTGGCACCTGTGCTACTTAAATTTTTCTACAGATGCCTGTCTGATGGCAGGGGGACATGAGATCAGATAACAGGGAAACGAATGGCTTTTGTTCAAATAGCCTATCACAATAATAATATTTCCTTGCAGTCTTGTGTTTTGTCTTTGCAATTCTTGGTACTTCACAATCCGAATTTATATAGCCATGTTTGTTTTCATATAAAATGTTTAAAATGCTGTACCATTAATAGTTACATTCGAGAAGATGGACCCTCAGATGTTTCCTGAGATTTTGCATATGCTGGCAGACCAAATAGACTCCCAGGATTAAAGCTACCCTGATGTGAGAAGCCCAGGCATTGTTTCTTGTTAAAATTCAGTTACTATTTTTGATACTTTTTGATACATTTTGATAAAAGGAGGAGATGGTAAGTAATTGCAGTAGTTTGTTTCTAAGACAGGTTTTGAGGGGTTAAATCAGGTAGGTGAAACTGACACAGTTTGCTCTGGAGGACAGGAGGGAAGGTGGGAGTTGGGGTTTCGGGAAGGTTAAGAGAACAGATTGGGTCAGCTGGAGGCATGGAAACAAATGTTGCCCTTTTACAATTTTATCTAAAGCCAACCCTGTTTATGTTTCTGTTAAGCATGACTCAAGAGAAAGGCATTTAAATACTGTGATTAATGTAAAAATGAATTTACTGACAAGTTTAAGAAAAATGAAAAAAATGAAATCATGTCCTCAAGGACTTAAATTCTAATTCAGGATAGGTAGAAACAGTGTGCCGTATTATCTGTAGCAACAGGTGTGAGAGACAAGGCATATATATATTTCATTTACACTGTAAATGTTCTCTTGACTTAGACTGGTCATGGAAACATACTTGAAATCATCGTGGCAGCAAAAACAAAGAATCAGACTATTTAGACTTCTACCATGTAAAGGCTATTTTAAAAATTACGATCTCAGTATCACTCAGGAACCTACAGGAAATTTTACTGCAGCTAATTTTTGGGTTTTATTTTTCTTGTTGGCACTATACTACAGGATTAGAATAACATAACATTATTTTATAATTACATATGGCTTTTCATAATTGGCTTTTAAAAGTACTAAAAATATTATCCTTTTGGAAGGTGAACATAACTCATCTATTTTCCCCCCCTGGCAACAGTGATCTGGGGCAAAAATAATGCCACGGTTGTAACAAAACGCTGTTCCTTTGCTCTGCAGAAATCACCGCTCCTCTTTAATTGCTCCCATTGACCTGGGAGTCCCCAGGACAGTGACAGCCCCTTAAATGGAATTCTGAGGAAGCATCTCACGATTGTCTGGTTCATGAGGAGTGAGACAGAACGCAGACATTCCCTAGCTGGCACCCTCTGGTTCCCTCATTGCCTGCTAGCTTTCTACCAATGACAGCAATGGCACCCATGTCACAGATGCCAGTCAAGGTCCCCCTGGGCTATTGCTGCCTTCCCAAGGTGTCCCCCTGAATCCTGAAGTTGCCATTTCCCAAGGGTGTTGAATGCCTGACACCAGAGGCCACGCATGGCCATAGCTGGTCCTTGCTTGTCTTGTTTCTGCACCGTCTCTGGTTCTAATCCTGCTGATAACTAGTCCCTTCAATTTTTTCTTTTTTAAAAAAATTTTCTTTTCTTCTTCTTATTAGTTTTAGAGAGAGAGAGAACACTTGCGTGTGTGAGCAGTGGGGGAGGGGTAAAGGGAGAGGGAGAGAGAGAATCTAAAGCAGACTCCCCAGTCAGCATGCAGCTCACTGGGGGGCTTGAGCTCACGATCCTGAGACCATGACTTGAGCTGAAATCAAGAGTCGGACGCTTAACCAACTGAGCCACCCAGGTGCCCCATGATCAATTAATTAAAAACAGCTTTAATTCAAACCCACGTTGTAACTTTTCTTTTTTTTTTAAAGATTTTATTTATTCATAAGACACAGAGAGAGAGAGAGAGAGGCAGAGGGAGAAGCAGGCTCTCCACTGAGCAGGGAGCACAATGCGGGACTCGAACCCAGGACTCTGGGATCATGACGTGAGCCGAAGGCAGACGCTTAACCATCTGAGTCACCCAGGCGCCCTGTTGTAACTTTTCATTCGCTACTGAATGACTGAATTAAATGTATATTGTTAATTAATAGGTGTGTGTTTGTATGTGCACACATTTATTTTTTTTATTTATTTAAAAAAATTTTTTTACTGTTATGTTAATCACCATACATTACATCATTAGTTTTTGATGAAGTGTTCCATGATTCATTGTTTGTGCATAACACCCAGTGCTCCAAGCAGAACGTGCCCTCTTTCATACCCATCACCAGGCTAACCCATCCCCCCACCCCATCCCCTCTAGAACCCTCAGTTTGTTTTTCAGAGTCCATCATCTCTCATGGTTCGTCTCCCCCTCCGACTTACTCCCCTTCATTCTTCCCCTCCTGCAATCATCATCTTCTTCTTTTTTTCTTAAATATATTGCATTATTTGTTTCAGAGGTACAAATCTGTGATTCAACAGTCTTGCGCAATTCACAGCGCTCACCATAGCCTTACCCTCCCCAATGTCTATCACCCAGCCACCCCATTCCTCCCACCCCCCACCACTCCAGCAACCCTCCGTTTGTTTCCTGAGGTAAAAATTCCTCATATCAGCGAGGTCATATGATACATGTCTTTCTCTGATTGACTTATTTCACTCAGCATAACACCCTCCAGTTCCATCCATGTCGTTGCAAATGGCAAGATCGCATTCCTTTTGATGGCTGCATAATATTCCATTGTGTATATATACCACTACCTCTTTATCCATTCATCTGTCGATGGACATCTTGGCTCTTTCCACAGTTTGGCTATTGTGGACATTGCTGCTATAAACATTGGGGTGCACGTACCCCTTCGGATCCCTACATTTGTATCTTTGGGGTAAATACCCAGTAGTGCAATTGCTGGATCGTAGGGTAGCTCTATTTTCAACTGTTTGAGGAACCTCCATACTGTTTTCCAGAGTGGCTGCACCAGCTTGCATTCCCACCAACAGTGTAGGAGGGTTCCCCTTTCTCCACATCCCCGCCAACATCTGTCGTTTCGTGACTTGTTAATTTTAGCCATTCTGACTGGTGTGAGGTGGTATGTCATTAAGGTTTTGATTTGGATTTCCCTGATGCCGAGCGATGTTGAGCATTTTTTCATGTGTCTGTTGGCCATTTGGATGTCTTCTTTAGAAAATGTCTGTTCATGTCTTCTGCCCATTTCTTGATTGGATTATTTGTTCTTTGGGTGTTGAGTTTGATAAGTTCTTTATAGATTTTGGATACTAGCCCTTTGTCTGATATGTCATTTGCAAATATTTTCTCCCATTCTGTCGACTGTCTTTTGGTTTTGTGGACTGTTTCTTTTGCTGTGCAAAAGCTTTTTATCTTGATGAAATCACAATAGTTCATTTTTGCCCTTGCTTCCCTTGCCTTTGGCAATGTTTCTAGGAAGAAGTTGCTGCAGCTGAGGTCGAAGAGGTTGCTACCTGTGTTCTCCTTTAGGATTTTGATGGACTCCTGTCTCACGTTTAGGTCTTTCAACCATTTGGAGTCTATTTTTGTGTGTGGTGTAAGGAAATGGTCCAGTTTCATTCTTCTGTGTGTGGCTGTCCAATTTTCCCAACACCATTTGTTGAAGAGACTGTCTTTATTCCATTGGACATTCTTTCCTGCTTTGTCAAAGATGAGTTGACCATAGAGTTGAGGGTCCATTTCTGGGCTCTCGATTCTGTTCCATGGATCTATGTGTCTGTTTTTGTGCCAGTACCATACTGTCTTGATGATGACAGCTTTGTAGTAGAGCTGGAAGTCCGGAATTGTGATGCCACCAGCTTTGCTTTTCTTTTTCAATATTCCTCTGGCTATTCGGGGTCTCTTCTGTTTCCACACAAATTTTAGCATTATTTGTTCCATTTCTTTGAAAAAAGTGGATGGTATTTTGATGGGGATTGCATTGAATGTGTAGATTGCTCTAAGTAGCATTGACATCTTCACAATGTTTGTTCTTCCAATCCATGAGCATGGAACGTTTTTCCATTTCTTTGTGTCTTCTTCAATTTCTTTCATGAGTATTTTATAGTTTTCTGAGTACAGATCCTTTGCCTCTTTCGTTAAATTTATTCCTAGGTATCTTATGGTTTTGGGTGCAATTGTAAATGGGATCGACTCCTTGATTTGTCTCTCTTCTGTCTTGTTGTTGGTGTATAGGAATGCCACTGATTTCTGTGCATTGATTTTATATCCTGCTACTTTACTGAATTCCTGTATGAGTTCTAGCAGTTTTGGGGTGGAGTCTTTTGGGTTTTCCACATACAGTATCATATCATCTGCAAAGAGTGAGAGTTTGACTTCCTCTTTGCCGATTTGGATGCCTTTGATTTCTTTTTGTTGTCTAATGGCTAGGACTTCTAATACTATGTTGAATAGCAGTGGTGAGAGTGGACATCACATCAGGCCGCGTTCCTGACCTTAGGGGAAAAGCTCTCAGCTTTTCCCCATTGAGAATGATATTTGGCTGTAGGTTTTTCATAGATGGCTTTCATGATATTGAGGTATGTACCCTCTATCCCTATACTCTGAAGAGTTTTGATCAAGAAAGGATGCTGTACTTTGTCAAATGCTTTTTCCGCATCTATTGAGAGGATCATATGATTCTTGTTCTTTCTTTTGTTAATGTATTGTATCACGTTGATTGATTTGCGGATGTTGAACCAACCTTGCAGCCCAGGGATAAATCCCACTTGGTCGTGGTGAATAATCCTTTTAATGTACTGTTGGATCCTATTGGCTAGTATTTTGGTGAGAATTTTTGCATCCATGTTCATCAAGGATATTGGTCTGTAATTCTCCTTTTTGATGGGGTCTTTGTCTGGTTTTGGGATCAAGGTAATGCTGGCCTCATAAAATGAGTTTGGAAGCTTTCCTTCCATTTCTCTTTTTTTGGAACAGTTTCAGGAGAATAGGTATTAATTTTTCTTTAAATGTCTGATAGAATTCCCCTGGGAAGCCCTCTGGCCCTGGGCTTTTGTTTCTTGGGAGAGTTTTGATGACTGCTTCAATTTCCTTAGTGGCTATAGGTCTGTTCAGGTTTTCTATTTCTTCCTGGTTCAGTTTTGGTAGTTGATACATCTCTAGGAATGCACCCATTTCTTCCAGGTTATCTAATTTGCTGGCATAGAGTTGCTCATAATATGTTCTTATAATTGTTTGTATTTCTTTGGTGTTGGTTGTGATCTCTCCTCTTTCATTCATGATTTTGTTGATTTGGGTCATTTCTCTTTTCTTTTGGATAAGTCTGGCCAGGGGTTTATCAATCTTGTTAATTCTTTCAAAGAACCAGCTCCTAGTTTCGTTGATCTGTTCTACTGTTCTTTTGGTTTCTAGTTCATTGATTTCTGCTCTGATCTTTAT
>NW_027397088.1:13165139-13167858 GCF_003265705.2 Callorhinus ursinus | reverse complement strand
CTGCCTTTGCTGTATCCCAAAGATTTTGAACAGTTGTGTTTTCATTTCCATTGGTTTCCATGAATTTTTTTAATTCTTCTTTAATTTCCTGGTTGACCCATTCATTCTTTAGTAGGGTGCTCTTTAGCCTCCATGTATTTGAGTTCTTTCCGACTTTCCTCTTGTGATTGAGTTCTAGTTTCACAGCATTGTGGTCTGAAAATATGCAGGAAATAATCCCAAACTTTTGGTATCGGTTGAGACCTGATTTGTGACCTAGGATGTGATCAATTCTGGAGAATGTTCCATGGGCACTAGAGAAGAATGTGTATTCCGTTGCTTTGGGATGGAATGTTCTGAATATGTCTGTGAAGTCCGTTTGGTCCAGTGTGTCATTTAAAGGCTTTATTTCCTTGTTGATCTTTTGCTTAGATGATCTGTCCATTTCAGTCAGGGGGGTGTTAACGTCCCCCACTATTATTGTATTGTTGTCAATGTGTTTCTTCGCTTTTGTTATTAATTGCCTTATATAATTGGCTGCTCCCATGTTAGGGGCATAGTTATTTACAATTGTTAGATCTTCTTGTTGGATAGACCCTTTAAGTAGGATATAGTGTCCTTCTTCATCTCTTATTACAGTCTTTGTTTTAAAATCTAATTTGTCTGTTATAAGGATTGCCACCCCAGCTTTCTTTTGATGTCCATTAGCATGGTAAATGGTTTTCCACCCCCTCGCTTTCAATCTGGGGGTGTCTTTGGGTCTAAAATGAGTATCTTGCAGACAGCATATTGATGGGTCTTGTTTTTTAATCTAGTCTGATAGCCTGTGTCTTTTGATTGGGGCATTTAGCCCATTTACATTCAGGGTAACTATTGAAAGATATGAATTTAGTGCCATTGTATTGCCTGCAAGGTGACTGTGACTGTATATTGTCTGTGTTCCTTTCTGATCTATGCTGCTTTTAGGCTCTCTCTTTGCTTAGAGGACCCCTTTCAATATTTCTTGGAGGGCTGGTTTCGTGTTTGCAAATTCCTTTAGTTTTTGTTTGTCCTGGAAGCTTTTTATCTCTCCTTCTATTTTCAATGACAGCCTAGCTGGATATAGTATTCTTGACTGCATATTTTTCTCGTTTAGTGCTCTGAAGCTATCCTGCCAGTCCTTTCTGGCCTGCCAGGTCTCTGTGGATAGGTCTGTTGCCAATCTAATGTTTCTACCATTGTATACATATCTCTTCTCCCAAGCTGCTTTCAGGATTTTCTCTTTGTCTCTGAGACTCGTAAGTTTTACTATTAGATGTCGGGGTGTTGACCTATTTTTATTGATTTTGAGAGGGGTTCTCTGTGCCTCCTGGATTTTGATGCCTGTTTCCTTTCCCACATTAGGGAAGTTCTCTGCTATAATTTGCTCCAATATACCTTCTGCCCCTCTCTCTGTTTCTTCTTCTTCTGGGATCCCAATTATTCTAATGTTGTTTCATCTTATGGTATCGCTTATCTCTCGAATTCTGCCCTCGTTATCCTGTAGTTCTTTCTCTCTCTTTTTCTCAGCCTCTTTATTTTCCATCATTTGGTCTTCTGTATCGCTGATTCTCTCTTCTGCCTCATTTATCCTAGCAGTTAGTGCCCCCATTTTTTATTGCACCTCATCAATAGCCTTTTTGATTTCAACTTGGTTAGATTTTAGTTCTTTTATTTCTCCAGAAAGGGTTTCTCTAATAACTTCCACGCTTTTTTCAAGCCCAGCTAGTATCTTTAAAGTCATGATTCTGAACTCTAGGTTGACATCGTAGTAATGTCCGTATTGAGTAGGTCCCTGGCAGACAGTACTATCTCTTTTTTTTTTTTTTGCTGAGGTGATTTTTCCGTCTTGTCATTTTGTCTAGAGGAGAACAAATGAATGAGAGAACAAAATGCTAACAGGTTAACAACGTCCCCTGCAAATATACTCTATACAAATCAGAAAAGACCTGAAACCAGGGGAAAAGAAAGGAAAAGAAAGAAAAAAGAAAGAGAAAAAAAAAGAAAAAGAAAAAGATAAAAACAAACAAAAACAGAACAAAACAAAAAAAACAGAATATGATCAAATATGATCAGGCTAGTGCATAGATCAGTGCCACACACTAGATTTTGGGTGTATTTTGGTCTGTTAGAAGAAAGTACCTCCTAAAATTTTAAAGGAAGAAAGACATATATGTACAAAATAAGGGTTGATACAATGAAGGGATGGAAGATGACTGTAAAGATGAAAATTATAAAAGGTTTATAAATAAAATTGATAAGAAGTTGTTTGAAAGAAGAAAGAAGAAGATTTAAAAAAAAAGAAAAGAAAAAAATGGGAGAGACTGTGATCAGGCAGGAGACTAGAACAAAGCCATACACTAGTGATTTAGGGTATATTTTGATCTGTTAGAAGAAACTGTATATCAAAATTTTAAAGAGAGAAGAACTTATATATATATGCCAAAAATAAGGGTAACTAATATGAAGGGATAAAATATGACTCTAAAAATGAAAAATAAAAAATGTTTTTTTAAAAAAGGGACTGATAAGATGTTGGTTAAAAAAGGGAAAAAGAAACATTCAAAAAAAAAACCCCAAAACAGTTAAAAAATTAACTGAAAAACTAACGAATCATGGTAAAAAAGCCATGAATTCTGTGTGCGATATTCCCCTAGCGCTGGAGTTCTGCCCTTCTCATTGATCGGTAAACTTGGTCTTGGCTTGCTGGCTGTTCGTGCTG
>NW_027397088.1:13151581-13164739 GCF_003265705.2 Callorhinus ursinus | reverse complement strand
GGGGGGGGAGGTTGGGGTAACTGGGGGATGGGCATTAAGGAGGGCACGTGATGTGAAGAGCGCTGGGTGTTATATAAGACTGATGAATCACTGACCTTATCTCTGAAACCAATAATACATTATATGTTAATTAATTGAATTTAAATTAAAAAAATTCCAAATCCTTTCATGAGTTGATTTAATCAAATCTGTGTCCAGTGAACTCATGCAGCTAACGTTCCTGTTAGGGTCACAATGGCAATAATTGCAGAGACTGTCTTATGTAGCGTGCTTAATAGTGATCATTCTATGTTTATGCTACAGATTCATGCCACATTTTCTTTTAAAGACTTTATTTATTTGAGAGAGAGAGAGCGTGCATGAGCAGGGGGAGGGGCAGAGGAAGAGGAAGAGGAAGAGGAAGAGGAAGAAGCAGCCTCCCTACTCAGCAGGGAACCTGACGTGGGGCTTGATCCCTGGACCCTGGGATCATAACCTGAGCTGAAGGCAGCTGCTTAACCAACTGAGCCACTCAGGTGCCCCTCATGCCACATTTTCCAAAGTCCATTCAACAATCACTTGGCAAGAGCTGGCTAGGCTCCAGGCTGGGTTGTCGGACACCTCCTTGAGGGAGCTACCATACACAATGCAGGATCTGTGCAGCTTGGATACCTGCAGTTCAAGCAGAATCCCCCCAAACTCTGTACATTGTTTTGCCATTGTCAGGATGCAGGAGGCCAGCTCAGCCTCAAATTATTTCTCAGATCATTTGCCTTGAGTAGTTAAAAGGTTAACATTTCCTTACATCGAAGTTGGAAAGCATCTTTTCCTTTGATTTCCTCAGGTGTGAAATAGTTTACTACTAGTCCCTGTCTTCTAGTCTCCCTGCTGAGGTTCTGAGCTCAGGGAGATATTTGTAAAGCACTTTGTTCTCAGGAGAAAGGTCACATTTAGAAAGGTAAGTATAATCCACATGACTGCATCTGGGACAAATGTTGTCACTGGCCAAGCTCCTGCCTTCACCTTCCATGAACACACAGCATACGTAATAAAGAGAAACTCACTTTTCAAGCTCAAGTACAAAAGAATAAACCAACTATTGTGCCTGAGGGCTTCTTGGAAGGTGCGTGAAATAAAGCAGAAAGCAGTGGTTAGTCTTCCACATTGTTTGAAAAGTCATCAGACCACAATATTCGTGCGAGTCTGCAAATTTGGCATTGGCCTTACGCAGGCTTACAAATTATGCTCATGATTTTCTGTATGCTGCCTTTGTAAATGTTTTTCCTCTTTCTGCTCTTGTGAACTGGAGATGAAAAGAATCAATAAGACAACTGTTTGGTCTTCGGATTTTAATGAAGGGCAATCACAAGGTCATCATATTGCTAAATCATTAATTGCTTTTGAGAGTTCAACAAATTTGTATTATAAACTGTATTTTGATTATCATTAGTTGAATAGGTTTCTGAGACACCGAGAGAAATAAGACAGTGAATGACTTTATTTATGAAATAGATGTCAACTGAATAATTTAATGACTTCAATTATCTTAATAGCCAACCAGTATTAATTGCAGTGTGATAAATGGTTTTTCAACTTATTATAACTTTAAACTGACGCACAATGACTCGCATTGTGTCTGGCACGTAGAATGTGTTCAACAAATGCTAACTCTTCAGTTTTTTTTGTTTTATTTAAATTACAGCTAGTTAACATACAGTGTAATATTAGTTTCAGGTGTGTAATACAGTGATTCATCACTTCCTTACATTACCCCGTGCTCATCATAACAAGGGCCCCCCTGAATCTCCTTCACCTGTTTCATCCACCCCCTACCCTCTTCCCTCTGGTAACCATCTGTTTCTTTTCTATAGTTAAGAGTCTGTTTCTTAGTTTGCTTCTCTCTTTTTTTCCCCCATGATCATTTGTTTTGTTTCTTAAATTCCACCTATGAGTGAAATTATATGGTATTTGTCTTTCTCTGACTGAGTTATTTCACTTAGCATAAATCTCTAGCTCCACCCACGTTGTTGCAAATGGCAAGATTTCATTCGCTTTCATGGCCGAGTAATATTCCTCTGTGTGTGTGTGTGTGTGTGTGTGTGTGTGTGTGTGTGTGTGTGTGTGAGTGTGTACCACATCTTTATCCATTCATCAATTGATGGACATTTGGGCTCTTTCCATAATTTGATAATGTTGTTGATAATGCTGCTATAAATGTCAGGGTGCATGTATCTTTTTGAATTAGACTTTTGTAGTCTTTTTTTTTTTTCAAAAAAACTGGAATCTTTACCATGAGCTCCCTGAGAGGCCTTTATTTTTTTGTTTACCATTTTACCCCCAGTATTGATACCAACACGGTTTCTGAAAGTAGGTAGGTGGTGCATATTTGCAGACTGAGTGAGCCTATCACAGAGAGCTAAATAGGCATTCAATTTTTTTTTTAGCATAGCTTACAGTGAAGATCTAATACATAAGGTAAAACACAAGAAACCAAAATATATTAAATTTCTTTTAGTTCTGAGCCATCTGGGTTTTTTTTTGCCCATTTTTTTTTGTTTGTTTTGAAAAATCTTTTTTTTATTTTTTAGTTTTTCCTTTTGTTTGTTTTATTATTATGTTATGTTAATCACCATACATTATATCATTAGTTTTTGATGTAGTGTTCCATGATTCATTGTGCATAACACCCAGTGCTCCATGCAGAACGTGCCCTCTTTAATACCCATCACGAGGCTAACCCTCCCCTCACCCCCCTCCCCTATAGAACCCTCAGTTTGTATTATTTATATCTATGGTAGCTGTTGATATTTCTTCTCATCTTAATGTTGATGATATAAATCTAAATTCTCTTTAAAATGAGCACCAACAAAGGCATATTTTTAACAGCTTTATTGAGGTATAATTTATATTCCATGCCTCACCCATTTATAGTATAACTCAATGGCTTCTAGTGTATTTAGGGCATTATGTAATGACATCATCACAGTCAATTATAATACACTGTCATCACTGCAAGAAGAAATCCCACACTTCTTAACCTGTCACCCTCAAGCCTTCCCGCCCATCTCCCTCAACTCTATGCATCCATGAATCTACTTTATGTATCTATAGATGTATATAGATATTCCAGACATTTCATATAAGTGAAATCATTCAATATATGGACTTCTGTGCCTGACTTCTTTTACTTGCCATAATGTTTTCAAGATTTATCCAAGTAGTAGCAGGTGTCAGTGTTTTATTCCTTTTTATTGCTGAATATGAATATGCCACATTTTGTTCATCCATTCAATTGCTGGACATTTGGATTGTTTTTGCTTTTTGGCAAATATGGATAATGCTGCTATGAATATTAGTGGATAAGTGCTGTGTGGACATACGTTTAATTTCTCACCTAGAGGCAGAAGGGATTATTTATAAATCCCCCAAAACAAAACAAATCCCAATTCCATTTATTTACCAGAGGAAATAGTGAGAGAATTTTAAGCACAGTGGAATGAACATTGACTAGGAGTGTGTTAGGAGAGCAGGGCATCCTCCTGACGCCGGCACTCACTAGCCATGTGACCTTGAGCGAAGGACTTCACCTCTGTGTTCTTATACAGAAGGTGATTGGGCCCCATCTCAAAGGTCAGCTTGCAATGCAGGCATTCAAAAAATCTAATGTAACAGTGGCCACAGGTGAGTTTGAGTTAAAATTTCAGCCTAAATCCAAAAGCACTTCAAGGTCAAGAAAATTAAAAAAAAAATCTCGTCAATATGAAGATCAACATACAAATAAAAATACTCCCTCAGTTGTTACTAAGAATAATTAAAAGTTGTGTCAGAAGTAAATAGAAAAATTATATTCTTATCATCTTTATAAAGAACTGATGAATGATTACAAAAAAAGGAAACATGTAAATATCTTTACATCCAAAGCAAATAGGGTGGCTTGTTAAAGACTCTTCCACTTGCTACAGAAGATAGCAATTAGATTTGCAAACCTTTCTTTTTTTAATCTAAGGAAAATCTTTACAAAGAAAAGAAAGAACACTTCATGAATGCAATTGAAGATGTAGCAACTGCCTCTAAAGAGGGACCTATTCAAGAAGAGTCTTATGTTTTCATGAGGAAATGTCAAAAATTTAAAAATATCCATGTGCACTATTCCTTTGTTCATAGTACCTAGTGACCATATCCCTGGCCAAAGCAAAAAGTGGCAAGACATATGAGTTATGCACATGTTTTTAAATTTTTTTTCTTTTTAAAGATTTTATTTATTTATTTGACAGAGGGAGAGCATGAGAGTAAGCAGGCGGAGCAGCAGGGGGAGGGAGAGGGAGAAGCAGACTCCCCGCGGAGCAGGGAGCCCCATGGAGGCTCAATCCCAGGACCCTGGGATCATGACTGAGCTGAAGGCAGACTCTTAACCGACTGAGCCCCCCAGGCGCCCCACATGTTTCTTATATTTTCCCATCATTTCCCTGTCATTTCCCCATTGAAGCTGTCTTTGCCCAGGGGATTCCATTACCCTTACTGTCCTTCAATTTCACTGAAATATTTTTCAATTTCTTATTAAAATATAGATAAATAAAGATGAAATGGAACATATAGGTACTAGAAAGAGAAGGTGGAAAAGAATGGGTAGATTCCTGTTTTAAAAGAAAAGTGCTTAGTTTGTGGCATAAATTAATGTCCTCATGCCTGAAACACCTTTTTTGTACTTAGGCCTTTTCCTTTCCTGCACTCAGAAATCTTCTATCTTTTTGGGGGGGTGGGCAGTGGTTCTTTTGTGCCATATGGGTTCCAGGCATTGCCAAGGGGATAGCTTTCTTACAGCTCTAGTAAGGAGACACTGAAACGTTCTCACTGTTGCATTTATCAATGACTCAGAGCTTTTCCCTCCTCTCTCTCTCTCTCTCTCTCTCTCTCACACACACACACACACACACTCAAATACAGACTTTAAATAAGTCCTGTTGTACTGACCAAAGGAAAACCTAGAAATAACAATGAATATCTGACAATATATTTTACATGTTAGGAGGTAAAAATTAATGCAACTGACAAGAAAAAAATCATGAAGAAAGTCATAAAAAGTTTGTTTTTAAACTCTGAAATCCAATTAATGTGGTCAACATTAAAGTTTTCCTCTAGCATCAAAATTTCACCCATTTAGATTTGCTTGAGAAATATCAAGTCTTTGTTTAATGTTGTTTGGGAAAATACCAAAACCAAAACCAGCTGTCTCCTGCCCCATCCTCTCCCTAGAGGCAATCAGTGTTAACTTTTTTGAGATTCTTTCGATATTTGCTTTCATATTCCTAAGTGCTATGTTTGTGTTACTATCCTCTGGTTGATATGTATTAGATATTGTTTATAGATTTCCTGCATGGTAGATGGTGAATTTTAATTCCCTTATGTTTCCTTCCCTTCTCCCCACCCCGTATTCTCAATAGATTTCTCTCACACTTTTAGTTAAGTCTCTAAAATTGAATTCAATCTGTAAAAATTGAAAAATTATCATGCTGTGTTGTGGGCAGCTTCTAAGATGGTCTTCAATGATCTCTGTGTCTTGGTATGACTGGCATTGTGTAATCCCCTCTCTTTGAGTAACTGGCTCCTAGCCAACAGAATATGGCAACAGCAAATGGGTGTCGTTTCTGTGACCAGGTTACAGAAGACTGTACCTTCCGTCTTGCTGGCAGACTTCACTGCTTTCTTAGCTTTGATGAAGGAGACTACCATAATGAAGAGGCCCAGGTGGCAAGGAAATGATGGTGGCCCCTGGCAAAAAACCAATGAGGAACTGAGTTCCTTTGTAATAGCCTGTGGGAAACTGAATGCTGCCAACAACCATTGAGTGAATATGGAAGCAGATCCTTTCCTAGTCAAACCTTTGGATGACACCATAGATCCTGGGTTGACACTTTGATTTCAGCCTTGTGAGAAACCACAGAGTGTAAGACCCAGCTAAGTCAGGCTCAAATTCCTGAACTACAGATGTGAGATAATAAATACGTGTTTTTTAAAAGATTTTTTAAATTATATATATTTTTTAAAAATTTTTTTAAGATTTTATTTATTTATTTGAGAGATAGAGAGCATGAGAGGGAGGAGGGTCAGAAGGAGAAGCAGACTCCCCGCTGAGCAGGGAGCCCGATGTGGGACTTGATCCAGGGACTCCAGGATCATGACCTGAGCTGAAGGCAGTTGCTTAAGCAACTGAGCCACCCAGGCGCCATTTATTTGAGAGAGAGCGAGCATGAGGGGGTGGGAAGAGGCAGAGGGAGAGGGAGAAGCAGACTCCCTCCTGAGGAGGGAGCCTGAGGCGGGACTCGATCCCAGTATCCCGAGATCATGATCTGAGCCAAAGGCAGACGCTTAACTGACTGAGCCACCCACAGGTCCCAGATACGTGTTGTTTTAAGCTGCTAAGTTTCGGGTAGTTTGTTATACATCAACAAATAACAAATAGACTATATAAATATTGTTTATATTTTGTATACTGTGACTACAGTTTTTCTTTTGTAACTTTTTATTCTTTCTGTAATTAGTAGTCTTTTTCCCCCCATTTGCTTAATTTTCTTTGATCCTGTGGCTAAGTTTTGCCTCATTATTCACTAACTCTCTTAACACCTTTCCATAACATACGGTGAAATCTGTTTTGATGATCAGTTCCACTTTATTTTTTCTCGAAACAACCCCTTCTTTTTATTTCTGTTCAATTTTAAAACCTCTACTTGTTTTTCTCTAGTTCTGCTACGCAACTCTCTTACTCACATCCCCGTGCCCTCATGCTAAGCCGCCCTTACCTCTTCTCTTCCTGTTTTGGATGAACTTTTCTTGGATTCTGTCTCTATCTTTTCTGGTTTCCTTCCTTGTTTTGGTTGAACACATTCTTTATTGGCTTCCTAAGTAACGATTCATGGAAGATAAAATTTTTGAAACTTTGCGTACATGAAATTTTCTTTATTCTTGCATTACACATAGTTAATCATTTGGCTTGGAATAAATTGTTATTTAAAGTTTGAAGACATTAATTTTTTGCTTCTAGCTTCCAATGTTGCTGTCGAAATAATTCTCACATCGTCTCACATCTTTCCTTTCCTTCCTTTTCTTCTGTTCCTTCTTCTCCCCCATCCTCCCTTCCCTCTCCTTTTCTTTCCTTTTGGTCTTCTCATCGTTTTTGTTCTCCTTTCTAGGAGATTCCTTCAGTTTCATTTTTCAACACTTTTTGAATGTTTAATATGGGCTTTGGTACTCTTAATTTCCAAGGATGCTTTCTAGTTTTCTTTTAAAGATTATTTGAGAGAGCGAGAATGAGAGAGAGAGAGTACGTGAGAGGGGGGAGGGTCAGAGGGAGAAGCAGACTCCCCGCCGAGCAGGGAGCCCCATGTGGGACTCGATCCCAGGGCTCCAGGACCATGACCTGAGCCGAAGGCAGTCGCTTTAACCAATTGAGCCACCCAGGCGCCCTACTTTCTAGTTTTCCTGTGGTTGTATTTTTATTGTATCCTAATCTTATATTTTGGAGGCTTGCTTGTATGAATCAGGCATAGGCACTGAAGGCTCTTTGCACAAAGAAGATTTAGTCATTGGAGACCCATCAGTCATGGGCCTAGATGTTTGGTTTAGTGTGGCTAAAATTTCCAGCTTCCCACCAAAATCCATTCCCCAACCCTCTTGCAGTTAAATATGGCTTTATGACTGTTTTGCCCAATACATTGTTATTAAAAGTGACTCTTTCCACTTCCAGGCCTGGCCCATGAATATGCCATAGTGTATTCCCTTATATCTGGAATGAGAAGGATTCTCAGATAACAATCTTAAAAATCATGTGTTGAAGATGGCAGAGTCTCCATCTGCCCAGGTGTCTGCATGATGGTGTTACTCTGACATGAGTGAGAATTAAACGTGAATGTGTTTGCACCATCATGTTTTTTGGGGGTGGGATCTCTATTTGTTATAGCAGTTAGCTTTCTTTAAGTGCTATACTGCGAACCCCAAAATGTCAGTATCTATTTGTTTGTTTTTTTTGGGGGGGTTAATTCACTTTCTTCAGAGATAGATCTCCCAATCTCTTGTCCAGAAGATTGTGTTAAACTGACTATTGGCATTCTGTCATTGGACAAGTGACAGAAGGTACGTATGTAGTTAATAGACTTTTTTCTGGACCGCAGGTTAGTACTTCTCCAACACCTTTCTCTGTGCCTGGTGTTTTTTAATCTGGAGCCTCTTTGATGTTCTTTCTCTGAAAAAATTACCTGTTCTATTCAGTAGTGGAATGGAAGAGAAGTGGCCTGATTATCTGGAAGGGGTGAAGGGCTGGGTATCTAATTGCTCTTAAAATAGATTTTCAAGGAAACCACTGTGTTTATACCCTTCCACTGAGCTTCCTTTTACAAAGTATCTGATGCCTCCTATTCCTTAGCTGTTCCTGGGTTTTGGAGGCAAATGGGCTTGTTCTTATTGGCATTACCTCCAGCAAAACTTAGATTGACCTGCCACTGTTATACTATTCCTCCAACTGTTTCCTTTCTTCCCATTTTGTGGTTGAGGGTTACAGATTTCATCAAGAAGGGGTTTTGAGTTCTGCGTTCTTATTAGTACAGAGTGGTTTTCGAGAGGAAAGAGGTGAAGCGATATCTCCTTGACAGTCCTAAAGCTAGCAATCTCATATAATTTTAATTCATCTGTGAAGATTAACTACCTAAATGATTGTTTTAAAAAGACAAAGAGAGTCAAAACTAGCTAGTTCCAAATAAAGCCATGGAATCTATAAGTTCTTTGTGTTTACTTAACTGCTTAGTAAAATCATAAGTCAGATTTCTGAGTAGGCACAGAAATTTTGTATCCCATCACATTCACGATCTCGCGATCTCACATGGATATTTTGTAAGCTTGAGATTTGAAGTCTTATGATCTCAACAACCTCTCATTCCACAGTCCCATTTTCTCATGATCTTCAGTCTTACAGACTCATAGGATTGAGGTTTCATGGTTAATGGATATGCCCAGTAGTCTCATGGTCTCACTATTTTGTGCTCCCGTAGGTGTAAGGTCTCATTGTTTAAAGGTCTGGTAGCCACATGAATTTGACCCCAGAGCCAACCAGGAGGCAGAGGTAGTCAAAACTTTAGAAATCAAATGTGAACTAAGAGTAACCAAAGCTGCAACCACACATTTATCAGGATAATTACAAAGAAAACAACCCCTGCATCCATTGTAGTGAAACTTCTGAACATCAAAAGAAATATAAATATAAAACTTTAAAGAATCCAAAGAATAACAACTATATCATGTATAGGTGAAAATGATAAGAATGAAAACTAGCTTCCCATAAGAATGGAGACAGAAGACAATGGAATAACATTTTAAAATTTCTGAAACAAAAACAAAAACAAGTATCATCTTAGAATTCTATACTCAACAATTTTTTTTAAAACAAAGGCAAAGTAAAGACGTTTTTAGATAAATCAAAATTGGGATAATTTGTTGCCAGCAGACTCACATTATAAGAAAGGCTAAGGGAAACTTCTGACAGAATATCAAATGGAACATCCAATCTACAGGAAAGACTAAAGAACACTGGATAAATATGTAAACATAAAAGTGTTTTTATTTCTTTTCTTAAATTAATTCAAGTCAATTAAGTGTTAGTAGCAAAAGTGGTAAACGTACTGTGGGGTTTAAACATATTTAAAAATAAAATATGTAACAATAGGATAAAGGGAAAGAGTGTATAAGTAGAATGATATTGTTTTAAGGCTCTTGCATTATATGTAAAGTGGTATAGTATTAACTCAAAGTAACCTAAGTTGTAGTGATATTTTTTAGTGATAAGTTAAAGATGTGTATTAAAATCCTTAGAAGAATCACTAGAAAAGTATTACAAATAGATATAACTAAAAAGCCAATGGAAGAGATAGAAACAACTACTAAAACATACATAATTAACCCAAAGAAGACAGGGAAGGAGGAACAAAGCAGTAAAGGAAGGACTGTATAGAAAACAAATGAGATAATATGAGACCCAAACCTAGTGGATCAATAATTATATTAAATGTAAACGGACTAATCCCTCCAATTAAAGGGCAAAAATTGTCAGATCTGATATCAATGAGAACTGGCTGATTCTAATTTGGAAGAGTAAGTGAATTTAATTTTGCAGTAAAAAAAATTAATGTGTACAATAATCCATGGGAAAATTACATCTTTAAACTTGAAAGTGTAATTGTGGAATACAGAAAATTCTTCCTGTCATTTCTTAAGAGCAGAAAAGCCTCTGCACTCTGGCCAATATGTCTGTGGTAACAGCTCTTCACCTGGTCAGGAGAGAAAATGCATTTGCTTTTATACGTTGGACCATACTTTGGCTTCTACCAGGTATATCTTCTTTGAGCACTGGAGAAGTCAAAATAATATAATAATTTTTGCCTTCTTTTCTCCAGGCAGTTTCCAAACAGTGACAATAGAAGTTTATAAAACTTAGATTGCAGACCTAGGGAAACACTTAAATTTCAATTAGTACAGAGTTTCAAGAGTAATGACACATTTTCAGATGTTGGCCTCCGGGGAAATTGGCTAATAATGAATTTAGGTCAAATGAAGACTGATAGATAAGAGGGTGCAGAGGCATATGGTTCTCAATCACTACCCTCCTAGAAAAGATAAAACCATTTGAACCAAAACCATAAAACACAAATACATAAAATTTCAACATGATAAAACATTGGGCATAGCACCTTTATACATGTACCAATTGTTTACTGGAAAATAAGAAGCCTGGCATGGTTTTCCTACAGCTAGGAACTTCTATGACTTAACACGAGTGTATCAGTCAGTGCAGACTAAGCTACACTGTGGTAACAAATAACCCCTCTACTTAGCTCACAATCACAAAAATTTACTGTTCAAATTCACATGTGTTATATGTTTGTTACAGCTCTTCTCCATAATCTCTTCATTTTGGAGGGGTGGTCTTAACCTGAAACCCTTTGATCTCAGCAGAGGGACAGGAAAGTTGGCAGAACCACACACTAGCTCTTGAAAGTTCTGCCTGGATATCATTTTTGCTCACATTGCACTAGCTAAAGCCAGCCACTCAGTCAGGCCTCTTGTCAGTGAGATGGGTATGTTTATTATTCCAAAATAGGGGCAGTAACTATTTGAGAACAAAAATACAATCCACCACATCAACCCAAGCTGCAAAAGGCCAGATACGTCAATCTATGCTCTTTTGAGGAGCTTGGGTTTCTGAGTGACACCAGACCACTGAGTTGGGTTTTATTTCAAGGATGGTAAGTGTGACAAGCTTGAAAGAGTTCTAGATTTCTTTTATATGGGTTTAATTCAAAGCATCTAATGAGAAATGCAAAAGACACTTAGAAGATACAGATGCATGTGTCTTTTCTTCCTTTTGTCTCAGAGTGCATCCCAAGTTTGGAGGTCTCAGTAATGTGAAATGTGATGCCTTTTGGGCCAGAGGAATGGGGATTGGTGATTTTGCTGACTTTTATACCTTCAGCTCTGTCACTGCCAAGAAACCACTTACACCACCAAATAAGTTAACAATTCAGCTACTTGGCAAATCACATCACCTGGGTCTGATGACCAGATTCTGGGCCTTGAAATTCTTGTTGCGCCAGCTTTGGGACAATCTTCCCTCTACTGTTCCTGCAATGGAGGATGGCTTAGGAGTTTTCCATTCTTATTCGCTTAGGGTCTTTTTGGCCTTAGCCTACTACAGCTTCATAGCCAAAATTGTCTCACTGTCAATGGACACACAACCACCTGATAATCAGAGCTTTCCAAGTGGCCATATTTTCTCCCTTCTATGTTATCTTTTTGGTTTTCAGCCTACAGTCTGGGGAAAGAGGTGGGTTATGTTTTGGTTCTATTTTGATGAAAGGATGCCTGGGAGACGTCATGCCCACCCTAACTCACTCTTTCTATCCCAAGATTTGAAAGGATATCTTCTCTCGTATGTAATTTCAGAAGGTGGCAGAATTCTTTCCTCAGGAGCTGATTGGGAAGAATCCCACTGGAGCATTTCCTTCTCCAGGCATAATCTGAGAAAGAGAACTCGTCTACCACACAGTCAGTTTCAGCATGGTCCATGTGCTATGTATCTAACCACATTGCTATTCTCAGAAAAAGCCATTGTAAATTTGAGACCATCCTACAGCCACCATCCTTGATACAGACTGTTGAGCTGTTCCAGCCTTTCTGCTTTTTGACTTTCCAGATTGTTTTCTAGTTTCTGTTTCTTTGCCTGGTGTTACTCCAGTCCGCATGAATTTTTAACCTTGCAACTATGGATGGATTCTGCCATAAGAAAGTATCAGGCTTGAAGTTTTCCAAGTAAAATAAAGTCCCACCATCCCTTTTAAGACCTAAAGACTTTTCAATGAGACAGTAGCATCTGAAGTTGTGTTCTTCCACAATTTTCAAGGTTTTAATATTTTTGAGAGAAAACTGTGGAGTCATGTTTTCATCGAATTATTGAATCTTATAATGAGGTGAAAAAACACGTACTCCTTCCGATTAAACTCAACAGACGTTTATTAAACATTTTGTATGAATATAAGATAAAATATGGGGGGTGAAGAGGAGTAATCTTTCAGAAAGATTGTGTTAATGGCTGCAGCCCAAGGCTGAGGGAGTGCAGTTAAGAATGAATATAAAAAAAAAAAAAGAGATGCTTGAGGGGGCGGAGCAAGATGGCAGAGGAGTAGGAGACCTAGATTTCATCTGGTCTCAGGAATTCAGCTGAATAGGGATCAAACCATTCTGAACACCTACGAACTCAACAGGAGATCGAAGAAGAGAGTAGCAACAACTCTCTGAACAGAGAAGCAACCACTTACTGGAAGGTAGGACGTGCGGAGAAGTGAATCCGAGGCGATATTCGGGAGGATAGACGGCGGGGGAGTGGCCTCCGCTGGCCGCTTCTGGCAAGTGATAGAGCCGCGGAGCACAAAATTGGACCTTTTAGAAGTTGGCTCCGCGGAGGGACGTCGCTCCAGTGGCTAAGCGGGGGGTGGAACCCTCGTGGGACAGTGTGGTCTCAGGACCCTCGGGGTCACAGAAAGACCGGGGGTGCCTGAGTGCGGCAGAGCTCCCAGGGATCGGAGCGGGGAAGCCGGCTGCAGAGACGGAGCTGAGGCACGGGCTCTCAGCTCGGGGTGGCCA
>NW_027397088.1:13132938-13136581 GCF_003265705.2 Callorhinus ursinus | reverse complement strand
ATATGCTGTCTGCAAGAGACTCATTTTAGACCCAAAGACACCCCCAGATTGAAAGCGAGGGGGTGGAAAACCATTTACCATGCTAATGGACACCAAAAGAAAGCTGGGGTGGCAATCCTTATAACAGACAAATTAGATTTTAAACCAAAGACTGTAATAAGAGGTGAGGAAGGACACTATATCCTACTTAAAGGGTCTATCCAACAAGAAGATCTAACAGTTGTAAATATCTATGCCCCTAACATGGGAGCAGCCAATTATATAAGGCAATTAATAACAAAAGCAAAGAAACACATTGACAACAATACAATAATAACACCCCCCTCACTGAAATGGACAGATCATCTAAGCAAAAGATCAACAAGGAAATAAAGACTTTAAATGACACACTGGACCAAATGGACTTCACAGACATATTCAGAACATTCCGTCCCAAAGCAACGGAATACACATTCTTCTCTAGTGCCCATGGAACATTCTCTAGAATTAATCACATGCTAGGTCACAAATCAGGTCTCCACCGGTACCAAAAGATTGGGATCATTCCCTGCATATTTTCAGACCACAATGCTTTGAAACTAGGACTCAATCACAAGAAGAAAGTCAGAAAGAAAGAAAATACATGGAGGCTAAAGAGCATCCTACTAAAGAATGAATGGGTCAACCAGGAAATTAAAGAAGAATTAAAAAAATTCATGGAAACCAATGGAAATGAAAACACAACTGTTCAAAATTTTTGGGATGCAGCAAAGGCAGTCCTAAGAGGAAAGTATATAGCATGCGAGCCTTTCTCAAGAAACAAGAAAGGTCTCAAATACACAACCTAACCCTACACCTAAAGGAGCTGGAGAAAGAACAGCAAATAAAGCCTAAACCCAGCAGGAGAAGAGAAATAATAAAGATCAGAGCAGAAATCAATGAAATAGAAACCAAAAGAACAGTAGAACAGATCTTTATGGAATAATTTTGGATTATATTCTGGACAAGTGATATGTTGTAAGCACCTTGGACTCTAATGTTTCTGCAAAAATATTCATTTTTACTTTTGGACAGATAGCTTGACTGGACTTCAACTGAAAGCTGTGGGTGGCAGCTGAAATTCTAGTTCAGTTCTTTTAACCTTAGCTGAACTGCTAGAAATTTGCCACATGGACATATAGTTTGGGACCTAAGGACATGTTTGGATAAAGTGTATTCACGGTAGGTTAGACTCACACTCTTGGTCTCTCTTTTTTGGGGGGATTACCCTCTCCCTTCCCAGCCTCACTGGTCAACCCAACCTCTGCCCTCTTGTTCTTCAAGATGGCAACGTGGCGTGCGTATACTTGAGGTTTAGCTCTTCTGCACGGGGCAGATGTGGCTCACCGCCCTCAGGCTAAAAGCCACACAAGCATAAAACCTACCCAGTTTTGTTGTCTTTGTCCCAGTGTCACCCACCTCCCAGTATGTGACTGATTTAGTTGCTGTCTAATGCCTTTGGATGATTGCTTTTTCTGTGCTCTGTACCAGTCAAGTTTTCCTCTCGATGACTATCTGATTTCAATGATGATAGATTGGTGTTGTCTGAATTTAGACTTTGTATACATGGAGTCATACTGTATATGGCATTTATGTCTGGCTTCTCTCATTCAGTATGACACACTTTTTTAAAAAGATTTATTTATGTATTTTAGAGAGAGAGGTGGGGGGAGAGGGAGAGAGAGAATCTCAAGCAGACTCCCCACGGATTGCAGAGCCTGACGTGGGGCTCGATCTCACAACCCTGAGATCATGACCTGAACTGAAATCAAGAGTCAGACGCTTAAGGGGCTGAGCCACACAGGTGCTCCCCAGTATGACGCTTTTGAAACTCATCCAAATTGTTGTGGTTATTGGTAGTTCTGTCCTTTCTATTATGGAAGATTGTTCTATTATATGAATATGCCACAATTTGTGCATCCATGTTCCTGTGAAGGGGCTCTTGGGCTGTTTTCAGCTTTTGACTATTATGAATAAAGATGCTATGCATATTTTTGTACAAGTCAGGCTATTTGTGGACATGTGTTATCATTCCTCTATGTCAATACATACGAGGGGAATTGCTGGAAATTAAACAGTTCTCCAAAGTAGTTAATCATTTTACACTTCCACCAGCAGTGTGTGAGCATTCTGGATGCTCCACACCCCTGCCAACACCTGGTGTTGTCAGAGTTTCTCATTTCAGCTATTCTGGTGAGCATAAAGTGGTATTTTATTGGTTTTAAATTCCATTTTGCTGATGACTAATGACGGTGAAATCTTTTTCATGTGATTTTTGGCTACTTGTATGTGTTCTTGTCGAATGTGTATTCAAGACTTTTGCCAATATTTATTGCATTTTTAAAATTTAGTGATTTGTAGTAATTCTTTATATATTCTGGATATGTGTCCTTGTTCATCTGACCAATGCATGGAAACATTTTTCTCTCAGTCTGTGATATATCTATTCATTTTCTTAAAGGAGTCTTTTGATAATAAGACATTTTAGTTTTGATAAAGTCCAATTTATCATTTTTTTCTTTTTTGTTAGGGCTTTGTTTTTTTTTTTTTGTCTTATCCAAGAGATCTTTGCCTATCCAAGATTTATTTCTAATCATACTGTAGTGAATATTGGCAGGGTTCTGAAATAATCTTCCCTTCTTTGAAGCTTTGAAACTTGGTGTGTTCCCTTTTTATCCAGTAGAAAAAAAATGTTTTTTGAGGCATAAATGAAATAATTTTTGCATATTTTTAGAGTTTTGGGCAAGATAGTTGAAAATTTAAATCATGTGTTTACAGGGGCTGGCATGAAAAGATACGTAAGAGATGTTTGCAGAAGTAAATCAACTAACACTTCCAGGAGCAAACCTAGTCCGATGGATTTTAAATTTCTGACTTCTTGCTGCAAATCTGTGTTGTGACGTATTTAGAACAAGTCCAGCAGCACTGTTCTGTGGGGCTCTTCTGCCAAGGTGCACGGAGCTTAGCGCTGAATCTCACAGATTCGCCAGTTCTGCCAAGACATATGCAGAGGCACCTTACTCTAGCTCCTGCTTAAAAGGCGACAATACTTTTGCATCAGTAACAATAATGTCAAATTGAGATGAAAGTCCTTAGCTGGGTATTTCTGCTGAATGATACATTTCCTAAGTCTTACAGTGTAGTAAAACCACCTCCAAATAACAGCGCTTTATGTAGACTGAATAATAGATGAAATTTTGAATATGCCAACTTGGCATGTGCCCAGTGGGTGAGGAAAATTAGCATTTGCCAAGGCTGCATTGCGGTTCACAAGGTTGATTTTAGCATCATGATTGTAGAATGATGCTTCCCACGATCACAGCTTTTCACAGTGCCTATTTCTATATATATACGTATTTTTTATTATGTTAATCACCATACATTACATCATTAGTTTTTGATGTAGTGTTCCATGATTGATTGTTTGGGTGTAACACTCAGTGCTCCATGTAGAACGTGCCCTCTTTAATACCCATCACGAGGCTAACCCATCCCCCCACCCCCTCCCCTCTAGAACCCTCAGTTTGTTTCCCAGAGTCCATAGTCTGTCATGGTTCGTCTCCCCCTCTGATTCCCCCCCCTTCATTCTTCCCCTCCTGCTGTCTTCTTCTTCTTTTTTTTTTTT